>NW_009954190.1:1669399-1703016 GCF_000747805.2 Chaetura pelagica | reverse complement strand
GGGAAAGAGCAGAGGGGCTGTCCTAAGGAAGGAGATTACCAATAACGCATTCAAGAGCTAGAAGCAAAAGCAAATCTGTGTTCAGCCTGATCTCAGGGCTGCTATTGATCTAAGAAGAGGCCAAGAAACCCTCACTCAGTAGAAAAAAGGCTGCAGCAATTAATCAGCAGGGAAAGCTTTTGTTATTGATGTTGTTTGGTGAAAATGTATTGGACAGAGACCTGAAAGGACTCACCATGACAATCTTCCTTGCTGCCACAGACAGCTGCATGGCTTTGCTTCAAGGAGGTCACTCTCACTGGGAGCAGGCAGTACTGGGGCTGTTGGCTGGAAGAATGTAAGCCAGCCAAAGCTTTTTGCTAAAGTAGTATTTGAATTTCAGCAAAATGTACTTCTTTCCATCCAGCTGGAAAGCACCTTTGCAGAAAAGACCTGGGGGTCTCAATGAACACCAAACTGAACATAAGCCAGCAGCATATTCTTGCTGCAAAGGCTGTTAATGGTGTCTTGGGCTTCTCTAGGAGGAGTGGTGCCAGAAGGTTGAAGGAGGTGATCCTTCCCCTCTACTCAACACTTGCATGGCTAAACCTGGAGTGCTGGATCCAGTTCTGGGCTCACCAGTACACAAGAGCTGTGGAACTACTGTGGAAGCCACAGCAAAAGACCACAAAGATGGTTAAGGTACTAAGGCATCTTTCCTATGAGGAAATGCTAAAAAACATGACTGTTCAATCAGGAGAAGAGAAGACTCAGGGGAATCTTATCAACATTTATAAATACCTGAAGGAAGGATGCAAAGAAGGCAGAGCCAGGCTCTTTTCAGTGGTGCCCAGTGACATCAGAAGCAATGAGTACAAACTAAAACACAGGAGGTTCCATCTGAATATCAGAACTGCTTTTTTACTGTGAGAGTGACTAAGCACTGGCACAAGTTGCCCAGAGAAGCTGTGGTGTCTTCATCCTTGGAGATATTCAAAAGTTGTCTGGAGATAATCCTAGGCAACCAGCTCTAGGTGGCCCTGCTTGAGCAGGGGGTTTGACCAGATGCCTTCCAGAAGTCCCTTCCAAACTCAATCATATTATGATTCTATGAAAATTAATTTGAAGTAAAAAGACTTCAAAGCACTGATTACTTCATTTTGTAAAAGAGGAAAGTTTTCCATCCAGCACTGAAAATTAAATCTTGATTTTTTTCTTTCTGTACATTATCTCCACAGGACTTCAGCATGGCATAAGTACTTCCTCCTTTCAGTTGCACAAACACCTTCTGTTGCAAAAAACATAAAGCAACACTTAACCCTGGAACAACGAACAACTGACAGCTAAAGAGCTTCACTCAAAACTCATATACTTCCTAATATTAACAATTGCAGTTTTAGGGAGAACGAAAAATACTCCTTACTTATGCAGAAAAAGATTGAATTGTCTAACTGAAAAGCTTCCAGAATTCCATGGAAGGACAGAGGGAACTAAAGAAAGCAAGTCTGACCATCTGTAGGAGTTAATCGATTTTGTGAGGGTATAAGACATTATGGAGAAGTTTTGAAACACAAAGGAGGACTGGGGCCCCAGTTTGCATGAGGGCTGCAGTTTCAGCATGCCAGTCTGGGCACCGGTACACTGACTCTCTGGTGCTCCTGCCTCAAGTTCTCAAGGAAAAAAAAGCATAAATGATTTTCCAAGTTCCTTGTAGAAGTACAGACACATCAAAAAGAATCTTCTAATCCGTTCTGATGTTTGCAGCTCCTGGGAGAAAAAAAAGCACTTCATTTAGAGCTAGAAAATATGGCTGGAACCAAGTGGCTTCAGTCTGCAGTTCTCCAGAACAATTATTATTGCCACTTGTTAGACAGTGACCTTAATGTCAAGGAGAAGGAAAAATAGTGTACAAGATCCATGCAGCTCTGTAGTTCTCTGCCTTGCAAAATTAAATTTTCCTTCTGATAATTTCATTTATGTTGCCCATGTCTGATTGTGCTTTCATTCATTAATGCTCCATTACGGTCCTGTCCCTCTTTCAGGAAAACTGACACCACAGACTGGACTGAATCTATTCAGGGAAGACAGAAAAAAGTCATAGATTTGTCATAGCAGGCTTCTTCCCACACTTCTAATCTATTATACCACTGCAAATAATTAATGCATGCATCAGCTGAGGGATTTTAGTATTATTATTATTATTGGATCTTAGAAAGAAACTTGCAATTCATGAGCATTTAGAAATATACATGAATCACATACACAAATTTAGCTACCTCTCCTTTGGCAGTCCAGCTTAGGTTTGCAAACTGGTACCAACAACCTGCTTCAAACACTTCAGCAGTACTTAATTGCCTCCTTCCTTTCAGTCAAAGCAATAAACCTAATGTTTTTAATAACATTAACTTCAGCTAGAAACTACATTGGTTTTACTTTGCATTTTATCTTACCTGAAATCACTTTAAATTAACCAACCAAAGATTTCTGGCAGTAGAATTTTAAACAGCAATATCAACTCAAGCATCATTAAACTTACAGGTTATTTTCTGTTTTTTAAAGCTTGGTAAGGTGGCAAGTTCATTTAACAGCACTTCAAATCAAAGCACTTTATTTCAGTTTTAATTAATTACACTCAAGACAACGTATTTGATATTATAAAGGGAAAAAACCCAGACACAGCAATTAAATGACATTTCTTCATTAAATCAAAATAATTGCATTCCATTCTCTGTCAAAAGGAGATATTTTCCATGTTTACTCTAGTGTGCTTTTATCTGGTATAGTTAAAGAAATAAAGTGAGTTCGTATCTTGCTGCTATTACCTGAAGCAATGTAATACTTGATATGGTCTGTCTGTGAAGAGGCTATTTAATTTTGTGCAAGGTTCTCTTTCTGGAAAGAAAATATATGTCTGACAATGCTGCAAAATATCACAAGACACATGCCCAATCTCTTTTAATGATACAGTTCCATATTGTCACTGCCCAGGCTGTTGAAATTCAGTGCAAACTATATCAGTGTTCTGATTGTAATGCCTTATTTTGTCATGAGAAATGCTTTATTTTTTGAAGCATTTATCTTCACCATAGTTAGAGTCTGACAACACTGATGGTTACAGTAAATATAACCCTCCACTCAGTAAAACACCTACTGTTTCTGAAGCAGCAGTATGGAATTAGGGAGGCTTTTCTTTGGTTAAAACCCTTCAGCCAAGAGAGTCATGCAGACCAATCTGGAGGATCTCCAGCCAACACCATGGCCCCTCCACCAGCACCAGACCAGGCATGCATTTGTGGGCTGGCTGAACATGGATATCAGTCATTGCACAGCTAGAGTGTTCTCAGTTTGAATGGGGCAAAAAGAGCACAAATTTAAAAAAAAAACAAAAAACCCAACACACACACACACACACACAAAAACCCCAACAAAACAAAACCCAAAACCCGAAACCAACCAACCAAACAAACAAAAAAAAAAACCCCAACAAAACAAACCACAAAAAACCTATAAATTACCCATTCCCCATTCATTTTTACTGCTTGTTTAAATGACCAAGCACCCTGAGGGTCTATTTTCCTGATCTGTGTACAATTTGGGAATTTCCAAGAATTTCTGTAGCAAACTTCAAAACTGAAACCAGGGGCAAGACTCTGCCAATATTGTCCAGCATAAAAGTTTTGGTGCCTTAAGAGGTTCAAGTTTCAAAAAGCTGTTCAGAAACACAAGTACTCAAGCAGTTGGATGACATTTCAAACCTGTTTACTGTCTCCTCCTACCATATCAGCTTTGTTGAATTATCATCAGTGTTTGTTACAAGGAATTTTTTTTGGCCAATTTAACCATATTTGCAGGCAGCAGAAATCATTAACCTCCTGGAAGGAAGCTAGCTGGCTCTGGGACTTGGTGGGAAGGTTTGACAACAACCTATTCTAACAATTTGATTGATTAGGTGAATGAAATAAACTCTCTGTAGATTATAAAATTTCATAAATTTTGGTGCAGAGAAAAGTCACGGAGTAAATAAAATACACTTTAAATTATTATTATTATTTAATTATTAATTATTATTATTATTTCTGACTTGGGCATTGTCATTCAACCCAACATTAAAATTCACTCTGCATAAACTCTTCCATGGAAGTAATATTTTAATTACAGCAAAGCATTTGATACCCATAGAGGTAACCATATAATTGTGTTTTATTAGCTGACATGCAACAGTAAATTCCACAGCAGAATCAATTCTGTATAAGAATAGGGCACAATGGCAAATTATGCAAGGTCTGGCAAATCTCGTGCCTATAGCAATGTAGTCCTTATGCTACACTGCAGCAAGTGATTTCTTAATTAATGTATAGAAATGCTACATCTGCTACAGATCATCTTTATTATCCTTCAGTTTCTACAAATGATGTCCTATGGAGATTGCAGAACCAGCCACTCCTATATCTGTATTATTAAGAATAATAATTTTTATTATTATTACGAGAACATTCTACATGCCTTTCAGGTCATTTTAATTTCCTTTTACAGAGGAACAGAAATTTCACAAGAGCTGACAACAGTGAAAAACAATAAAACAAAAGGGCATTTTCTCAATGTTTTCCCTTTAATTTTACCTCTAAAATACGAAGTTGTAATTAAGAACTCTCAAGCTATCAGGCATAAGAATGCCACTTGTTTGGTAGTATTGAGCAGACGCTTTCTTTTTAGCTTTGAAAACACAGGCACATGCATCCTAGATCTCAGTAGAAAGCCGATTCTTTCCTGACACTGTCTTGTTCTTTTTCTTGTAAAGACTTTATTTCTTTTAATTTACTCAATCTTCTTGATTTAATTTATTTTGAAGGAATTGTCCTTCCATCTTCAAGACCACTGTCCTCCATATGTCTCTGGGAAAACCCATCTACTCTCATCAAAATCCACAAGAACTTTACCACACTCCTATATAACTCTGAGCTTTCCTTGTTGCTTTTATTCTCCTTTTGGTTTTGTCTTACATTATTTCTTTTCCTCTCCCCATGGCTTGTTTACTCTGCAGGAAAGTCTTTCCAACAGCTTGTCATTGTGTAGCAAAAGCTACATTGATGCACTTTATTTTTGGCATTACTGATTCTCTAGGCTTTGTTTCCCCCCTGCAGCTGTGGATAATTGTGAAGGAGACCTCTGTAGAAAGAGCTCTCTCTGATCCACTTTCTGAGATTATAACTATACCACTCTTGTGCAGCTTAGGGTTTGCTCTTGAGAAAGAGACCTGAAAATACAGTATTCTCAAGAGAAAAAAGTGGGTGATCTGATTAAGTTGCTGTTCTGGTTTGGTTTGGTGGGTTTTTTGGTAGTGGGGAAGGGCCCCAGGAGTGGTTCCAGTAAGAAGCTGAGAAGCTCCCCCTGCTCCAAATCCAGCCAAAGAGGCATTACAGAGGCAGTAGATGTGCCTCAGCGATAAACAGATGAAAGAACTGATGTAACACTTGAGCAGAGAAGTACTTGGGGTAGAAGAGCTGTGCTGGAGAGGAGAATGTGCTGGTGGTTGGTGAGGAAGAAGGGGAAGAAGGTGCCCAAGCAGAAGTTTCCCTGCAATCTATGGCAAGATGGCAGCTGCCCCCCTGCACTTGTGGAGGAACGTGGGGGAACATTCCATGAAGGCACCAGGAGGGGTGAACTTGGCCAGTCAACTTGGATTTTGTGGCCAGAGTATTTGCTGCCTGTGGACTCTGATTATCCAGCTTTGGAAGACCCCGGCACCAGGGGAGTTTGTTCCCAAAGGAGCCCGTGACTCTGGGAAGCCCAGACTGGAGCAGCTCCGGACCTAGTGGGAAGGACTCATGAAGGAGAGGTTCATGGAGGACTCTCTTCCATGGGAAGGAGCCTGTGGGGAAGCAGGGAAGGACTGTGAGGAATCCTTCTTCCTGAGGAGGATGGCGCAGCAAGAACCACCAGCCTGTGAAGTGACTCTAAACCCCATCCCCTGTCCCCCTGTGCTGCTTGGGGGAAGGAGGAAGGGAGGGGTGGGGGAACATATGCAAGCCCTGCTCTGTGTGTTGTCTGTGTCCTGTGTGTGTTTGATTAGTGTGAAATTAAAGTATTATTTTTTTCCCCAAGTTGACTCTGTTTTGCCAGGGACTTTAATCAGTGAAGAACCCTCCTTGTCCTTTGTCTCCACCCAGGAGCTTTGTCCTCTGCATCCCAGGGTGTGTGTGAGGGGGGGAAGTTTAATGAGAGGCCATGGGGCTGTTCTTTTGTTGTTGTGTTGGGCCCAAACCACGATACCAAGAAAGCAGTAAGAAAGACAAAAATTGTATTTCTGCTACTATTTTCATGCCCTGCACAGGAATATGGATAAATACCCATTACAGGGGCAAACATCTGCAAATTTCTGATTTTCAGAAGTAGTGATTCTCAGGATTTTATATACACAAGTTCTGTCATTCACTGGGGAATGCACATTTCCAGCCTGTCAAACAAATTAGCCAAAGGTGAAAAGAAAATAGTAGAAAAATTATAGTGCCATAACAGAAAATGATGATGCATGACCTGAAGAGACCAAAAAGTATAGACTAAAATTGAAAAATCCTTTCAAATAGTTGCAATTAACTGAACATAATTGCTGCATGTGAACACCAGTATTAGTAATAATGGCTTTCAGTTCACATCAGGAAGGGCATTTTAGCTGATTATTTTCATCAAGTGGATGACTGGTGCAGATTAACCCTTTGTATTTTGCTTTATGATATTAATTTTAGTATTAAAATAACATCTGTGTTAGCTTTTTACGTTATCTGTTCCTCTGCTTGAATACTGCTAAAACTGGAGCATTATACGAATTCAAGAAGAATGAAGAACCTTTCACTCAGAAAAAAAAAAAAAAAAGTAAATACCTTGGGTTAGCCCCACTTTTAAAAACTGTGTGCCTAAAGTCTGAGTTTTCTACACCACTCCTAAGATCTACACTATCAAGATGCCCAACAATCCGATGCCAATCTTCTTTCATGTGGTGGTACTTCCAGCACAGAAGTGTTTTGATTTAAAGGAGTAAGAAAGGAATTGGTATTTATGAGAAAGAGGCTTTAGATTATGAACACAGGAAAAATAGTAACTTAAATATCATGGATCAACACTTAACGAATATGTATGCTAGAGCTAAAAAAAGATTCAGTGATGGCTTTTAGAGCTGTTCCTCTAGAGACTCTTGCTGTGGTTGTCACTCATCTTGTTTCTAACAGAGAAGGCATATCAGAGACCTCTTGAATTGTTGGAAATCATTTTTATGATAGCAGTGAAGACAGCTAAGTTGGTGAAGAGTACTCTGGTAGGCTGCTTTTCTTCCAGAAGAGAGAAAGAAGATGGAAGCTGAACCCTAGGCTCATGACACTCTTGAACCTTGGAAAAATACATGAGACAAACTGCTCTAATAACATTTAGAGAAAGATGGACTTACCTAGAAATGTTCTTCCACTATCTCAAGATATTAGATACCCTTAAAGAAAAGAGAAATCTGATTAAGTTGCTGTTCTGGTTTGGTTTGGTGGGTTTTTTGGTAGTGGGGAAGGGCCCCAGGAGTGGTTCCAGTAAGAAGCTGAGAAGCTCCCCCTGCTCCAAATCCAGCCAAAGAGGCATTACAGAGGCAGTAGATGTGCCTCAGCGATAAACAGATGAAAGAACTGATGTAACACTTGAGCAGAGAAGTACTTGGGGTAGAAGAGCTGTGCTGGAGAGGAGAATGTGCTGGTGGTTGGTGAGGAAGAAGGGGAAGAAGGTGCCCAAGCAGAAGTTTCCCTGCAATCTATGGCAAGATGGCAGCTGCCCCCCTGCACTTGTGGAGGAACGTGGGGGAACATTCCATGAAGGCACCAGGAGGGGAGAACTTGGCCAGTCAACTTGGATTTTGTGGCCAGAGTATTTGCTGCCTGTGGACTCTGATTATCCAGCTTTGGAAGACCCCGGCACCAGGGGAGTTTGTTCCCAAAGGAGCCCGTGACTCTGGGAAGCCCAGACTGGAGCAGCTCCGGACCTAGTGGGAAGGACTCATGAAGGAGAGGTTCATGGAGGACTCTCTTCCATGGGAAGGAGCCTGTGGGGAAGCAGGGAAGGACTGTGAGGAATCCTTCTTCCTGAGGAGGATGGCGCAGCAAGAACCACCAGCCTGTGAAGTGACTCTAAACCCCATCCCCTGTCCCCCTGTGCTGCTTGGGGGAAGGAGGAAGGGAGGGGTGGGGGAACATATGCAAGCCCTGCTCTGTGTGTTGTCTGTGTCCTGTGTGTGTTTGATTAGTGTGAAATTAAAGTATTATTTTTTTCCCCAAGTTGACTCTGTTTTGCCAGGGACTTTAATCAGTGAAGAACCCTCCTTGTCCTTTGTCTCCACCCAGGAGCTTTGTCCTCTGCATCCCAGGGTGTGTGTGAGGGGGGGAAGTTTAATGAGAGGCCATGGGGCTGTTCTTTTGTTGTTGTGTTGGGCCCAAACCACGATACCAAGAAAGCAGTAAGAAAGACAAAAATTGTATTTCTGCTACTATTTTCATGCCCTGCACAGGAATATGGATAAATACCCATTACAGGGGCAAACATCTGCAAATTTCTGATTTTCAGAAGTAGTGATTCTCAGGATTTTATATACACAAGTTCTGTCATTCACTGGGGAATGCACATTTCCAGCCTGTCAAACAAATTAGCCAAAGGTGAAAAGAAAATAGTAGAAAAATTATAGTGCCATAACAGAAAATGATGATGCATGACCTGAAGAGACCAAAAAGTATAGACTAAAATTGAAAAATCCTTTCAAATAGTTGCAATTAACTGAACATAATTGCTGCATGTGAACACCAGTATTAGTAATAATGGCTTTCAGTTCACATCAGGAAGGGCATTTTAGCTGATTATTTTCATCAAGTGGATGACTGGTGCAGATTAACCCTTTGTATTTTGCTTTATGATATTAATTTTAGTATTAAAATAACATCTGTGTTAGCTTTTTACGTTATCTGTTCCTCTGCTTGAATACTGCTAAAACTGGAGCATTATACGAATTCAAGAAGAATGAAGAACCTTTCACTCAGAAAAAAAAAAAAGTAAATACCTTGGGTTAGCCCCACTTTTAAAAACTGTGTGCCTAAAGTCTGAGTTTTCTACACCACTCCTAAGATCTACACTATCAAGATGCCCAACAATCCGATGCCAATCTTCTTTCATGTGGTGGTACTTCCAGCACAGAAGTGTTTTGATTTAAAGGAGTAAGAAAGGAATTGGTATTTATGAGAAAGAGGCTTTAGATTATGAACACAGGAAAAATAGTAACTTAAATATCATGGATCAACACTTAACGAATATGTATGCTAGAGCTAAAAAAAGATTCAGTGATGGCTTTTAGAGCTGTTCCTCTAGAGACTCTTGCTGTGGTTGTCACTCATCTTGTTTCTAACAGAGAAGGCATATCAGAGACCTCTTGAATTGTTGGAAATCATTTTTATGATAGCAGTGAAGACAGCTAAGTTGGTGAAGAGTACTCTGGTAGGCTGCTTTT
Organism: Chaetura pelagica; assembly: GCF_000747805.2. Taxonomy (NCBI): domain Eukaryota; kingdom Metazoa; phylum Chordata; class Aves; order Apodiformes; family Apodidae; genus Chaetura; species Chaetura pelagica. Next base: position 1,693,517 of record NW_009954190.1, on the reverse strand, counting down.
CTTCCAGAAGAGAGAAAGAAGATGGAAGCTGAACCCTAGGGTCATGACACTCTTGAACCTTGGAAAAATACATGAGACAAACTGCTCTAATAACATTTAGAGAAAGATGGACTTACCTAGAAATGTTCTTCCACTATCTCAAGATATTAGATACCCTTAAAGAAAAGAGAAATTTCACCAAAGCATTTCAGAAGTATTTTAATAAAAGACCAGGCAGCCATTAAATATTTGCAGATCATCCTGGAACTTCATGAACTTCCAGAATACTATACACATCCCTGCTGAGTTTTCCTGATTGGCATATAAAAGGTGAGAGAAAATGACAAATTTCAGGAATCCAAATTTAAAATACTATCTTGTAAGGAAACACACTTCAGCTCACAATATTAAAAAAAAAAAATTAAAAAAAACCCTGGTATGTCATTAATTATTACTCATTAACGTAAACATACAGGTAAATACACAGATCATCTGTCTTTGTTGCAGTATAATATTGCTTCTTAATATTTCGGATGTTTTTTGGTAACTCCTGCTTCTGAAATAATGCAAATAACCACAATAGCCATGTTATCACCTAGCTTTCCTAGTTGCAAAAAAACCCTTGGAAAATCTGTAAGTGCTTAAATTAGAAATTATTGTATTTATTATTTTAAGTCCTTATATTTAAGACATCCTTAAAATTGTTAGGATTCTGATCAATGAATTCTGAATATCTGACTTAGACATATCTTCACATAGCAATACACAGCAATGATTTAAGATGTTATTGCTCCTCACTGGAAATAATTTATTCCAGTAGGACAGTAGACAGTAGAAAAGACATATTATCACTCCTTAAGTGAAGTCAAAGCCTTCAGAGGACAGCTCAGGCCACCACTTTGCACAGAAATGATAGACAAGTGCTCACATTGCCACAGAATGTGTTGCAGGCACAATAAGCACCATCAGAGGGAGAGGAACAAGCAGCTGCAGGGTACAAGTGTCAGAAAGCACCTCTTCCGTTTGCTGTGTTGATGCAGTCATAAGCTCAAAGAGAAACATGAAAGCAGGCACAGAAATAAAAGCAGGCTACCAGAATTGCAGGAAGTTTGTTTATCCTGGTGCTGACTTGCTCATCATTAGCTTGCTTAAGGGTATAGAAAACAATATTCAGAAGGTGGTTCATTTCTGCAAATAATGTGGTTTTATATGTTCCTCCAGTTGAGATTCCTGTTTAATGTTAGGTACTGCACCAACATAACTGCGTGGTGGTAAACAAGTCTGCATCTCTGAATGCTGAGAAAGGAAGCAGTGGAAATTTTAGCATCTGAACTTGTGCTGAGCAATTTCACTGCTTCATCCTGCATTTCCGTGTTGGACAGCAAAGCTGCTTCTACTCCCACAAAGGCATCTCTCTCTTTTTGTTCTGAAAAACCATTTACTGCATGATTTGAAAAAGTATATTAGAAAACGTTCAATACCTTCTTAGCTATTTACTTGGTCATTTTCAGTCAGGTTGGCAAGACTGATTTCCCAGTGCAGAAGGACAAGACACACTTTCATCAATACAGATAGGTTGACATCCATGAGAGGATCAAACACTTGCCTATAATGGCTATGGAAAACTCTTTACCAATATCTGCATGTCTTCAGCGTCAGTGCTGGAAGCAGTCACTGACTGTTTTGAAAGGTTTCCCACAAATGTAATGAACTGTAATGATGGCTGATAAGGTTGGACACCTAACTGTCACTGCCTGAAAGCCAGGCATCTGGTCAAAGGTACACATTTCTGCTCTCTAAATTCAATAAAATGACATCTGAAAGCAGGTTATCCCATTTAGCTTAGATTCTTAGTGATGGCATGAACTGCCCACAGGCGGGGCATTTCCCTCTCCATTGAGTCTAAGGAAAGTCTTGATAAGTGGGCTAGATATTACACTTTCTTTCTCATTCATCTTTTCTTATTCAAAATATTATTATGGATTGGTTTGCATACTTGTTTTTCAAAGTTCAGGCTTGGGTTGTTTTTTGTTTTGTTTTGTGTTTTTTTTTAAAGGAACACATTAATGGTGGCCTTTAGAAATCCACAATTACATTTTTCTGAAATTTAATGTAATGGTGCCTTTCAATACTGGGAAACACTTTCTCTAATAGATAGCAATGAAATGTACCTTAAGTGGCTGCTTAAAATACAGGGACTAAAAAATAGCTGCAATTAGTTGAACTTCATTGCTGTGTGAACACTATTACTACCCCTGTATTATTATTATTTGATTGTAGATCAAGGTTGAATAAAAATTATTAAGGGAATGAGGAAGCAGGTGAAAGGAATGCTTAACTATAACAACCAGCTTAACAGTGAGATGAAAAAATATTGATGAAAAATATTGATGAAAAAATATAAAAAAGATGAAAAGTAATGCAAAAAATATGGTTAGAAAGTCCAAAATAAGAACTGCAAACTCACATATTCTGTCCTACAGAAGAACAGTTCTGCACCACTACCATGTTTCAAGAACCACAAATCAGCCATGAGAAACCTGCCCAATTCTGACAGGTTTAAAATGCAGGGGCATTATTTTACAACATGACTTGAAATTTGGTAAACTGCAGAACCAATTTTTCATTTTCCTTCTTGTCATAGACATTTTTTGCTGGGAGTTCATAAGCATGATGAATAATTGTAGAGTAATGAAGGGGAAGATTTAATTTGTAGACACTCCAATTTAGACTTGACTTAGTACATTCTCAAAACCAATGCATTTTCAGTAGGTTGCAAGTATAAGCTATACAACTTATACTTCCCTCAACTCCCTCTCCTCCTTTTCTTCAGCTGTCATAAATGCTTCTTTTCACCCTAGCAAACTTGTGATTTCCTCTCCCAGATAAATTGCTACAGCTTATATATATGTTTAGTAAAGTTGTCAAAAAAGTCAGCAGCTGGATAACAGCCTGGCATCAATCTATGATATGCAGAAGGGGCTATGCAGAAGGGAGTGCAAGTCATCACGGTTTGACTCAGGTCTGACAACAGTGCTCTCGATCCCCCCTCCCCCCAACCCAGGTAGGGAAGGAGAGAGAGAAAAAGAGAGAGACTTGGCTGGATTGAAAACTAAACTACACAGCTTTAATTAAAACACTAATGAATGATACAAGAAAATATATACAATTATGTACAGATATGTTCAGGAATGGGCAAAAGCCTCTCGCCTCCCCCCACCCCAGCAACTCCCACAGCACTTCCCTGAACTGGGAAGAGTCCCGAGGAATCCCGGAGCTGCTGCTGGAGAAGAGCAGAGAGTTATGGGGGTCAGGAGATCTCGAGCCTAAGGGTCGACGGTGATGGATGAACAGAGTCCTCCCTGGACGCTGGCCATGGGCGGAAGAAAAGGGAAGAAAAAGAAGGAAGGAAGTTGTCTTCTGTGATCTCTGACCTTCCTCTGAGCTTACGTAGATATATGGAATGGAATATCTTTGGCCAATTTTGCTGTCTGTCTAACTCAGCCTCCTACGGGGGGGGTCACAGATCTCCCTATAGTGTCTGAGCCAGCAGAGTGCAGGTGCGGCCTTGAAGCCTCAGTAGTTAGAAAAACATTCCACTGTCTTACCAGCCTAGCAGAACACACTGTTGCTAGTTACAAGAAAGCTTACTAAAGGAAAAAAAAAATCAGTAAAAAGAAAAATTGGCTTCATCCTGGCTCAAACCAGGACACAAGTACAGAAGCATAAATGGAGATTTTTGTCTGTGCCCTCTCTGCAACAAGAATGAGGCTGTGAGATAGGGGCCCTGCAGATCCCAAGAGGAGAGCAGCCTTCTGGCCAGGACAGTTGGCCAGCACAGTGACCATCACGGTGACAAGAGATCTGCTTGCTCACACATCATAGGTGCTCCATCCTACAAACCTTAGCCCAGACAGGCTGTGGATAATGCTACCTAGCTGAAAATTGGGCCCACAGGTGCCCAGCACCTGCAACACCTTGCAACAGAACAGATTCTCCCTATTGCAATTTCACTTGACAGATAAGTTTGATGGAAAAGTAAGCTCCTGAAATAAAAATATATAAATTACATCTCCCTGTTCCCTAAATAGTGTAACCAAAATGTATAGAAGTCAGCTATGACTCTTCATATGGTTTGTGACCTCTCCAACAACATTGTCTAACGTATGCTTGGAAGCCAATAGTTGCTGTCAGCTATAAAATAAAATCTGTTGAGTTTTTCAGAAATTATATGTAATCAGTTTTAATAAGCCTAGTTTTGCCTTTTTTGTTTTATAGTTATGATTCCATCTTGAAAGATATAACCTTTGAAAAGTTCAGCTACTTTGTTTTCAGCCAGATAACGTATTTTTTCTTCTGAAACCCCATGGCTTGATGTGACTTGCCAGTGAAATTGTGTGTGATATTCCTTTTTCACAACATAAAATTTTAACGTGGACTGTTTCTCATTACAGTCTGTCTTCTGCCTAATGGCACCCAGATGAGTGAGGGTTCCCCATCTAGATGTGAAAAAAAAATAATTCTGTGACTTTGCTTCTTTAAGTGGTCTCAATAGTCTTTCTGTGAAATTACAAACTATAGCTCTAGTAAGATGCTCAATTTTAAGTCCAACTTCTTTCACTTGTAAAGAAAATCAAATAACATTTAGTTTATGGTTTCCTAAATCAAATGGCTGCAGAAGTTATGCCATTATCTCAGGTGTCTCCATGCTGACATCTGGTAAGGAGTGAAGCTGAGGCAGTGCTCGTACAAGGTAGCAGTTCTTGCTCACCATTTTGGTTTAGTTTTGTGCAAGTTTGAATTTGACCTAGGACTGTTTCTTTTTTCCTGAATTTTACAAACAAGTTTTCCTCATGACACCTTAAAGATGACACAAAGGAGACCAGGATCGATATCTCTGTTCTTAGAGATGTGGAAAATTAGGGCATAAGTTACCTGGGTTCTGTAACTGAGTAGCCCAACTGAGCAGATTTCCTGAGCATTTGAGACCTAGTTAGCCAAGCCTGAAAATCAGAGTGACCAATCTTACTAATCCCCTTGGCTGGAAATCCACACCTCTCATCTGAGGCCCTGTATCTGCCCATACCTTTTCTGCAGCCTGTTGTCATGCCTGATAAACTAGCTTAACCAGCTGACACTGAGGATGGCTGGGGCTGGGAGAGTCATAACTGGCAGCTGAGAAGGCAGCAGCTTGATAAAAAGCAATAACTCCATGACTTGGGTCTTCCCATAACCCAGATGCCCCATGGCCTCGGCATGCACACATAGTACCACCTGCCCCAAATGCTCTGTCCCCAGTTCTGCCCTAGCATGAACAGCACAGCACTCCTCCTGGCATTTTTCTTCCATTAACACTGCCACTTCTGGTGCCTATTTTAAGTTGTAGGTGGCCTCCTGGTTAAGGACCAAGCCTTTCCCTTTCCTAGCCAGGCTCTTCTGGCAATATTCAGCTCCAGGCACATAAATGCAGTTGTCTACATTTAAGTTCCCAATCTAGCCAGTGAGGAAAAGGCAATCAGAGGACCTAGGCTGCAGGTCACCTTTTCAGATAGATTTAACTGCTTTAACTTAGCCTTCTGGTGCCATCTGATATGCTTGCCTCCAGCAGTCACTGCAGGAGATCCAAGGTCCCCTGTAGATCCTGTGACACATCCAATAGCTTCATGGAGATGTCTAAGTTCCCCACAGGCATTGTAAATGACATCTGAATCATGCCCTGGGTTTCCTTTGGAGTAAGAACTGAATCACTCTCTACGCTCCACTAATTGCTGACAACCTCTCAAACAACTAGAGTGGGAGTCCCAGCACCCCACTCATATGCAAATGCCATTGTCTGACTCTCACTGCTCTTTTATCTTTACTTCACTACTCTTTATCTTTACTATCTTGGACTTTAATTTATTCTCCTACTCTGCTAGTTAACAGTCAAATATGGCTGCTTTACCTTGAAAGAAATTTCCAGCTCCTTGCAAATACTTGCAAAGGTTAATAGGACAGTTAGAAGCTAGTAGATGCTGTGCTAATAGCTTGCTAGGACTTCACTTATAGAGTCTCCACATTTTTCTTCTCAGATAAAGGCTCTCTTTCCTGGTCTGTTGGTTCAAGAGGTCTACATCTTCTGCTGACCTGTAGAAGTCTGCTTTCTAAGCCTAATGCTTTTAACTCCCACATTTTCTTTTTCAAATGAAAAGATACTTCATACTGTCTGTAGGAGGTTGGGTTTTTTTCTGTTCCACATTCAGTAAGTTTATGTAGCTCTTTTCCGTCCCTTGTTCCTGGGTCAGGACACTATTGACTACACAGTACCCAAGTCTTTGTTTGAAGCACTAAAGGAAATGCCACATGGGACTCATATCACTATTTTTGCCCATCCTGGCATGAAGGCTTAGCACCATGGCAGAGTACTGAACACAAGAACTGAGCCTGTTTCACTGCAGTTGGACAACCAGAGCTGAGGCAGAGCCAAGGCATGTTGATGTTGGTGGCCTCTCCCATCTCTTTCTTCCCCTTCGTATCCTGGGCTGCATCAAAATAAGTGTGACCAGCAGGCCAAGGCAGATGATTCTCCCTCTCTACTCAGCTCTTGTGTGGCCTCACCTGGAGTACTGTGTTCAGTTCTGGAGCCCCCAACACAAGAAAGACATGGAGCTCTTGCAGCAAGTCCAGAGGAGAGCCACAGAGATGATCAGAGGGCTGGAGCACCTCTCCTATGCAGAAAGACAGATAGAGTTGGAGCTGTTCAGCCTGAAGAAGAGAAGGGTCCAAGGAGACCTTATGGTGTCCTTCCAGTACCTGAAGGGGCCCTACAGGAAAGTTGTGGAGGGAGTTTTTGCAAGTGAGTGCAATGACAGAATGAGGGGTAATGGTTTGAAGCTGGAAAAGGGTAGATTTAGGTTAGACATTGGGAAGAAATTCTTTAATGTGAGGGTGGTGAGACATTGGCAGAGGTTGCCCAGAGAGGTTGTGGATGGTCCCTCCTTGGAAGTGTTCAAGGGCAAGCTGGCTGGAGCTGTGAGCAACCTGATCTAGTGGGAGGTGTCCCTGCCCATGCAAGAGGGTTGGCATTAGATGATCTTTAAGGTCCCTTTCAACCGAAACCATTCTAAGATTCCATGATTCCCTGAGTGTCCTAACTGTGTGTTAGCAGTAGAAAACCTGGAAATGGATGACTATGAAAGCAAGATGTGCTACTTGTATAGGTGCTATGTTCCAGACCTCCTAAGAATTTATGCACATAAGCATATCTGAGAATCCAGGACTTATGCTCAACCCTTGATCTCTGATTCTGAATCCAGACACTACACTAGGAACACAGCTTTCATTTTTAAAAAACTGCAATTACACCAAAAGTGTTTCAGTCATCTCAGGTTCAAGGGAAAGAATTTAGACATGTAATCCCCATACAATCAGTGCAGGAATTCAAGTGAGGGTAAACGCAGGTCAAATCTCCAGCTAGAGAGAGCACCAAAAGGAAAGGAGGAGGCATCATCCTGCCTCGCCTCCTGCATCTGGCTCCTGCATGTGGAGAGCATTTCTGAAAACAAAAATTCACCCTTATAACTGGAAAACCATTCTCCCTTCTCCACCTTTTCAGCTCCAAAGTGAAAGCCCCAGACTGGAAACAGCCAGCAAAATTTAGGCAGGGTCAAGTCTCCAAGAAAGAGGCGGCAACGTTATTATTGTTGCAACAGCAGCAGCTGAGGCAAACCCATCGTGGAATGAGGATGAGTTCTTTGAGGTTCGTGATGCTCCCCATGCTTGGTACCTCAAGGATGAGGTACCTTTGAATGATGGGGGAACTGCCCTTCTTCCCTTGGCTTTTGCTCCTCTCTTGCCTAAATTTGGGGAAGCAGAAAGGCACTGAACTGTGGGCAGGCATCCCAGTAACTTCTAAAGGCTGAAATCTACAAACATGGTCCAGGCAGGAAGCGCAAACAGGATGTTCTAGTGGCATGAAGTATTCACACTTGGCAGACAGGATATTCAAGGTCAAATGCAATCATTGGGGGTCACCACGCACTCTCTCAACAGAAAAGTCTGTGTGTGGAAAGAAAAGGACCAGAGTTTGGGTTCAGTACTAAAAGGCACTGCAAAGCTGCTCTTGTATCTCTGTGGAGAGAGAGGATCTGTACTACGATTTTCCTGGGGGAAACTGGCACCTTTATCTCTAGAAGCAACTATGCTAACCAGACCCCCTAGGGCCACTTGACTTATGAAGGCACAGTTCTTCTGAGGGTCAGATGGGGAAACTGGAGTTGTTTAGTCTAGAGAAAAGGAGGTTGAGGGAAGGGAGACTTTATTGCTCTCTACAACTACCTGAAAGGAGGCTGAAAGAAGTTTTGCTTGGCCTCTTCTCCCAAGTTAGGAGTGATAGGACAAGAGGAAATGGCCTGATGTTGTGCCAGGGGATGTTTAGATTGGACATTAGAAAAAAATTCTCTATTGAAAGGGTTGTCAGGCACTGGAACAGGTTGCCCAGGTCACCATCCCTGGGGGTATTTAAAAGATGTGTAGATGTAGCACTTAGCAACATGATTTAGGAGTGAACCTGGTGGTGTGCTAGGTTAACAGATGGGCTTGATGATCTTAGAGGTTGTTACCACCCTAAACAATTCTACGATTCTATGACATGCTCCTGAGCTGAATTACAAGGTCTGGAGAGGAACAATGGGATTTTTCACTCAGGAAAAGATTCCAAAGTTAGCAGAGCAGCTTGCTGTGCTTGCCCTCCAGCATAAGCAAATCTCCCCTTTCCCTCTTGAGTACCAGATATCCCCTGCTACCAAGTCTGCTATTCCCTGCAGACAGTCTGTCACTATGTAACAGGAAAAGGGTTGTATGGAGGGTTTTGGACAAAAGGAGATCTGAAGGGTCAGAGGGGATTATGGCACATGCTGTTGTGACTATGCTTCTGGTCTGCCTCTCCCTACCTCTTCATGAAGGAGGGAGGGATTTTGAGAAATTCCACTGAGTATGACTTGCAACCCATCATCTTTAATATCATAAATGAGTATTCAGAAAGCTTCCACTATTTAATGTATTTTTAATATGGTGAGTGGGTTGGGCTTCTGGGAACAATGTGACTTCAGTTAGAGATCTTTAATTCCAGTATAAACAGATTTTACTTTAAAATGAGGGACATGCTCCTTGTGATTTTTGGACCTGTAACCAGCAGTGTATTTTTTATTCTTCCCTCACCAAAGAGATTGGTAAGATTTGACTTTGTGGCCAGAGGTGGGAATGCAGAGTACTCAGCAGGATGAGTTTCCTTTGATACATTCTGTGTGAGCCCTGTCATTGTTCATAATTATTGCTCAACACAATTTACAAGAGAAATGACAGTAATCTACATTTCCTCTAAAACTATTATCTTTCTGCTATGGCACTAAAACTCAGCTGCCCTCAAGAAATGTTTCAATAGGAATCTCCATATATAATACATGTGTTCAATTAATTATTAATGCACTTCAATATGAATCACAAATTCAACATGATGTCTGAATTTTTTTCATACTCATTCTATTCTGTGTCAGCTCTTATCACATGTTCATGACCATAGCATCTGAGGAACAAACCCATAGTGCTTTAAGCAACAGACTTAAAACTTAGCCACACACTTTTTAGCTTCTCAGCTTTGCCCCAGAGGTAGAAGTATGGCTCATGTGGAACATTCATTTTTGACAGGGATTTTATTTAGTTTGGTCTGATGCAGGTTTTCTTTTAACATATTTGTATTGGAGGCAGCCAAAGCAATGACTCTTACCTTCAGAGTATGTGATGGCAATGTTAGAGATGGTCCTGAGTTCCTGTACAAGTAATTTCACATTTCGGTTCGGCCATTAAGAAAGGTCCTTGCCCACAACAGATAAGACTCACCTCTGTGATAGGGGAAGTTCCTATAGTCACTTGGCAGTTACCACTTTGGTTTTGATCCCAACAGGTTAGGATGTCCTGGGCCCAGGTTCAAGATAAAGGTTAAAGTCTAGCAGTTAGCTTCAAGTCCTATGACCTCTCTTCATCTGCATGTTATGCTCTGGCAGTGGTACCCTGTGCCTGGCTGCAGTGCAGGACTGACAGAGCAACGAGTCAACCATGTGTTGCTCACACAGTAGCATTTAGCCTTAGGTTACCCAACAGTCATGACATACTGGGGCAATTCCACAGGTTAGGAATCCTGCAGTGATGAAACAGTGTCCCAGATCTGATCACTCCATACACAACCCCAGAAAAGATGCAGGGTGTTGTTAGCATCTTGTCTGCATCTCTCTTTCAGACACCAGAGCACAATCTCATGAGGGCATAGCAAGTGCCAGATTGCACCAGGCTAACACCAGTCCTCAAGAGACTTTCATCTGATGAGCCACCATTGGACAGTTTTGGATGGAAAGTTAAGCTTTCTCACCAGGCAAAAATGTTTCTAAATCTCCTTTGTTCCTTTCCCTGCACTTTCCATCTTCTCCTTTGTTCCCTTCCCAGCACTATCAATTTTCATCCATGGAGAGAAGTTTTAATAACCCCATAGCCACCTGCTGAGGGTAATGGCTGTGCCACTGGGCATGCAGAGCCAGTGGGACCATTACATTCAGATCCACATGCTCATCACTGGGATTTCAAAAAGCCTCTCTGAAAACTGAGAAATGGGAAAATGAAGGCAGAAGCAACTCAGATGCCACACACTCTCATTTTCCTTTGCAGAAATCTAAAGAAGAGAAACAGGGAAGAGCAGATTTTAGAAGCAGTTGGCTCTTTCCAGAAGTACAGGGTATTTTGCTGTTGATATAAATATTACATTTATGACTGTCATTTTGTCATCCAGTTCCTGCATGTTCTTCAAAAGGCACCCCTCAGTATACTTCCTCAGGCAGTCAAATCCCACAAGATAAGTTATGATTTGCTACAACAGCACAGACACTGTGTGTTGCACACCAGCTGGAAAAAGTCCATAAGTACATCAAAGCATTCCTTTTGAAGTTCTTTGAGAACATGAATGGCAAGTTAGTAATGCAATGATACTTCTGAACAGTTTTGCATCCAACCATGGCAAGTGTAAGATTGCTTTACTTTGAAAGAAACAGTCTTGCCAAATTATCTTTCAAACCTCTGAAAAGAAAGAAAAACCTTGCATGTGAGTAAGCATTTTAGAAGAATATGGCTGAGACAAAAAATTATCACACTGACACTCATAAAACTCACTTTAACAAAGACCTCAGTGCATATTGCAATATTAATGCAGCTATAAGAACTGGGGAACAGGCTGAGCCAAACCTCTCCCAGCAAGTCAGAAGCAAACCTGGGAAGACAATGGAAGTAATCTGACCTGCAGGCTTCCTGTGTTTTAAGCCACATCTCCCCTTCTAAAGACCCATGTTGCCATCTCTGCAGTGTATTCCTTGGTGTCACAGAGCATGATGCAATCGGAAGTCAGAGAGAGGACAGGACAACAGTGTATCACCTTCTGCATAGGCAAGCCCACTGAGGGGGCAGCAAGCTCATATCTGCCCGCAGGACAGGAACTTTCCAGAACCAAGTCCCCATCCATTCATGTATACTGAGCCAAGATTTCACTTGAAGCAAGACATAATGAGCAGAGAGGAAGTCAAGCTGAGAAGGGAGGGAAGAAGGAGAAATCCTATCAGTAAGATGATAATATATTTACTGCAGTGGAATGAGAAGGGCTAAACAGGAAGTAGGTCTAGGTCAACAGATATTTGATAAATGTTGGGAAAAGAGTAAATTCCACAAACAGGATTAAATTCAGAACGGCTCTCTGTATAAGATGGAGAGAGCACAGCAGAAGCTCTTAGCTGCTGTAAATATGAAGTTTATGAGGAAAGGCATGGATCAGTGATCACAGCAGCAAGCCTGAGACCCTATGAGTTTCCCTTATGCCTGTCTGCAAGTTACATGTTTTTTATGCCTGTGAATCCCTTGTGCCAGCCAGCCAGACATTCCCTAAAATAGGCCAGCCTGCTGATCATGTCTTTTCTCTGAGCTGAATTTCTGTTCATGAGAGCCAGCTGTCACTCAGGTGTTCCTATTAAATTTGTAGCTCAGAGTAGTCTGAGTGTTTTAAAAATTTACCAATGCTCCATTTGTGTGAAATAGCTCTATGATATTCTAAGGAATTATTTTGTAATTTATATATATTATTATTAATGTGGGTGCTAAAATACTACCTTATCAGCTTTTCTCTATGCTACACCCATATTGAGGGTTTAAGATCAAAGTATATGGAGGTTGCAAGGCCCTGCTTTAGAGACCATGATGTGGGGACAAAGAAGACCAGGGAAAGCTGAAGTGATGGATGCTCAAGGACACGAGTGATCCACTTCCACGTGCATAAAAACATTGTCCTAAAGATTTGGCAACTGTACTTCCATCTCCAAATCTGTGTGCATGAAGCCATTGTTGCAAAACTGGGGAAGGGCTGCAACCTCCCAGGTGCTGATCCATGCAAGACAGGGAAAGCAGCCGGCATGCCAGAGGCAGTTGTGCCAGCAGCTGTCAGGCTCTTCTGGTGCTGGAAAATTCAGCCCCTTGGGATTAGGGACCACTAAGCAGTTCCTTGGAAGCTCTTGGTGTTGGATGTAAACACTAAGGGTGGAGGGGGAAAGTTGGGTGAATGCCTGAGTCCTTTAGCACACTGAATTAAAGGTGAGAACAGGAAGGGACATGGAACACCCCAGAGCAGTGGGCTGCATAATCCACAGATAAAGGTATGAGATTTCCTAAGGAAAAAAATTCATTGGACAGAACAGTACATACAATTATGTTACTGAGTAATTCAAAGATGTGCAGTCTCCAGTGCCATTAAGCATTTAATGGTGCTGTTTCCAGGTTAATTTTTGCTTGGCTTTCCCTCCCCTTCCCTCCCTCAACTCTGATTATTATTAAGCAGAAACGAGAGTAGCCCTCAAAAAAAAAGGTATTCAGTTTGAAGCTGACAGAATTTTCCTGAACCAATAAAACATTTCCAACAGATTTTAGTGAATAATCAGAAGGAGCTAAGTCAACTGACTGAATAATTGGAAAAGGAGACAATCTTTAAGCCATATTGCACAGGAATACCTTACAAGATCTATCTGCTCAAAGGGCATCAATCTCCAGTCTGGATTTTGATCATGATGGTGATTCACTAAGACACATAAAGACATGTTTTAAGTGCATCTAAAGTCAATGGGTCTTGCATAAGTGCATGCATTCAAGGGTACCTAGCCACTCTGCTGGAAAGGGATCATTTCTCAGAATAAAATGTTTAGGTATTAGCCCTGACATTTATCTGGGAGGGGACTGCAATCATGACCAAGCATTTCTGGCAGAAACTTGCACTGTGTAATGGACTTACACACTCAATATCAGAAACAGTTTTCCTCATGTCAGAGCTAGTTAAATGATGGTCATGATGAAATTTTAAGTTAAAGGATGAAGCAGACAAATTCCAGAGGCTTTGACAGTGAGTAACTGAGAGACAACATAGGGCTAGGAATGCTGTGGTCAAAGACAAAATCCTCAGTGGAACCATTAGAGGTTAAAATTGCCCTAAAAGATTTAAATCTCTGGTGCCTTCACTAGAGTGGCTGTTGCCCAGGTGATAAAGGATGTCAAAGACTCTAAAAAGAGAGCTGGGTGTTTTGTAGCTGATCTTCTTGCCCTGATCACCAGCATAAAAGCAATTACTAGGCAGAGGCTTTCGGTGGACTTGGGATGAAAACCCAAGCAAGAGCTACAGACACTGAGGGGGTCATAAAGTTCTATGACAGCAGAAGACAATGTTGATGGCAGAAGAAGCGATAATAAGAAGGTGTAAAAATTGTACCATGTGCTGGAGGAAATGTAACCTCATTATGCCAGTTCCCTGAACAAGCTAATCAACACAAACTGACCAATTTTACTAGATCTTGTGGGTGCCAGATAGACTCTTTACCATCAACATGTGCTTTGTAAATAGCTCTAAGCTCTCCATGAGGAGCTGGGCAACATTCACAACAGTAAAACTAGAGACCGGCATCCTCCTGGGTACTTAAACATACAGATAATTAAGGCCTTTGCTCATCCTATTAAAAATGCTGAGGCACTTTCTGGGAGACCAGGGAGTCAGACAAAAAGTTATTGGAACTGAGGATGGGGCCTGGCAGAAGAAAATTAAAGTAATTAGCACACCCATGTACTACCCTGGATATGGTCTCAGCCCTTTGCATCAGTCAGAGCTCACACTAGTGAATTTTTTAGATTTTTTTTTTATACAAACAGAATAGTGCATCACTCCTAAATGCTTACAGAAAAATGCATTCAAAAAGGCTACATGAAGGTCATTCAGGGATTGAAAAAATTCAGAGGGGAACAGGAACCAAAGGCATTTTCAATTGACCTCAGATAAACTGTGGCATTATGGAAAGTCTAAAGGTTTGTCACATGCCAAAATACAAGACAAATCAAGTGAAACAGCATATGTTGGTGGCACAGAAAAGGGAAAAACTAGCTGCCTGGAGCAAAGTAGGCATCAGTCTGTTTAAACTGGTGAAAAATAAATATATTTCTTGTTTAGAGATGTTTTTTAAAAAACTAGTAGAATCTACATTTTGTATCTGGACATAGGTTGTCAGGCATTTACATGAGTCATCACTTCATTTTTAATGCATTTATTAGAGTTACACCAATAGGAGTTTTTTTGGTTTTGCTTTGAACAAATACTTCTGTGATTGAATCTTATGGGCACCTCAATTTGAATGTAATCCACCTTTGTGCAGACTATGACATTAATTCAATGCATTATTTCAGTCATCACAATTAAAACAAGTTTTAGGATAGTAATATTTACTGCATTTGTCTTTGAAGCCAAACGTCCAGTTGTGGATGCATGTGACTGTAGAAAAAAGAAATTTTTTATTCCAGAAATGCTAGTCCACTGAGGATCTGGTTCAATAAAAAGAAAAATACCTTAGAATGTGATTGTTGAAGTTAATCACAGATAACCCCAGACAGCTGAAACATGGATCACTTATAGATCCCATGGACTCCACACTCAAAATAAGCCACATTCTGACCTGGTTTTTTATGTTAGGTGGTATTCCCAGGTGATATAAATATGAACATTTTTGGACCAGAAGCAACCCTGCAAGAACAAGAATTTGCTTCAGTATATATGCCTAAAATTTCATCTATAGACTTTAAATACATGAAAAAATGCATATCTATCATTTTTCTCCCCCAGATCCATCCCAGGAAATAACTTTCTATATCAGTTTATATCCCCAAAAGTAGCAAGAAAGGCTAAACTTACAAGTTGTGTTTTTAGTCCTGATTTATTAGCTTTTCATTTACTCCTTTACTGTTCTTCACTTTTCGGAGCTGGACAGGTAATCTAGATTTTCTTTCATAGTTGCATTTCTAGAACATTAATCTTTCCAGGGGCAGACTTTGGATGGGTCATAGTAAAACTTTGAGACTCAGCATGTTATTTTTCTTTGGCATCTTTGCTGTTGTTTTCTTTCCCACTCTGCACAAAGACACATTTATACTTCAAAGATGCCTTCTCTTGGCACACTGTATTAACTGATGGCTTCTGATGTCTGCACATGACAGCATTCACTAATGCTTTTTCCTGCAATTGTCTTTTTCTTAATTTTCAGCTCCCATGTTCTATTATAAGTAATAGGTATTTACTTCATCCTGTATTAGTTCTCTCCATGTCTTTTCACCTTCAAAAAAAATTTCACTGGGCCACTCTGGTTTGGAAATGAGAAAGCAGATGCCATTTTAATGCTGTTTTGAGAAAAATAACAAAAATTTGCTTGAGGACAGCCTGCAAGCCAGTGTGCACTTTCATGTGAGTTTTCTGGAAAAGTCAGTTTAGTAAGGTTTCTAAACCTACCTTGCTGCTGGTGAGGAATATGTGAAACAAGGGGAGGAATTCAAGGGCTGTGTATAGATTAATAGACAGCACTTGCAGCCCCTCAATCTGACTGATTATCTCAAAGCCATTTACACCATTCTTCAAGTGGCCAAGAAAGCTGTAGTTGTAGATGTCCATGGCAAGAGGCAGAGTGAAACATAAAAACAAATAAATCGATGACGGGCTGTTGTCCTTGTACTTAAAACCCTAAGCACAATTACAGGTTAGGAGGAGGATGAATTAAGAACAGCCCTGAGGAGAATTATTTGGGGGTGTCTGTTAATCAAAAACTCAACATGAGCCAGCAATACGTGCTTCCAGCCCAGAAAGCCAACCATGTCCTAGGCTGGACGCATTCCTGTGTGATGTACTCTAGGTGACCCTGCCGTGGCAGGGGGATTGGACTAGATGATCTTTTGAGGTCCCTCCCAACCCCTAGGATTCCATGACTCTGTGATTCTGTGATTCATCAAAAGAAGCGCTGCCAGCAGGTCAAGGGAGGTGAGTCTCCCCCCATCCTCCACTCTCATGAGACCCCACCTGAGGTGCTGTGTCCAATTCTGGATCCTGCAACACAAGAAGGAGATGGAGCTCTTGAAGTGAGTCCAGAGGAGGGTCACAAAGACAATCAGAATGCTTGAGCACCTCTCCTATGAAGACAAGCTGAAAGAGTTGGAGCTATTCAGCCTGGGCAAGAGAAGGCTCCAGGGAGACCTCATAACAGCCTTCCAGTACCAGAAGGGGGGCTACAAGAAAGCTGGAGAGGGACTTATTAGAAGGGCATGTAGTGACAGGACAAGGGGTAATGGCTTTGAACTGTAAGAGGGGAGATTTAGGTTAGACATTAGGAGGAAATTCTTTAGCGTGAGGGTAGTGAGACAGTGGCAAAGGCTGCCCAGGGAAGTTGTGGATGCTCCCTCCCTGGAAGTGTTCAAGGCCAAGTTGGATGGGTCTTTGAGCAACCTGGTCCAGTGAGAGGTAACCCTGCACATGCAAGGGTGTTGGAACAAGATGATCTTTAAGATCCCTTTCAACTATGATTTTATTATTCCCCTCCTTTTTTTCCTAGTTGCCCCTCCTGCAATTTAACTTTGTTCTGACCATGACATCAATAATCTGGATCTTTTTGCATCAACAGTTAAAGGCCGAAGAGGGAAGTGAACCATGGCCATCCCATGTCAAAGGCAGGAAAACAGTCTGGGTGGATCTTGATCTTACATATGTTACACTACTCCCCAAGTTTCCTAGTCAATATACCAGTATCAGCCCTCCACACTGACCACAGGTTTTCTTTTTATCAAACTGTAAACAAACCTTTGTAAACAGAAAATATGCATGGAATATTTTTCATAAAGTTCTGAGAAAAAGTTGCATAGAGGCTTGGGTAAGCTTGATAGGAAAAGCAAAGCTTTCTTACCTTTTTCATAGGTGGAGGGCTGGGGGATATTTTTTTCACATTTATTTTTTATTTTTCACAGTATACATAGGCAAATTTGTTGATATTGCTCCATAATGTCCTGACTGGGGACCTGCCCCACATACAGCTGATGTGGGCTGTTTGTCCTGTACTGCCAAGTGCCCCCCTTTAATAGGTGAGCAGTAAGCAAACACCATGTTCTCTCATAGTGCTCATTCCACTTTCATCAGTACATTTCAATTTATTTTGAAACTGTACTCCTATTCCTACACAGCAGGAAGGAATGTGTTCCCTAAAACAAAAAAGGATTGGCTATGATGTGAATACAAGAACATATGAGACATTCCACATTTGTGTCAATTAGAAGTGCTTGAACAGTGTTTATATCAGTTAGGGTTGTTTGAATATTTTAATGGCTACTGGAGGTTTTTTTTGTGAAAATGTTTTGTGTGCATCACACATTTGCAGCAGAAGAGCTCGTTTCTGCAGCAGTCATTGTCTGCTCAGATTCAGCCTGTGCAGAGAGGTGGTGTGACAAAGAGGAGATTGTTCACCTGTTAGAACAGGTTAAAGCAGGACCAATGTACAGGGCATTGTGCTGTTTCTCTTCAGACCGGTGCATGTGTCCCAACCAGGGGGTCAAAGCCATCATGTCAGACACAGCTTACCCAGAAGCTAAAGCAGATTCAGTGACTGTTCAGTGATATTAATGACAGCTGAATGCAATCTCCATAGAGAGCACTAATACATGTGGCATCTGAAAATAACTTTGTGGAAATGGAAGTTCCATGAAGGCTTTTTTGTGCACCATACTACTTTCAGCTTGCCATCGCAGCTTGTTAAAAATTGTTCATATTAATACTGCCTTAAAATGGCCTTCACTAAGTGTTTAGTACACAAGGGAGGAAAGCAGAAAGGCTGAGAACCCTTAACTCTGGACACCACCCACACAACAGAGTTGCTGCTGTAGCCTCTTTCTGTATTGCCTGGTCATACATTATGTTAACACTTCCTCACGTGCTAGCAGTTAAGAATTAGTATTGGGGAAATCTGATTCTTTCCAGTCTATAACAACCCCTGCATTCCACAAGAGAAAGACATACATTTTGATAGTGTCAAATATTAAAAGAAAGTAAAGCAAGATATTTTTTCTTGTTTTTGTTTAGATGGGAAAAATAATAACTCAGCACAATCAAAATGACAAAAGCCACAATTTCGGACATTTGAGATGATTATTTTGAAATGGGTTAGTTTTGTTATTATTGTAGTTTGATCATTTATAAAATGTAAAAAAGAATCCTCTTGATGTGAGCCTCAGGAGATGAAAACTAAGGAAAAGCACTAATGGATATTCATTAGATTACATTAATTTTGCTTCCTTAAGGTTTTTTTTCCTGGAATTTCCTTGTCAACCTTATTTTTGGACAACCAGTATATTAAACAGTGTTCCAAAGCTACATAGTACTGATTTGCAAGTATAGCTCTTCTTCATCCTTCTTCTTTTCTCTCCAGGAAAGGAAAAAGTGCTGGTAAATTCATTTTGTAACCCAGGTCCACAGAGAGGAGCTTGCAAAGGTGGAATGAGTTTGTAAAAATTAAAGCTTGGTGGCAGGTTGTGAAGTGTCCATATGCTGAGAGAATGGAGTCTGTGGGGATGCTGCCCAAGAGCCAATGTGTTGAGAGGTCAGGTACTGATCTACAAACTCCTTTCCCCAGAGGGAGAGGATGTCCCCTGACAAGGCTTCACTGGCCTGGGGTACTGAGCAGCCTAAACTGGTGGTGCCAGCTGCCGGCCAGGGTTTTGGCTTCCCTGTGCTTTCCAAGCAGCTGTGTGCAATGTGATTAAAACCTCTGGCACAACACACTAGGCCAGAGAGCTCAAAAGATGCAGTGCTAAGCTCTGCAATGTGCCTTTGCATCTGCAGCTGGGTGTGTGGCAGCATCAGAGAGGTTATCAGGTTATCAGCCACCCTCTTGAGCAACCTGTGACCAAAGAGACTAGCAGCTTTTTCACAGCAGTTGTGTTTGATATGTGTACAAGGAAAGACTTTTTTGGAACAATTTCTTATCCTCTTTTACCCCTAGGGTCAGTGCAAGGCTGATAGTACCATTTACTCCAGTCCCAGCTTCCCCTTGCAGAGTGCCATATATATAAAGCACCTTTTGGAAGCGAATGAGTAACTTCCCCATTTGTTTGGGTGGATTTTTTGTTTGATTTTGAGGGGTTTTGTGGGGTTTTTGGACTTTTGGACTTTCAATTAGTTTGGATTATATTTAAGAAGGAAACAGACACCCAGTCACTCAGCATTTAAGACAATGCAGAGCTCTGGTTCCCATATCTGGAGCAGATCCATTCAGTCTGTCAGACACAGAAGCATTTAGGAGCCTATATCCCATTGATTTCAGTGAATCTCAGGGTCCTAGATGCCAGCGTCTTGGCTTTTATCCATCAGTCTCTGCTGTTTTTTTTCCCTGGAGAAAGAACAAAACAGCCTGATGTTTTCACCCAACCGAGTTTGTGTGGACCAGCAGCAGGGCACAGGCTTGTAGGACCAGAGAACCCACACTCAAAACCTACAGTATAGCCAGGAAGTACCTTACTCTGGGGAGTGACAACTTCTGAGGAGGCAGAAAAATGAAGTCAAACACTGGTAGGAGGGAGAGCTCCTTGGGATCCTTCCTTGCATGTTTGACAATAAGTCAGTTGTCCATAAAACCCACTACTGGAGATCAGCAGAGCCAATGAAAGGAGATATTTTTTCCCTTGTTTATTTTTTGTTTGAATCCTTTGAGGGGGAAGGTGGTCACTTGTATTATTTTAGTATGCTTTTTTAACATAAACTCATTTGAAGCTATTTAAAATTAATTCAGAAACACTGGTGGCCTTGTAATCCTGATGAGGCTAAAGACCACATGCAGTTGTGAAACTGTGAGCTGGCACTCATGTTTCACTGACACCTGCAGTGCTTTTGATGTCTCCTTGAAACTGCCTCAGGTTGGTCTTGAAAGAGAATACAGTGCTGGAAAAAAAGGAAAAGAAAGAATCTCCTATGTAAAAGATTAATTGAATATTTAAGCCTGAATAATTGGAGATAAAAACATCCAAGCAAACAAACAAGCCCTGTTATCACCTTAAACACAACCAAAAGCAAGTTTCTGGGAGAATATGTAAAAGCAGAAAAACTCATGGTTTGAGATAAAGACAGTTTAATAAGTAAAATTAAAACCAGAGCCAAAACAAAACAACAAACAAAACAAAACAAAACAAAACCAGCAACAAAACCAAACAAAAAAACCCCAGACAACAAACCAACCAACCAAACAAAAAGAAACAACAGAACCAAGGAAACCAAAACCACAACCAAGGAAAACAAGTGGTGCAAAAAAACCCAAGAAAGTGCTCACCACCAGCTAAATGATGCCCAGCTAGTACCCAAGCAACTGCATCCTTGGCAAGCCTCCCCTGCCCCTGCAAGCTTCCGCTTCTGAGTATTATATCATGTAAGGCCTAGGAGATGCCTTTGATCAGTTGGGATCAGCCATCCCAGCTGTGTCCCCTTACAACTTGTGCACCCCCAGCCTGCTTACTGGTGAGGTAGGGTGAGAAGCAGAAAAGGCCTTGACCCTGTAGCGTAACAATAGCTAAAACATGGGTGCATTATCAACACTGTTTTGTTCACAAATAAAAAAAATATCTCATTTGAGCTGCTATGAAAAAAACTCTAGCCTAGACAAACCCAGTACAATAACTTGTGCAGAATTCATAATGACAGCATCTCTAGGGGTAAGAGTCCACACCCAGCCCATGGAACCCTTTAACAAACCTTGCCTTGTGCTTGACCACATTGTTTTTGGTTGAGTTGTGGTGAGAAACATACTTAGTGTCACCTTCATGGTAACACTGCCTTGCACAGAGCACCGGGGAAGAAACAATCTCATAAGGACAAGAAATGCACAGTGGTTTCTCGTTGTCCAGATACTGGGGATGAACAGGGCATGAAGAAGAGCTGCTGGTGGTTGCAGTGATGGCCTGGGAGAGGAGTATCTCCCCATACCCAGACCACCCAAGGAGAAAAAGTTTCTCAGTGCCCCCATCCTGGGGGATGCTGTGTTTTCTCTTGACCTGTAGAAGTCAAATCAAACCGTAGCAAACACAAGGACTGGAGAGGAACAAGGCACAACTTTGTGGCAAAAGGCCCATGGTCTCTGACTGTGGGCAGGAGGGGACATGCAGTAGGCAGTGATGTTCCATCTCACTGGACTGCCCCATACCTGTGCCTAGGCCATGGCAGCAGCTCTCTCTGCTGACCTGCAGCCCCTGCAGATGCCTACCTCCTTGTGCAGTGCAGCTCACACACCTCCTGCCCAATCCCACAGCCCTGTCAGAGGAGGACCAGCAGAATTTGGCCACTGACACTGATCTGGGATATCTGTTTCTAGCTCTCACAGCATGGACAACATCCAACAGATCCCTTCGGTCAAAAGGCTGGCAGGCCACTGTATGGACACATGGATACCAATGCATATTTCTCCCCCTCTCAACCCCACTCAGACCTGCCATAATCCTCCAAATCTGTCTACCTACCCAAAGAGCAAAAACATGAACTTTTTATCTCTTGGAAAAAAAACCCTAAACACTTACAGCTGATCTCCCAAAGGTGTGTTTGAAGTCCCCTGCCTCCCATTGCCTTGTGACATGCAGTACAATTTACAGTTTACACTGAGCAGATGATATTGTAAAACACCAGGATGTGGCATGATTCAAACATTTGTGTGATTATCAGGCTATTCTGTAAAGCTGTGGAGGCGTCTGCGACTTGTTCAGCCCTCACTTCCCGGATCCCCATCCCTACCAGCAACTCACAGTGTTCATGGGCCTACATGGGTTTTTTAGGGAGACAGGGAACTAAATCCTGGTGCCAGCCATAGACAGATGCTGGCCTCTCAGCTCTGTGTGCTGAAACCTTCATGGGGAGTCAGACAGCTGCAGCCCCACCCCCTTCCTTTAGCTTAGACATGGCAGTAACAGCCCCACTGAGGCACAGCCAGCTCCACAAATCACCCCAAGGACCTGCTGTGAACTACAGGCCATTAATCTGGAACATCTGTTGCTAAGCACATGTTTTCCTGCCCTGCCAAAACATCTCATTTGAAAAGCTGGGGAAACATATAGCACAGTTGGTCTAGTATTTTTAATAGACACAGGCAATGCAGGAATGACTGAATAGTTACCAGTTACTACCTAAAGATTCAAGCTGTTAATAAGGACAGTAGAAGTCTAAAATTATGCTCTATTTGAAGAGGACTGAGGACTATGAAAAAACTTTGTGAACAGCTTCTCTCTAGGACTAGAATATAAAAACCTTTCTTATAGTAAGTTCTTATAGTTACATTTAAGGAGTGTTTGTTCCCCGACAGTAATTTAGCTAATGCACCTATTTTAATTGTATTTTATCTTTGGGTCTGAAGGAAATACACTATTACAGTAAGCCTTAGAAAAAAGACAGAAAGGATCATGTCAGTATTTGTCATTATTTTGATAAATTATTACATACTCAGCACTCTAATCTTTCTGCTCAGTACTATTCTATTGATTGGTAAATCAATAATCCAGTGAATGTGTGGTTGGAAAATCTAATTTCTGAATTTGGTTTCTAAGCAATCATCTTTCCTGCTGTCTTATTTGACATGTCCCTCTGCAATGTCCCAGGCACTGGCCATATTCCAGTGGCAAACTGCTCTTCATTGACAGCCGTGCTGCTTTTAGACAGCACCTCGTAGTTACAAAATTTCATGTTCCCAACTGTTGCAAAGTTGCAGAGAATTCCAAATTCATTCCAAGCTGGGCTGGACCCAACTGCAAAAGGCAACATCTCCAACAAGTTTTAGTCAGATTCACAAGGTGACTCAGCCCTGTACTTCTCTACCCTTGTAACTAAGGTCAACCTTCTTCCTTCCCAGCAGCTGTCATGCAGGCTATGGCTTCACCATAACAGTCAGGCAAAGGAGGTAAGTGGGTAAGTTCTGAATACAGGAATAATGAAAGAGGTATCTAAGATATGGGTAAAATCACTTTCTGGACATGCTTGATCCATCTTTAGCTCTAGAGAAACCCAAGAAGCTTGCCTGGACTAGGCACCAGGCATGCATGGGTCAGTGGTGGTGTCACCCTGTGGGTTAGTTGAGTGCAGAGGTGACAATCTCCTTCTTCTCCTGATGCCTCCAGAAGGAGGGGAGGTTGGACCTTCCAGCTGCAGCGTGAAGCAGCTGCAGCAGCTGGTAAAGGATGGAGAAAAGCCGAATGAGGCACAGGTTAAAACTGCAGTTACATATTTTTACAGCTACTTGTACTCAAACCAGAATCAGTGAGCACTGAGAAAAATCCCATTATTACTATTACTTCTTATTTAAACTGAAATTTGTTTGGATACTAAG
Source organism: Chaetura pelagica (assembly GCF_000747805.2). NCBI lineage: Eukaryota > Metazoa > Chordata > Aves > Apodiformes > Apodidae > Chaetura > Chaetura pelagica. The sequence continues at coordinate 1,669,794 of NW_009954190.1, read as the reverse complement.
ACGTTGGTGATAAATGTCCTGGAAATTATATAAACCAGTTGCTTCCCAAAATAAAGTCTCTCTTAAGTAACCCAAGGATGGCTTTGCCCTTCATTTCAGTGTGGCCATTTCACGCTGGAAACTTCTTCAGAGAATATCCTGTACTCGGAAAACTCTTCAGTAATTACAGATGAACCTATCCAGTTTGTGCATAAGTTCTTTGAGCCCAGTCCTAGTGCTAAGGTCTCAAACTGCTCCACTATTCACGGATTTAAAGCAAACTTATCAAGGGTTAAGTAGAGGTTATACACAGCAGTAACTAAATACATTTTGTTGCCGTGATTTCCAACCAAAGGTAGGAGGAGGAATTTCAGAACTTGAGAAGTTACAGTGTCAAGACATTGATATAAGGAATG
>NW_009954190.1:1662912-1669344 GCF_000747805.2 Chaetura pelagica | reverse complement strand
GAATGCCGTATATTTTTGTTTTTGTGCAGTCATAGTAACATGCAGCAGATTTCACAGGAGTTCAAGAAAACCATGTCCTTCAGTGCTCTCTATAACTCATTTTGAGTGTTCCAGTACAGAAGAAACCTGATTTTTCACGCTGGCAATATACAAAAAGTACTACTAAACAATGGCATCCTTTTAAAACTTTCAGAGTGCAAAACACTGTATTGTACCAACAACATTCATCATCATGAAGAAAATAAGATTTTCATAAAACCCTGATGCTGAATTTAGTCACAAAGCAAAGAAATCCCTGTAAGAAACTGAAAATCCATCCCATATTTAGCATAAGGCTAACGTGGATGTGGTTTACTGCTCTTCAGATTGATGGAGTTTTGCATTGTTTCACTGCAAAGGCCAAACTTCTTAAATAAGTCTGATCTTGCTGCTTTTGCAAATAAGCTGTCTTAAGGTCAAGGGAAAAAAAACCTTCCACTTTCTTCTTTTGGTAGTTCATTATCTTATGCAAGTCTAACACTACTCTGAGGAGGCCAATATGAAAATGTCTGCTTTCTGGATTTTAAAGAAAGGGTGCCTGTACCATTCTGCAAGTAAAGACTGATTACAGACACCTCTTACAGCCTCAGTATTTCCTAAGCAAATATTTTTCTGATTACCATCCATGTTTATAGTCCTATAGGAGTCGTAATGCTGTTAATGTTAATGCTTCTCTATAGAGAAAACATTTAGCTTAAAATAGTACTCTCTGACTTGCCTTAGCATCTGATCTCCAAATTGCATTTGCGGAGAAAACTGAAAGCTTCATGTGATAGCAAAATGCAGTGATTCTGTAACAAAAGGAGAATATAAAATGAACACATCCTGAAAGTTTCAGTATAGCCTAGTTGCAACTCTGGTTTAAAACTGATCTCCAGTCTTCCATCTGCAAATAACACAGGAGATGTTAGAAGAAATGAACAACATTTTGGTGCCCAATTTTCAAAAACTGTCCACCTCCAATTTCTATATTTTTATTTTTATTTTTTTTAATATGCTAGAGTATTGACATCTGTGCATGTGAAGCTGTGAAAGTATGAATCTGAAACCTGTCAGCTGTTCATCAACATGCTGAGGAGGAAAAAATGCAAGCAACAGAAGGCTGGGTTTTGGGAAGGATGTTGCAGAGGGCTCGGGGAAGCACACGTACTCTACCAGAACGTAAGGAGAAGCTGCACATAGGGGGGGCCTGGGGCACTTCCACAGGTTGTGTCCCATAGCTGGAAGCTCTGCACCTCTCACACCTGGCTAGAGCACAGCCCAGTGCTCCCACAGAGCCAGCATGTGACAGATCTGCATCTCTGGGGCCAGGAATCAGACACCTCTGCTTTTTCAACATGTCCCAGAGAGATTCCATTAAGCAGGAGGGCAATACTGGTAACGGCACACCAATTAGGTATCCAACACCCAACACTAAAATCTCGGTATTTGCTCATGAGCCAGCCCTTGATTTAAAAAACTATCATATTTTAAAAGACCTATCCCCTTAGAAATTAAAAAATATCAAGTATTTCTAAAGGGAAAATGCCACATTATAAAGATATTAATGTTTTTGATAACTTTAACCTGATATAAACCTTTGCACTTTTTTTTTTTTTTTAGTAATTTCTTCTCACTCGGTTAGTATTCAAAAGTTCTCTTATGGAATCATTCAAGTCACTGCTTGTAATACAGCATATCAATATATTAATTTTCTCTTTCTAGTAGCAGTTTTCCATTCCCATTTCCTTTATCTGAATTCTGGATTATTTATTCTCATGATAAAATGCCCTCTTTCATGTAGTTTAATTAATTCATGACTTTTAAAATTCCTATCTTCACATTAAATATGCTAGCAAGTTTGCTTAAGTCAGATTCCCCCTCTAGTTTTGAGTAACCCATCTGAACAGAGTCTTCCTTACATTTCCTTCTCTTTTAACAGTCTTCATTTAATCCAGACCTTCAGTAAGAGAACTTTTAGGACAAGTAATTGTTTCTGACATGAAAAAGCCCCCTGACACACAGCATGATATTAATTGTCATTACTTGCATGCTTCTTACCAATACTGGCAACAGTTTACAGTACACACCTGTAATACTCGTAGTACAACGTCTCAACATTTGCTGGAACAGCAACATTTTCTCAGTCCTGAGGCCCAACAAAAACAAAAACTGCATTCATTTTTGACATTTTGACTTTACTGTTTTAAAAGGCAAACAAGCAACACCCTTTGTTAAATTGTATTAATGGATGCATTGCTTCTAAACTCATTGCTTGTTTAACTCTAATTTTGACTTCTAACCTTCAAGTCTTACTTATTCAAGGATTAAATAAGTTTTTGGACTCTTAAAGTAGATCCACAGGATACCCATTCTCGCACAGCATCTTCCAGCTTGACAAGAAACTCTCTTCCTCCAGGAAAAGTTTTGCTTGTGCAGGGCTGAAGGCCTCTGGGGGATTGGATAGAACTGCTCTGCATAAGTGCATCACACTGTTAGGACTCCCTCTACAAAAGATCATTGTACCTACTTCTTGAAGGATGGCCAAAAGACGAAGTGAATGTAAATGTGTTGCCCATCCTTTATACAGTATCTGAGATATAAGAACTGCATTGCCATTAAGAGTGAAGTTTAGATTCAAAGCTTTCCTCAGTCTGAGAAAGCTGAACCCTGGTGACCTGCCTCCCATGAAAAGGCACTTTCACCCCTTCTTGGGCCAATAAGCACGGGAAGAACATGAGGGTTTTAGTCTTCAAGGGCTGCTGGTTAAATGAACTCTTCCTCTTAGAACAATCAGATTTGAGTTGTAGTCCCAAGACAAACAGACTCACCATCAGTTTGCCCTCCAGATGGCTTTGAAAAGAAAACATTTAAACATAAGCTTGGTTCTCTAAGGGAAAAATAAGTAGCTGCAATCAGGATATTCTGGACTCAAGGTCCTGTGTAAGTGGAGATCCACCCAGGTTTAAGCTTCTTACCATTCAGAGGCAGTAGATGTCAGACACCATCTGGCCATCAGTGTTGTTTTCTACAATCTTGCCCAACACAAAGCACCACCTTGTCTGCATCCCATCTGGGGCTCCTCACTATCTCCATGTAGCACTAAGGAAAGCCAGAGTCCCTCTCTCAGTGCTTGGAGGAAGACACCAGACCTGCATGACTGCAGCTCTCTGTGAGCCTTGTCCTGGCTAACCATTATACCTCTTCTTTGTGTGGGTACTGCTCACAGGTCCGGTCAGCTTTTAACCTTTGAGGAAACATAGCACATTGAACTTTCATGGCATGTAACACAGTTTCCCAAACTTGAACACCTCTTGATCCTGTATTCTGGAGCCTCTCTTACAGTCCAGCACTTTTTCCAAAATACTATGGAAACAGCCTCTCAGGTCATGTGTACAGCTCCACTACTCCCCTTATCCCTCTCAGGGACTCCACTCCTGTATTTTGGGATTTTGCTGGTTGCTCAAAATGCGATATTGGATTAGGAGTTTAAACAACCATTTATCACTGCCTTTTTAGGTTGACTTCACACCAGGATGCAATAAAGCTACCTTGAGTGTCATAATATCTGGCCCAATTTCTGCATGAGGCATGGGGTCATTAACAAGAAGGAAGATTTTACATTGTTTTAGAAGACAGCTCATGCTAGTCTTTGAATTAGCTCCTCACGTACCCCAGGAAACTGGTCTGAGAACTGGGATGCCCAGTGGCAGGCAGGGGACCGATACAGCTAAAGAAAGCGCATGAGCCACTTCAGAAGATATGTTCCAAGTTCCTCCCCAGGTCTTTTGCCTTTTATTCTCCAATTCAGGTATTACATTTCCACTGGTTTCCACCAGGGTTGTGCATGCACCTTGACATGTTCACAGAAGTTCCACAATACAGAGTTTCACAACTGGGACAGGTCCCTACAGTAGGGACACCAGGGTGACAAAACAGATTCTGGAGAATTTCCCACTGAATAGGATGGAGAGAACATAATTATCACATCGTAGCACCACAATGCCTCATAAACATAGAATAGACTAGATCCATTTACCACAAAAATCACAGAAAGTAACTGATCAAAGAATATCTCTTTTATGTAAAATATACATTTGTAGGATATAATTTTAATACAACTTTTATATTTATTGATGTTGGGTTTGCAACACTGAATTAAAAAAAATAAACAAAATAGTCCTGCTGCCCGAATTTTATTTCTCATAATACTTATAGTTTGAGGTAACAATGAAAGAAGACTCTGTGCTGTGAATAAAGTTAGTGATGTTTGTCTGCAGTTACATTTCTGTTATCAAAGTGAAAAGTAAACTTAAGACTTGGCATGTACAGTAGAATTCATACAAATATAGGTCATGGCAAACTGAGAAAGCAAGGACTTATGCAAACCTACTCTGTTCATATTTGTGACCTTTGCAAAATATATAATTATTATAACAGAAGTCAAGACAGATGTCATTTACATCACTATCGTTATTAAGTGTGTGTCTTTGTATGATCCACAGCACAATTTACTGCAGGAACCAGGAATAATACACACAGGGGTGTGGATCTTTGCATGGAGTCTTAGCAATGATGACTTGAATTCAGCTTTCCTTGATATAGATAAAAACTGATATTCCATGCATACATTTTATTTACAGCTGACTCATAAACAGTGACTAGTCACCCCTTCCTCTGGCAGCAGTAATTACAAGCAGTCGTTAATCTTCTTTAACAAGCTCTACTTCCCATGTAAAGTCTCAGCGACCTCCTCAAGGCATGAGTTGTTTATCAGGGCCCATTCAGCAGCAGCAGTCTCTTTCCAGTACAGTCCTTGGTATGGCTAAATTCCATTGTCCCTTTTTCAGCAGTCAAAAATCCATGATAAATTCTGTACAACACTGTAGTTAATATAACAGCAGCACCAGATATTATATTAATTCCTTTGCTAAAAGCTGTTTGCAATTATCTCTCTATTGACAATATTTTACCAAAACTAAATCAATGTACAATTCTAAATATCAGAAATGTATACTTTGAGAAGTACATTATTGTACAAGAATTCTGACATGCAGGTCATGCTATTGGGCTAGGGCATATACAGAAGAACATGTTACATGGTCAACAATAAGTAATATTTCTTTTCCTAACAAAAAAGAAAACATTACAATAGGGTATTATTCAACAATCTTTTAAGGTTTGTGTTGTTACGGTTTTGCCCATGAAGTTCTAAAACTCTACAGCTAAGGGTAATTTTTCCTCACCAGCCTACGACATCAAATCTGCCATTGCATTTGTCCTGTTGCACAAAAAGAGGTTAATATTGAATGAAGAAGCCACTAGAGGAGTTACAGTTTCAAAACTGTAATGAGTGCTGGTTGCCAGGAAGGAGATTGATGCAGCAACCAGTCTGTACCATAAAGCCACTACTAAATCACACTTGAAAAATCTTCGGTGCTCACATGAGTTAGTCTAGACAATACTAACTTGCACTTGAAAAAAATATATATCTGTATCTATACATGTAAGTGCAGCCCATACGGAAAAAAAAAAAAAAAAAAAAAAAAAAAAAAAAAAAAAAGTTTTAAAATATTCCCTTGCATGCATATATGCAGTGTTTTATACAGTAACCATAAAAATGACATGGTTGTTTTATACCTTTCAAGCACAAGCAACCTGTTTAAAATATATCTTTATCTATAACTTAAAGGCCAACCCATACGGAAAAAAAAAAAAAAAAAAAAAAAAAAAAGAAAAAAAAAAAGAAAAGAAGAGGAGAAAAATGTCCTTAGTTAACCTTAAAAGAGGGGGCATTTTAACAGTATTTCTGTGCTTTATGGAGACAGATGGAAAATACAGTAGACAGGTTGCAAAACAGACAGACAAACAACATATAGGACAAAGCACCTCAAAAAACATTGACTGAATGTAATTTTTGAAGCTCATGAGCCAGAGTTATAAGGCTGGTCGAAAACCCAACTTGAGAACTAATTCCCTCTTACAGTGATACAAAAGAGCCCCCAGTAATCTTCTCCATTTTACTTGGTACTCAGCCTCTGAAAATGTTGAAGAACCCCAGAGTAGAGAAATTACTACAGTACCAAGCAGCACTTGCTAGCTTAGAATTGCAAGTCTGGATGGCATTTACCTTTCTTGCATGTTTTGTGCCTTCCCCAAGCCATTAAGAAAGAGATCTGGCTTCTGCTTGCGTGTAACCAGTAATGACAACCTCTTTGCAGTTATCTGTGTGCAAACAACCGGAGACATTCAGAACTCTGATACAGCAATCCAGTACCGAAGTAAGTTAATCACAAAATAAAGCCATTTATAAACAAGTAGATCATTAAAAAAAATAATAATAAAGGAAAAAAGGTTAAACAAAGAAAAACAATCCCACATGCAGACCAGTTTATCAGTGCTTTCATTTCAGCA
>NW_009954190.1:1655743-1662682 GCF_000747805.2 Chaetura pelagica | reverse complement strand
GGATGGTACAATGTGAGAACACACATCCAGAGCCCTCTGTGGTCCCCACGATCGGCAACACTGCTTGTCAGGTGATGGAGACAGGATGGTCCATGCAAATGAGCAGACTCAAGTCACATTGTGCAACCAAGACACGATTCCAGACATCTTCAGAATGGATTAGAGTCACGAGAAATGAAGGTTCAATGGAGTGACTGATAATTAGTTGGAAGCACAGTATTTTAAGTAAATCTCCCTGAACATATGCTTATTTATTGAATATACTGGCCAACAACATCCACTAACTGTCCTTTTATTGCCACAGGAAAGTAGGACAATATAGTAGATGAAAGGAGAAGCGCTACCTTAGGTAACCTTTCGAAGCCAAGATAAAAATCTTCAGCTACCCAAATGGCATTTCTTGCTACTGGCAGATCATGCAGTTTTACCATATTTGTGGAGCCTATGGTTAATGCTACATTTATTTCCAGTATGTGGTAAACAGTATTTGAATTTATACTATGTAGCCGATTGATGCCATCTGGTTTACAAGATGGAAGGGATGGGAGACCGAGAGCGCCTTAGAGGACAAGGTGAGCTGTAGGGTGATGTTACTGGAGACAGTCGCAGAGCATTGCCTGTCAAGCCAGCTATGTTGTTTAAGCTTCGAGATTTTTCATAGCCTTGTATGAGAAAATGCACAGACATCAGTTGAATTCAGCCAAAAAATAGACAAAGACAAACAATACAATGTAATGTAATCCAAGGAGCTATCTGGGATTCAGAGAGAATCTGCCTGTGAAAGAACTCAGTGCTGAGACACTGCTAGTAAAAGATAGAAATAAATAAAATTATTTACAAATTAATGCAGTTACTCTTCACCATAAAATTAAACAGACACAGAGGTCTGACCTGCTCTTCCATATCCTATCTTGCACTCAATGCTCCTCTGTTGGCTTCAGCAGGGTTGCACTGAGTACAAGATAAAGGATCCCAACAGGGTTACTGGGTGAGCTATCTGGCCAAGAATAATAATAATTAAAAAATTAAGACAGACTATAAAAACTGTTAGAAATATATAATCTCTGTTAAACTCAGCTCCTAATAAAGGATTCTTTTTCTGTAAATAAATAAAATCAGATAAATTGCATACAGTATGTGTAAATCACTTCTGCAGAGGACTGAATTATAATATGGGAAAGAAGCTCCATCTTCAGAAATATTAACCCTAAGACTTTGTGTCTAATATTAAAGTATAATAAGATACCAGACTTTGCCATATTTGCAAATGCTTCCTGATTGGAAAATTTGAAACACCACATTTGTGCTCCTTCTCCAGCTGGCTCAAATAAAAGAAATTGTATTAATCCACATTAGCAAGTAGTAAATAATGAATTATTAAATGAGGCAACCACATAATGCTTCTCAATTTGGAGGGAATATTGCACTTCCAGACATCTCTGTTCACATTCCCTGTGAGCTCTAGCTACATGCTTTTTGCTACATACAGATTCTTTTCACATTATAGTTACTCTGTAAAATGACAGAAAAGCACTGCTATTCACTGCATCCCTGTCTTCAAACTCAAGTATTTTTAATGGCACCTGAATAAGCCCACTTATGAAGACAAGGATCAGCCCATCAGTCTGGAGAGAGATATCAGAAAGGTAATATAATGAAGATGAAGCTGGACAGGATCTTGCTCCTGGTGTACACAGACACATGCCTCACTGCAAGCATAAGAAGTCCTATCGATTTCAGTGGCATTATCTATTTTCTTGAAGACAAGTTTGTGCCTAAGAATTTGTCAGGCTAAGACATTCAGGTATAAATTGCTTAGAGGGAAATAGTGAGACTTTCCCCACAGAAACTATAAAATGTCAACGACAATAAAGCTAAACATTACACAGGATGTCACCAGACATTTTTTTTCTTATAGAAACAGTTACTGGCTTAAATTCCAGATTTCCAGACAACAGACAGCTGACAGTTTTTAGCATCATCATAAAAAAAAAATAAATACTTCAGGTTGTTCCCTAAAAAACAATTAACATTTTTCTTACCTATTGAGAATTGCATACGGTAAAACTACACTTAAAACAAATAGAGAAGTTCATATCTGCTAAAACTTTGTACAATGTTACCTCCAGATTGCAGGGGCAGGCTAGACTATGATGCTTCACAGACTTCTGGTACATTTTAAAAACAGCCTCCAGTTTCTGAATTTCGATCAGTATTTGCACAGATTAAAAAGAATCTTGTTTGAAAGGGGAATAAAAAGGAAGCACAGTGCTAGTGTATATAGTTAACCTCCCTTGTAAACATAAACCTTAGGAAAAAAAAATCAAAATAATCAAGTAGCTTTTTTTATTTACACAGAAACAAGGAAACTCTTCTAAAAATCTTTTCCTGCTACTTTTCTAATGATGAAAGCAAAGAACTAATAGAGAAAGATGGTAAAGGTGATAAAGAAAGCAGAAACTCCTAAAAAATTAAAACCAGAGATAAAAGATTAATGGAGAGGCATGATCCAAAATTGGTGCTTTCCAGGTATTTCAGTGGGGCTTGGATCAGCTCTAAATGAATATCATCTTAGAGATGGAGATAAAGTGCTACTGCAAAAAAGCTCAGAATAAATGATCATTGAACACAACCAAGAACCAACCAAGGAATGAACCAAACAAGAAGGATGTACCAAAAGAAAGAAAGGGGGGGGGGGGGGGGGAAAGTAGTAATAGTCTTGGTGTATGAATTAAATTCAAATATTCAAACTTGAAGATGTTTTTTGTTTGTGAGCTAACTTCCCTAAACTTTATAAAATAAACTTTAAAGTTAGTGGCTAAAATATTTTAGCCTAGACTATGCCTTCCATCAGAGCAATGTCAAAGCATGCATTTCTCATTCAGAAACTGACAGAATCCAAGTCCCATTTTTCTATGAAAAACTATGGAGCAATTTTCTCTTGAATCTAGATTTTAAAATGAAAATGTTCACATAGTCTCAGAATAAATTGTTTTATTGTTTATGAACATGTCTGTAGTGGTTAATGGATAACTTATTTTGTTCTTTCTGATCTTTTCTAACTATGGTTACTGCCAAGTGAACTGCACTCAAATGTTTATGCTAACATTTCTAAAAGTGAAGAACTTCATTCTAAAAGATGTCATGGCGATCTGCCTTATTTTGGTGTTCCTGACATCCTCAAAATGTTAGATCCTTAGCATTAGAAATATTGTAAATAATCCTAGTTGTTGAGAAGACAGTGAGAAATACACACTCGGTGGAAAGCACCCTCATCTGTGCAAAAACATGTTTGCAATGAAGTCCCATTTAACCTAAACATTATATATAGGAAAATGTAAAACATGAGAGCATAGAAACAATCATATTCTTTAGAATGACCAATACACGTGGAACTCTGGTTGCATATCTGCCTTCACAGGTTCAACCTACTGAGCTCATGGTTTTGAAATGTAAAAACCATTTGCAGAAAAACACGAGAGAAGTCCTTTAGTGTCTACGGCTGGCTGGGACAGCCATGTTTGCTGTACACAAAGCAAGTTTTAAAAAAAAAGGAAAAAAAAATGAAAATAAACCCAACCAAACAAAAAAAACACCAAAAAACAAAAAGGAGCAGAAAAATCTCATCCAAAAATGTCTGTCCATTACCACATGTCTACTGCAGATGAACTCTGAGGTGAACAACTGCACATCAGCACTCAGGAATGTGAAAACTTGGAATGATATATTTTACCCAGAAATCAAAGCAATTCTTATATATGTAAATAGCAAGACTACCACTGGCATTGCTGGTTGTAGGTCTATGCTCTGAGCTTAGGTTTCCAGCCACAGCCAGCTGTCACCTAATGGGACAGCCCTACCATCAGTCGCCTGGGTGATGGATCTAACAACAGAAGCTTTTTGCAAACTCTGCCTGAGGAACCCAGTCCTATTGAGCAGTGAGTAATCAGATTTGAAGAGGCTGAATAACTAGAAAGGCATTTTTAGCACTTTGCAACATCAAACTACCAATTGTAGCCAAATCCTGATTGGGGTAGACAGTCACCTTTTAGCATTAGAGATGTGCTACAAAGAGGAAGCATTTTGTGGCATTATAAAATCACACTTTTCTTTGAAAGAAAACTAATCAGCATCTCGTATGATATGCTTTGTTGTGTTCAGAAAAAAAAAGAAAAAAAAGTTGCTTACTTCTGACTTTTCAACTTTTTAAGTGTAATTTATTCAGCTATAATTTCTACTAAGCTATTAAGTGCAGACCAAAGTTATTAAATAATTAATTTGTGTTTTAGAATGACAAATGGTATTGAGTCATGAGTGGTTGGATGAGTGTGGTCTTAACTGGAGGCTTTTCCATTAAAGGTAACAAACAAATGAAGATACAAGTGCAATGAGGGTCCAACATCAAGCACATTTTGTGAAGACTAAAGGAGATGAGTGTTTCTAAAAATAAAACAAGAAAAGAATGTCTAGGAATAAAGAAAAAAAAAGATACATTGTGAATAGTCTTTCCTTTAAGAGCATTGTGCACAACATTTTACTATAAGCTTGCATTTCACAAGCACATGACTGAGCAACTTTTTATGATCTAATGAAAGAAGTCCATACCTTTCCTGATCCCTCCATCAGTAGCACACGTGTAATCACCTGTTGTCAGTAGGAAACATGTTCCCCCTCTTCTGTTTTTGTCTCTGGTACTAGAGCGTCTGATGGGAGGGAGCCTTTCACCAGGTGAGAGTGGCTGCTCACTTCCTGCACTGTCTTCACCTGATAACACTGGTTAAAGCACCATGCCCATTTACAGACAATTATGAATGAGGAAATGAGACATCACAAAGAGCTTATGCTGAATGTTGGATATTCCCATCACTCAAAAATACTTACAAGGTAAATCATTAGAAGAAAACAAAATTGCAATTCACCATTATTCAGTACAAAATGGTAAAAATTACACTTTTTTCATTCATGAACAAATGATCTTTTGACTTTACTGTTCTTCTTTTAAATCTCATATAAAGTTCTACTAAACTAACATGAAATAAGAAGTGATCAATCAAGTCTCAGCTGTCTATTATGGACTTTAACTTTTCATACTGCAGTTAGCCTTGATTATTTCAAACAAGTTTTTACTATTTTGGCTATTCCTTTTGCTAAAAAAAAAAAAAAAAAAGAAAAAAAAAAAGAGGTAATGTTAGTATTTTTTTCTTAGAATAAATTGTTTAGCATATTTTATAGAAAAACCTTCCTTCAGAAAGGTTAAATTTTCAACATTTGGCACTAAAACCTGATTAATAATGCACTTAGTTTTCATTTCTATACCTATCACACTTGCACTGCTGGTTATCGTACACGCCCAACAGTGAAAGTTGCTTTTGTTCTGTGTAGTTTATTTGTCAAACAGCAAAACTCTTACCTCTCCTGATTTGGCACTCTCAAAAGACTCTCTTTTAAAACTATCTACTAGTTCAGATTCAAGCCATGCTTCAAGAAAAAAATCTCTGCTCAGTACAGCACATAACAGGCAATGGCATCTTGTTGACTTCAGCTTTACCTTTGCATTGAAACCTGAACATGTGTTTTTCTGTTCTGGTAATGAAAAGGGCTGTATTAAGCCTTGAAGTTTTGCACAGAATTCCTAGTGACTCTAATAGCATTCTCTACCAGAAATAAAGCTACATTGCATGATGTGAGCGGTGGCACAACTGGAAGTTAACACTTCAAAAGTTAACACTTTAAGTTCAAGGATTATAATACCTTGTAAATAAAGCTGCAGACACAGAGAAGTGTCTCTTTGCTCTGATCAGACTGAACCTCCTCCCTTCTGGAATACCTTTAGTAGGACTTGGTGGCATGAAAAAGCTGTTATTAGTAACACTCTAAAGATGTCCAAAAGTGGACATCAGTCAAAACACTGTAAAACTAACTATATTCCACCCTTAGCATGAGTCCTTTCAAGGGTTTCTATCCTCTCAAATATATTTAGGATGTTAAAATAACTGTGATAACTTTATCTGTGAACATTCACTCGGAGGCTGGAACTGAGCTTCTTTGAACATAAGTACTATTCAGTAACAGAGCAACAGACCAAAGATGGACTTTGTTCAGAGACAGATTTTCCAGACTCTTCTTTTTAAAAACTAAATTTCAATTACTGAACTCCACCAGTCATGGGTGTGTTCTTTTTCTTACTGCTATTTAGCAGCTTTCCAACCAGTCTAATAACCAGTATGTAATCAGACTGTGCTTGGCTTAAGAATAAATACGATCAAGAAACAAAGAAAAAAATCCTTGCTGCTAAAAAAAATTGTTTTAATGATACTGAGAGATAAAATTTACTCTTTAATTTGAAGAGATATGGAATATGGGGCAGTGGCTTAGAGGGGCAGAAGCCATCTGATATGCATTTTCACAGCAATCAGTACAAAATACTCCTTATCCATAATTTGGAATTCTAATAAATAAAGTAAAATAAATCATAAAAATCAACACTAATAACACTGATGTTACTAGGGGCTGTCGTTTTCATTTTTCTTGACAAACTTTACATCAGCTATGCTATTATCATTCAATTAATAGTAAATATCATGCAATGTCTCATCTAACACAGACAGAGGAGGGTCTTCTAGCCAGGGAAGCAGAATGCCAAATGGAAAGAAAGCTAGAAAGATAATTTCTTCTTATTTCCTTTGAGTGCTGGGCTTTTGATGTAAAGCACCTGGTCCTTTTAAATGACTGCTTCTTTGTAGGATTTTGCTTAACAGGCCACGATGTGGCACAGGCAAAGCTGACACAAGAGACAGACACTGAGGCAAAACACCATGGAATCCAACAGGGTGGGACACGGTGGCTGCTCAAATAGTCACAGTCATGCAGAAAAACAAGAAACATCCATACGACGCCACAAAACAACAGGCAAAAGAAAAGGTTGATATCATCAGCAGG
>NW_009954190.1:1637117-1655693 GCF_000747805.2 Chaetura pelagica | reverse complement strand
CAGCAGGAAAGCATTCTCAACAGAGCAAGCAAAACTGTATAGACCAGCTACATAGAGGTTTGGGAACATCGCTATACCTATTTTGTCCTCTATGAGACTGACACACGCAAACACTGGAGGGGAGAAGGGTGGGAGCTACATCTTCTCCTGGCAGAAAGACTGGCTGCTTTCTGACCCCTACCAAGCATACTGGTCTATAAAGTGTTTTCAGAGGACATGCATTTCCAGTGGGGTCCTACCTGATGATCTGTTGTGTTCCATCAGCTGGTTGTCCTTGCCCAGGCAGATGTCCCCCTGTGTGCTATTGCAGCCCATGTTCAAGTCTGTCTTGCAGAAGGTAGGTGAGCTGGCTTGAGGAGCAGGGGGGATGTGCTTCTTCCGCTTCCTTGGCAGTTTCTGCTTTGCCATGGCCAGGGAGTAGTACATCCCAAAATTGTTGACAATCACAGGCACAGGCATGGCTATGGTGAGCACCCCTGCCAGAGCACACAGGGCTCCCACTAGCATGCCTGACCAAGTCCGTGGATACATATCCCCATATCCCAGGGTGGTCATGGTGACTACAGCCCACCAGAAGCCAATAGGGATATTTTTGAACTGTGTGTGCTCACTTGCTGATGGGTCATTTGGCTGGGCTCCCACCCGCTCTGCGTAGTAGATCATGGTGGCAAATATCAAAACACCAAGTGCCAGGAATATTATCAGCAGCAAAAATTCGTTGGTGCTGGCTCGCAGAGTGTGACCCAGCACCCTGAGTCCCACGAAGTGCCGGGTGAGCTTGAAGATTCGCAGGATCCTCACAAACCTTACCACCCTGAGGAAACCAAGCACATCTTTAGCAGCTTTGGAGGACAGCCCGCTCAGGCCCACTTCTAGGTAAAAGGGCAATATGGCCACAAAGTCAATTATATTCAAGAGGTTTTTGATGAATTCAAGTTTGTTGGGGGAAAAAATAACACGTACTAAAAATTCAAATGTAAACCACACCACGCAGACCCCTTCCACATACGTCAGGGCAGGATCTGTCTCAATTTCATACTGTAGCACAGCTTCTGTCCCGTTCACAACTTGCTCAGTTTTGTTTATAATAGTATTGAAAGCCTCATGTGTTTCCAGGCAAAAGGTTGTGATTGAAACTAGGATGAAGAACAAAGAGGCAAAGGCGATGAACTGAAACAAAAAGAGGGAAAACAGACATCAGAACCACACAGCTCTTCACATTAACACTGTCAATAATGATGTCAATGTTCATTATAAATCTTTTCCTCGTTCATCCCCAAATGATTCACAAATCCATATGCATAAAACTTTGCACCTAGGCCAAAGGACAGCAGCAAAGAGCTCTCTCACATAGACCAGGAGTCTTGGAGATGGACACCATGACAGGCTGCAACTCATTCAGAAAGTGGCAACAAACTCTCTGATCTGTGCTAAATCATCTGAAATCCATTCACTTGTCAAGGTACCTTTCAAACAGTCCCCATATACACAACAACCACAGCAATTTTGAAGGCTGTCCACCTCTCACACACTGGAAAACTGTGTTGACCCTAATGGTCTTGAGATTATGGTTCAGGAATTCACATCTAGCCTGAAGGGCATCTTAGAGGGTCCTGGGAACAGGTCCAAACACCATGTTTCCTTTGGATTTTCATTTCTTTGCAAACACAGGATATTTACTGATAGAAAATGCCTTCCATATTATAGGTAGAGTTGGTTGCAGAGCTTGTTTAGTTTGCAGTCATCCATCACTTATACTCTTAGTTAGGATCAAGAGTAAACCTAGCAGAACTCCTCTCACTGTGGTGGCAGAGCTTTGCCAATGTGTTAGGATACAAAATCCTGCTATCAAAGTTAAAATCAAGGACAAGTGAACAAATCAGAAAATATAAATTCAGTTCTAATAGAGACATATGAAGAGATATAATACAGCTAAATAACATGGAGACAGCCCTCACAGAGGATTCTTTTAAAAAACATTTACTGCCTGTATCTTCAGCTCAGTTATCACAGTCAAGCATTGAAGAAAAGAAAATGTCCAGGACAGGATCTTAAAAAAATATAACACTGAGCCAAAGAGCTGGGAGGGAACATAACATTTTTTACACTCAGTAAAACACAGCAAATGAAAATGTGTTTTGAGGGCAGATATTCCTTTGCTACAATGGTTAACTTCTTTCAAGTGGCAGTACATTACCACCATATTATTGATCCAACAGCCATGTCTGATACAGGAATACACAGTTATCTTTAAATGCCTCCCTGAGTAAGGGCTTATAATACATTATCAATGTTTTTGTTATTCTGGATTTTCAGCTTAATAAACATTTTATAGCCAGTATTACCCTGGCAAAAAACTTTCTGAAGACTTGAAAATTTTCAAAGGTGTTCTCTACAACCAGCCTACTAGAAAAGGCAGCTTTGAGTCTAGGTCCTAGCACTACGGGCAAGAGAAAACGTGGCAGCAAGATGCTGGTATGTTACCACACCAAAGTCTTCACTCTCATTGTAAAAATCTAGTTATGGAGACAGAAGAGTAGCCATAAGCAAGAATGCCTCTGTTCCATCATTTTAATCCAGGCTGCAACATTGCTGCAAAAGTGATTTTGTGTACTTTGGGGATCAATCACCAAATTTAATATTAGCACACTAATTTATTATTGTGTGCCACAGGAGTCAATTTCAGCTGGTACAATACTGAATGGCTGCATTTTTTCCAATGTGGAATATCAGGTAGACAGTAAAATGTTGTCTCTACAACCGATAGAAAGAATTGCATTTATTCTGAGAAACAAGTTTAAATTTGCAACTCAGGCCTGGCAAATTTATTATATTCAGACTCAAAAGATATATCTGTCTATCAAAAAAACCCATATCAGAGATTTGCAGCTTGTTTATGACTTCCTTTCCTCAATCAGCAAAACAAAGTTATTAAACCAAGCCCCTCAAATATAAAAGCTCTAAATCTGTTCTCTTTCAGAAAGCACTGACTCAGGGACTGAACTGAACACTTATCATCCAGTCTGAACTCTAAGTCACGAGCTAAGCAAAACAATCTCACACTGTCTGGATTACTTTTACCAGTGTTTTCTGCCTTGCCTTAACTACAAAATTGCTGCATGTTCATAGCTCATTTATTGCTGGCATCTGACACCAACATACACAAAATAACCTCAGTCTGTTGTGAGACAATAGAGTCAGCAAATAAAACCAGATTTATATTACTTAAGTGAGTTAACCTCAGCAGATCTTTGCAAAACCTTTCAATAACATGGATAGAGAATTTATCAGACCCTAAAGCCACCAGTGGGCTAAAAATGACCCTTGAAATGCTCCTAGAGCATCCTCCCAGCATCTTTCTACACAGTGGAGGAGGGAAAAAATAATAATAATAAAAAAATCTGTGGAGGTTGAGGATAACTGAAGCTAATTCAGCCCTGGAGTTTTCAATCTGGATCGGAAATTTTAGGAGATAAAATACTGGGTAACTTCTCTGACAGTGATACTTTGGTGATCTCAGGCAACTGTGAACATTTTTTTGTCTGAAAAGAATAGAAAATTACATTCAACCTAGCCAAACTAAAATTTGCCAACAACTCAAATACAATGAGGATTTAATGTAGATTCAACAGTGCACTGAGTCTAATAGTATGTAAAGAATTATCTGCTGTTTCTGCGTTATATTTCAGAAAGAGGACATTCTGGTTCAGATCCTTTTTTTTTTTTTTAAAAAAAAAAAAAAAGCCAAACACGAAGTGATTACCTACAGGTAGAACTGCCTGACAAGCTATTTATTACTTTTTTCTCAACACTGACACTGCGAAAGGCCACAATGCACTTGGCACTCGGCACTCGGCACTTGGCAAAGCAGCTTGAAACTTTTAACTGTGCACCTACATTCAATGGCACTTTAGAATCCTTAAAAGAAATCAACACTCAGTCTTTTCCAAAATCCTCTGAGTATTCTACTCTGTTATCCTAAAGGCAATCATCTTTGAAGTCAGAACACGCATGACAAGAAGAAAACTATTAAACTGGTGACAGAAATTTTGTTAAGAACACTGGTTAAGAGAGACATATGGGAGTCATTTCTGAGGGGCAATGGGGTCCAGGAAGGCTGGATGCTCTTCAAGAAGGAAGTTTTAAAAGTGCAGGAGAAGGCTGTCCCCATGTGCCGTAAAATTACCTGTCAGAGAAGACAACCAGCCTGTCTGAACAGGGAGCTTTTGCTGGGACTCGGGGAGAAAAAGAGAGTTTACCACCTCTGGAAGGATGGGCAGGCAACCCAAGGAGAATCTCCATTCCTTATTGGATGAGAGGGGGAACATGGCAACCAAGGATGAAGAAAAGGCTGAAATACTTAATGTCTTCTTTGCCTCCATCTTTATTAGTCAGTCCAGCTGCCCTCAGTGTTCAACCTCCTGAAAAGGAACGTAAGATTGGAGAGCAGGGTCTCTAGGGTTAAGGGTTTAGGGTAAGGGTCTACTGTTATAGGTCTATGGTTAAGTTTTGAAGGAAAATGATCTAGCTGATGTGGTGGTGTTAGGTCACAGGCTGGACTTGATGATCTCAAAGGTCTTCTCCAGCCTTGATGTCTGTGATAATCCCTCAATTTTCATTCATAGCAATGTAAAACAATGAGGCATACACATTTTGCCACACACACTATAGCATATAATTCACTAATTTAGGGCAAAGAAACATATTCCTTTTATCTCTTGTTGTATTTTGTTTTAAACTGTCAACTTCTTGGATCAGGGCATTCTGGACAGAGTTTGCACAGCACCAGGCACAATGAAAACTTACACATAAGAAGACCTTTGATGTTTTTGCAACAGGAAGAGTTCAGAGAACACGCAGGAAGAAAATGCAATGGCCAATGCAAGAAGGGACATTTTGTCAAAAATTATAGAAATACAATTTAATCATATTCTGTCCCTCTGCTTCATCATAATTCTATCTTCTCTCATTTGAAGTCAATGATCTTCTAAAAACACATTCGTTTTTGTTTATGTGAGCAAGGACCACATTTCAGACAAAATCAGTGCAGATCCAAACTCCCATATTCTCTCATGGATGGGAAAAACCAAGTTCTCTTCCTCAGTCCTGCTTATTTCCCCAATAATTGGGGTATCATGCATGCAAGTCCAAAAGGAGATAGCCTGATCATTGTTTCAGAAATCTCACAGAAAAAGACAATTTTTTGTTTGAATCAACAGCAACCTCTTACTGTGAGAAGTTCTTAAAACTTAGGTTTTGATTGGTTGCAAGACAAATTCAGCCTTGGTGTGCAGTAGAAAAGCTTCATCAACCCTCTTTTCTAAACCGAATATTGCAGTTCAAGCACATGACTTGAAGCTTATTGGGGAAAAAAGTTGGAGAAAAAATTTCAAATAAGATCCAAATAATCATGATCCTTTTCTCATGTCTTGAAGTTATGTGTTGTTTTTTTTTAAAGTAGTTGTTTCTTGTTTGTTTCATTTCAATGTATGAGATAAAAGTAATCTTTCTTTACTACAGTTTTCTTTTTTCCCCTTGAGAGGATGGTTGTACAGACACTGCAGGGTCACCAAACCAGCCTTTTTCAAAATTGAAATTAATAAAAATTGGATGAATAAGAAGTTCAGTTCAACTTTCCCAGAAAAAAAAAAGCAGTTAAAATTTATGAAAGCATTTAATATGTAACCTATAGCATGCAAAATACTCCTCATTAAGTAGTTAAAGCTCTCAGTAGACTACTGATTTCCTCTGCTCATGTTTTGAAGGCAGTACCCCATTTTGTTAGTGTGTGTCAGCATTATATTTCAGACAATGTTGCTACAGGTTCCAGCTTCTACCTTCTCTAGTTGGTGGGATCACCAGCCAAGCTGTGTTGCTGAGTCATACTAATGTTCACAGTAAGTGGATTAATCATCTACAATTTGATTTTTGATGAAGCACATAAATCTAAAGTGAGTGTCAGATGCCTGCAGATAACCTTGTTGGAAGTAGAAAACTTTATGATTCCTGTTTTTAATTCAGTGTCCCATGGGGAACTGAGCTGCTCAGGGGTTGCTCAGGCTTTAAAGCCATTTCAAAAATGTCAGCCCATTCCAGGACTGCGGATTATCAGAACTTTTGTGCATCCACTGTTGTGCTTTACTTTGCATATAGCTCCTAAAGTGCCCTGAAGAAAGTAAGATCATGTTAAAAATCATGTCAACAAATGACCTGACTTGTAGGCTTGTCTGGATGGCCCATGGTCTTGTAGGCCATGTCTGGATTTCACAGCAGGAAAAGGCACCTGGCCAGAAGATGTTGCAGCTCACATCTAGCCTGCCTGCTTGAGTTTCCTTTCCAACATGAGCCTACACATGGGAGGTTTCACTACTTGACATTGTCCTGTGATGGACCTCAGCCATTCTAAGGTTTATCAGCTTTGACAAGGACCAAACAAAACAGCTACAGAGCTAGAAATTTACCCTAACACTTAGGCTTGTTATTAATAGTAATAAAATCAGACTCATTTAACTCTTTATTCTCACATCTCTAAGAAAGGCTCTTTCTACACATTGTTTAGTATTCCAAAATGGACAGATCATAGTCAGTGAAGAGGTCAATGCACAGTTAATTGTTGGTAGTCACAGTCACTCTTATTTTGTGTTTCATAGTTAAGTTTTAAATAAAATCTCTCACAGCATTCCAGTATTTTCCCAGAAAGAGTCTGTATCCTGTCTGGATACAATGTGTTCAGGGGTTGGATCTCAATACCAACTCCTTCAACACCCTTCACTGTGTATCATATATTTTCTAACATGAGTATTCAATAGCAGATGTTAAGGTTTGGTTAGTTTATTTGAGTTTCATTTTGGGACTTAGAAGGCTTGCCCTTGACACACTTGACTACGGAAAAAGAAAACTACTTAATATTTAATAAGCCCTTGGAAATACATTTAATATTCTCTAGTGCAGGTACAAAATTGCCTCTAAAGAAAAAAGATTACAATTAAATATATATATATATATTCACAGGCACATTAAGAAACTTGATATGTGCATGTTGCTGGAATTTTCAGCAATTTTCAAAAAAACTATAATCTCTCCCATCACACATAGACAAAAAATGCAACTATACGGAGATGGGCACAGAAAATAGATTGTGTTTTATTTCTTAAACCAGTTTTGAAGGCTTGCCTGCTATTACAACCAAATGTCTGCTTTCATTATAAAAGAGTTTACTGAACAGCTGTTAATTTTTCCTGATAAGAACAAAAGTGGAGGAGTTTTCAGAGTCATGAGTTCTTTGTTTCAGCATTCGTGTGGAACAGAACCCTCAAAAAAGAGTAACTTTTCTGGTGGATAACAAAATCCTTAAGAGGGAATGAGGCTTGTTGTTTTTTTTTCTTAATATCATATCATTTTGAAAAGCAAAAATAAATTTCCATACTTTGGAGATTTAAAAATTCTTTCCATTGTCATATGTGCATATCTGTTAGTGTAAAGCTCTTCTTCATAGTTCAGAACACAATAGAAATTTGAAAAAATACCTGGTTGAGTTTCTTTCCCCTGCTCACCGTCTGACCACATAACTAAGCTAATCTATGCATTAAATGCATCCAATCTCACTGACTGCAAAAGCTTAGTCAGATGCATTGATTACAAAACTGTATTTTACCTTCTTTTCTACATGTAGTCTAAGACTCATAGATTGACACTATTTCTTAGAATAAGGCAGTTATAAGCGGTTATACTAAAAGTAACTATTCTCAGCATAAACATTAAATCCTGATATTGACTCATTTTTCTCTCAAGGTTCAGGAAAGAAAAATCTTTGCTCCTGTAAATCTTCCATATATGTGTACTGTTATAGTCTCCAGAAGCTTTTTTTATTCTTTGAAGAATTCAAGCCCTCAGCTCCTTTGTGAAACCCCCTAGTTCTGTAGGAATGAAACTCCAGTCAAACAGAGAACAAAGACAACATCAAGTACTGTTTCCAGTCAGTCACAACTACCTTGTGATGCTGATTTAATCTATTTTTATAGCTTCTTAGTTATATAAAAACAAAGTAAAAAAAAAAAAAAATAAATCCAATAAAATGTATGGATTTGGGTGTTCAATGAAGCTATGATGACTATGGATGTTATTCAAGCTGAAGAATTTGAAAAGTATATGGCATGCTTCACACTAACATTCATCAACTAACATTGGAATTAAATCACAGAATTAGATTCCACTTCCAGATTTAAAGAGAGTTGTCACTGGATTTAGATTTGACAGATTGTCCTAATTTCTGGTTTTAATACAATAGATTTTTTCCCTCTGTTTAATTTCATCCGGCTATCACAATGTGATTTCAGAGTGAGCTCTTGTGATGACCTTACCTCTCTGTATTGTTTTACGTTCTGTGGGGTGAAATGTAAATACTAATGTTCATTTTTCACAAACCCAAATATCTCACCAAACAGATCATCAGTCTCTTTATTACTCTATTGCTCAATGTTATTATTCTTCCTTAGCTATAAGCTCCCCTTAGCAAAGTATCACTTCATGGGAAAAAAAAACCAAAACAACACCAAACAAAAACACAAACAAGCAAACAAACAAACCAACAAAGAGCAAGTAAAGAAGCAAAAAAAACCCCAAAACAAAACAAAACAAAAAACAACCCTGGAAAAGTCACATACATTTTTATGGTGTGATGCATTTTCAGTGCATTGCATCTAGGTATACTGAATAAGAAACCAAATACCATCAGTAGATACTAACCAACCTACTGACATTTGAGATACAAATTCAAGGTTAATATACTACCAGTTTGCTTCAAAACTCAAAAATCATAACATGTCACATTATCACTCTCCAAAGATTGAGGAATAGATAAAGACACAGCACTTCAAATAAATCTTCAAAGGAAAAGCAAAACATGATAGATAAAGTATTAGACACTAAAAAAAAAGAGACCAATATCATGCCTCTAGAATTCTGTAACTCATCCTCTTTTGGGGGGGTAAGGCAGAGTGTCAGTATTAAGCTGTTTTTTAAATGTATACACAAAGATTTATCATTCCAACCTTAACATCTCAGTTGAGAAACTCTAGCCCTTATAATTTCTCAGACATAAATCCACAGTTGGTAGAGTTCTGGCCAATATTTCAGTTTTCATCCTGTGAAAGACAAGTCTCCTATTTTCAAATCACAAGTACAGTTCCTCCTCATTTGTACTCTCTCCTGCTACCATTATTTCACATTCAGCTTAACCATTAACATTCTGCTGCTATGGTTCTATGCATAGTCACATTTGAATTTAAAAGCCATACATCAGTACACTGTTATCGATATACTGTTTAAGAACACCCTATAAGTAATGTGCTATGCATAGATTTACAGTACAAGAGAATTTACAGCTCAGACTGGCTACCATCTGTATGTAGTAGCAGGAATACAAATGTTCTGTTGCTTGCTCATTCTTTTCCCATTTGACATAGTTTTACAAAGCAGTTGTCTCTCATTACCAGCTGGAGAACAAATACCAAGGCTACGAATGCCATTTTTCAGAAATCCAGATCCACAGTTAAGTCGCTCTAACCCAGCTCTCAGGTACATCAGCAGTCTGACACTAGTTTAAGTTAGATACATATCTGACTTATGAAATCCTAGGCACATCTACAGTTTAAAGCAGATCATAAAGAAATCCAGAGTCACAAAGTATGCTGTATTTTAATTGCATTTAAATTACATTTATATTCCCAATGATTCACACACCTATCCTAAGATGGACACCTGTTCTGCTGCTCAGCACGGAAAACCTTGCCTCTGCTGAGTAACTGGAAATATCATAGAATCATTGAATCATTTAGGTTGGAAAAGACCTCTGAGATCATCAAGTCACATAATTAACCAAACATTGCCAAGTCTACCACTAAACCATGTCCCTAAACCAAACATCTGCAGGTATTTTAATGCCTCCAGGGATGGCAACTCCACCACACCCCTGGGTAACCTGTTCCAGTGCCTGACAACATTTTGGTGAATACTTTTTTTCCTAATATCCAGTCTAAACCTCCCCTGGCCCAACTTGAGGCTATTTCTTCTTCTCCTATTGTTATTTGAGACCAACCTCCATCTCCTACAACCTCCTTTCAGGTAGTTGTAAAGAGCCATTAGGTCTCCCCTCAGCCTCCCTTTCTCCAGGCTAAACAACACCAGTTCCCTCAGACACACCTCATAAGACTTGTGTTCCAGACCTTCACCAGCTTCGTTGCCCTTCTTTGGACACACTCCAGCACCTCAATGTCCTTCTTGTAGTGAGTATAATTCTATTATACTGTAGTTTGCCTAGAACATAAACTAAACATAGTATTCGAGGTGCAGCCTCACCAGCGCTGAGAACAGGAGGATGATCCCTTCCCTAGTCCTGCTGGTCAAACTATTTCTGACCCGAGCCAGATGTGACAATGTTTCATTGGTGGAGCCACAATTCTTGCAGTGGGGGTCCCTGAGACAACATTCCATTGTAGTCCATCCGTGGCTGCCTTATGCCCAAGAAAATTATGCACCAGTGAGGTTTCCAAATAGGGAAATCAGAATCTTCTGACTTTGTTGTCCTATTGAGCAGCTAAGTCAAACATATCACATTGACACACAACATTCATCCCACTGACTGTTTTTCACTCCTGAAGACTCAGCAGAACTGCCTGAAAAGCAATTTTACTGCCTCCAGAAGCTTCCTTTTCCTATCCACTTGAATCTATCAAGCTTGTTTTACTTGTGATCTTTCAGAGCTGTGACTATCCCAGCAATGTTTTAGGTTTTACAGCCAGCTGTGCTGAATTTTTTAACCAGATTTGGCATTTATATTCTAGGAATTATTTTTTAAAAAGGCACCAGCAAGGCTCACTTTGATCTTGTGTTATTGAAAAGATCTGCACAGTTACACAGCCTGATAAGCAAACCACTACCACTCATTCATTAAACATTGCTATAAATCTGTGCACTGAAACAGGAAAAATGTTTCTGTTGGCTGCAAAAATGCAATGGATGTTCTTCTTGGAGTCAAGGCAAAGGTGAAAAAAATGAGGAATTTTTCAGTCCATATTCTGGGTCTGATATAAAACATTTAGAGGCTCCTTTTTACTAAGAGGGTATCTTCCAAAAATATTAAATTCTCTGGAGGGTTGAAGAAGGCAGATTTTGAAGGACCCACTTAAGTCAATCTCAAATTTACATGCTGAGACAAATTAGTCTCTATGTTCTGTTTCCCTTCCCTAGGCTAACTGCTGTTCACACTATTACAGCAGAGATTAGGCTCTGGGACCTGGCAACTTGAAATACGACACAGGCAGTATCTTTTCTTCTGCACTTGATTTATCATGAAAAGGTTTCATTTGGTTCAATAGGTCAAAACTCAAAAAAAATATTCACTATAATACTATTTATTATTAATAGACTTTCACACTTATGCAGACAAATAGAGAAAAGAGAGAACTTCTTAAGAAGACAAATTCATGAAAATTCTATTATACTGTAGTTTGCCTAGTACATAAATCTCATGTCCATTAAAATTAAAGAAACACTTTCAGCCTTACCATCTCTGTCTCACTTAAGCATTCAGGCTCATTACATCTATTTTTCTCTCACTCAAAACAAGTCTGATGGCCTAATTTAAAATTACACTTAGGTGAATTTAGAAAACTTTAAGATTTTGAGGTTTGACATCCATAAAGATTTTGTAACAGAGCCTATCTTAGCTTTGACCAGAGAAGCTTTATAACCAAACTATATAACCTTTTTTTGCCATCTCAAATCTGTTCAAAACATCCCGGAATAATTTACAAGTTTTCCAGGCCTGTGTCTTTCCTATACAACATAAAAAGACTTCTACTGCAAGTGCTGGAATAGAAATTACCAAATGACTTCTTAAAAATTAAAGGGATGGAGCCATCTCCAAGATATTCAAAAGTGCATGTAGAGACTTCAAACAGCTGACTACCAAGTCTCTTTTTTTATTGCAAGCTCTTTCTTCCTTATGCTAATTAAGCAACGCTAGTTTAATGCTCCATATCTATGCCACAGTAATACAATAAAGTTGACCCTATTGAATGTCTCGGGGTCAAAATCAAGAGAGGTTATCTCCAAGGGTGACCTTACAGTAGGCACATGTTACTGACCACAAAACCAAGACCACGTGACCAACAAAACAATACTCGGGTCACTTGGGGAAGCTTTGGGTCAACAAAGCTGGTCCTTATGGGACACTTCAACTACTCAGACGTTTGCTGGAAGAACAACACTGCAGCTCACCTGACATCAATCAATTTCCAGGAATGTGTAGAAGACTGCTTCCTCACCCGAATGTTGGATCTGCCAGGAATGAGGCACAGCTGGACTTACTACTCACTAACCAAGAAAACTTGCTCTGTAGTATCTCAGTTAGTGACAGACTTGGCTGTAGTGACTGTGGTACTGTGGACTTTGGGACACTGCTGAGCACGATGAAGGTTAATTCCAGGGCAAAGGTTTTAGATTTTAGAACAGCAAACTTAGGCTCGCTCTGGGCTCAGTTAGGAGGGATCCCATTGCCTCTTCCCTCTACTTCACTCCTTTTCTCAATCCCAGCTCTACTCCCCAGGTTTTCAGCTGGATCCTAGACTTTCCTCCTCTCTCATTCTGAGCAACTTGTTCTTGCCTGATTTGTATACCTATGTCCTGTATCTCCAATCACTCTTTATTTGCACACACAGCTCTCTCAACAAAGCTGATGCACCTCCCCTCTTCCAGGGTCCTCCTCCAGCCCCAGCCTTCACTTCACAGGCTGCCCTTGGCTCTTTGCCCCAGGCTGCTCAGCCAACCATATTTTCCTCCAAGTCTAAATCTCTGCATCTTTCTACCTTCCTCCACATTTCTGGAGGATTTTCAAGTCTTTCTTCTCTAACATAAGCCACATCCACCTCCCTGTTTATCATGTCCAAAAGCAACTTTATCTTCCCTCTGCTTGCTAATACTATGCCATGATCTCCTGCTTCAGCCACTCCGAGCTTTGTATTCTGCTTCCACTCAAAAACTCACCAGGATTGCCCAGAAAGGTTGTGGATTGCCTCTCCAAGGAAGTATTCAAGGCCACAATGGCTGGGGCTTTGAGCAATCTGGTCTACTGGAAGATGTCCCTGGCCAAACAGGTACATTGGAACTAAATTATCACTAAGGTTCCCTCTGTGAGGTTTCTCTGACTTTTCTATTTGAATTCGAAGGCCACATGTGCCTCATCTGCTTTTTCCAACTGAATGACTGGTCTAATGAAAGATATTATTTCTTCCTCCAAACCTGGCTTCATTTTGAGGCTGAAGGCTTCCTCCCCAGTATCAGTTAGATGCCAGGAAAGTGAAAGGGAACATAGGATAAATGCTGACCTTAATTAAACAAATTTACCATCTAATAAAATTAAAACTGTTCCTCTTCAGAGGAAGATTTACACCTTTCTATAGATAAATCACTGGATAGTCCAGAAAATGAAAACAATATTTCAACTTTAACCTTTTTCTAGGCCAGGCAAGACGCTGTCCTTGGAATTCCTCCATGAAGTCACAGGAGCGCCTGTGAAATCTTTCAAGGTTTTAAAAAAATCTTTGAGATACCTAAATTGATGAACTCTGCACCCCAACTCTCTGGTGCAGCTGAAAGAGTGATGCACTTGGAGAACAGTTTGAGGTCAGAAGGGCGTTTTTATGAGAGGGGAAAGGGTAAGGTTGTTAAATCTCCTGTGTATGATGTATGTGAGTAAGTTTCAAGCTCACAACACAATCACATAGATCAAAGCTAAATTTAGAGACAGTGAATTATTCATTGCAACAGTAGTCAGCTAGGCTTATCCAGGCTCTCAGAAACAGAGCACATCACCCCAGACAACATTAGTTCCTACATACACATTCTTTCACATCTATATTTTGACTCCATAGTGCAAAAAAAAAATGCATTGGTCAAGTAGTTTACCAGAATCTTGTTGAAGGCTTTTCTAAAGTTAGGTAAAAAAAATGCACGTAGCTTACTTACAGCTTTTAATACATTATAATTCCACTTACCCCTGTCTCTGGGGATGTAGAAGTGACAGTTTAATTGAACTGAGAAAGGGAATGTAAGAAAGAGAAAAGCGAACAGCACAACAACTAGGATACTCAGATAACTGTGATGTTCAGAATTCATTCCTGCCCTGTTCAAAGCAGATACTTGAACTGAGATATATGATAGTTAAGGTCCCTGCTCTAGATCCTGAGAGAAGCATGTTTAAGCATATGAAAAAGATTACACAAGTTTATAAGAGGGATTATATGACATTGGGCCTGTGACAACAGAGAATTGGACTGAAAGACCCAGGAGGTTCCTCCAACCCTCTTTACACGTGAATATTCCCAAATCCAATTTACATGTTTATTTAATACATAGATTATGTTTTAAACTATCACCATTGCAAGCATTAGCATTGAAGCTGCACACAGAATAATTTTAACTGTATTCCTAATATTTAAAAGCATCTGCACTGACAACATTATTTAGTTTAACATTTTCTTAGAGGTTTATCATCAGCTTGCTCTAGGGACTGACACTAATCCTTGTACTCAGGGTTGTAGTAATTTATCCAAGCACTTGTTATTGATGAGAGTGAGCTTGTGAGCAGCAGAGGGAAACCACACAGGACTTGCCTTGGGACCTCAGGAGAACTGAGGAACGAATTCCTGTGTCAAGTCTATTAATCCACCACAGAGCATGTGCCTTCAGAACTGGGTGATGAGATGGAAAAGAGTGTTCACCTCAGTCTAGCAAGCTTCAGAACTAGCCTTCCCAACTTGCCAGGGAAAGGTACTGTCCAACGTCTGTGCTTCTGCCTTGTAGAACAACTACATCTCTTGCAGAAGTACAACAGTAATTTAAAAAATAAGTATCTTTATCATTTTCCTTTTTATTTCAAATCTCATTTATTTATTTTTATCTTCCATGAATAGCTTACTTGTAAAAAAAAAATCAATAATAGATAATACACAGTGGAACCATTCCAGAATCTTTTCTATTAAATTCTCCACATAAAGGGGCATGGGAAGAAATATAAACTCAGTATAAACATTTGGATGTCTTGGATGGTTAAAATTCATCTGCAGTAAAGCAGCCAGCAATACCAATACTTA
This sequence comes from Chaetura pelagica, assembly GCF_000747805.2. NCBI lineage: Eukaryota > Metazoa > Chordata > Aves > Apodiformes > Apodidae > Chaetura > Chaetura pelagica. The sequence continues at coordinate 1,640,541 of NW_009954190.1, read as the reverse complement.
CCAGTTTTGTGTCAGAGTCAGCATGCCATTGAACTGGCTGGGGCAGCTTTTGCTCCAAGCAACTAGGATTTCATGCTATCTGAAGAAAAATTACTGTGCATTGGTTTTAGTTTGGGCTGGTGTCTTTACAACAATCCTCACAGAAAGGAAAGCTAATATTTGCAGCATGCAGGGGAAACTTGCATTAAGGGAAGGCAGTTCTCTCAAGAGAGTTTCTGTGGTGAAGACTAGAGTTGGGAAATCACACAGTAAAGGGATTCTTCGACATGACTTGAAATTTAGCTGGTGATTATGCACAGTGTGGGAACTCCAGGGGAACAAACTGCCACTGCTGCCACTACCAGGCAGACTGCGCTCATCAGGGACTGTGAATGTAATTTGCAAAAGGGTGGCACGCAACGCTGCAGGGAGGCACTTTTGGCAGCTTCCATTTTCAGTTCAAGGTCTACATGAGATATTTACTGCTGGCACATTCCTTTCAAGACTGGTTACATCTGTCTGTATATTTCTCTTAAATAAGGAGTGTGTTGTTTGTACATGGATTTGTAAGTGTCATTGCTGAAATACGCATGCGACATAGGAGCAGAGGTGGGTCACTGGTGGTGTTTATGAACTAGCAAAATGGGGGTTTTATTTAGGGCTTGCCAGTACTGATTTGAAGAGCAATAAATTCTCTTTGTTTATATATCACTGACAGTCATACATCTTGAAAAAATGATGTATGCCAAGAAAAACAACTTTATTTAACAGCATTCAAGCAGAGAGATCTAGTGACAGACTCAGCCTTCATTTTCACCTTGTCTCTTCATCACATTTTAACCCATTCACCAACTTACTCCTCTTCTGCTGTTCTGCAGTTCGAGATGTAGAACATTAAGATAAATCATTTCATCATGCATTTTCCAGATGGTTTCCTTCTTCAGGATTTGAATGAAAGCCCACTTCCCTAATATCTAATGAAATTTGCCCTGATAACTCTTGGGGAAACTGAAAACAAAATCAAAAACTTAGCAGGATGCTCATGGCAACTGTGTTCAACACAGCTTCCTGATTCCTAACAAAAGTAGTTACTCACAAACAATTCTTAACCATTAGGCCTCTCTGTTCCCTAAACTTTTCAGAATTATAACTGCATTAAAATATCAACCTTTATTCAAATAGGGGTTGGTGGGTTTTCTGGGGGGTGTTGGACTGACACTACTATGAGAGAGGATGCTCACTAGTCTAATATTAAAGTTACCACTTGCAGTGTGCATGATTACTTTGCCAAGCAAGAGCAGAGACTTTTTGAGAGTCTTGACAAACCTGGAAACCTGGGGGAAATAGATGCAAATTTAAGGCACCAGAGAGCTCTTGCTGGTTTGCAGCACGTGGCAGAGAGGAGTCTTCATTCTGGTCTATTTTAGGAATAAATGGCTGCTTCTTTCTTTAGTAAAGGATATGCTATGATGAAAATGTTATCCCAGCCAGACAGGCATTTCCCCAGCCTTCAACACATGAAAACCTAAAAAAAATAAATAAATCATTCATAAGCAGGGCTTACCATGTATGCCATGTTTTCCATATGTGCTGTGGTTATAATATATGCTATTTCCAGTTCAAATACAGATTGCTTATACATCATTGTGTTTGACCTGCAGTCTTCTAACAGGCACCTTTGGGGGGGTTTTGGATCCCAGGTGCTTCCAGTGATTCCTGATGCATAAATTCCATACCACTATGGCAAGGGCAGGCAGCTCCCAGGCCACACACTGCTCCACAGCCAAAAAAGGACTATTTCTAGCTTCCTCGTATACAACAGAGATGAAAATCATTGAAGTTCAAGTAGTAATAACCAGTCTCACATATGTCTCAGGGAGGCTGGCTGCTTCCCAGATCTCCAGACCTCTCAACTCTCTGTCATTGCTAGATGAAATGAAAAATTCCTAGACAGAGAATAGCATTCAGTTGTAAGTCAAGGTGCCTGGGTAATTCCATTGTGCTTTGGTTTGTTTTAATCTCTTGGTCCAAATATGCCCACTTGCAACTGCTTCATTAATGTGAAGTCAAACCCTTGATGTCAGGGCATGCTTTCTGCTCTGGTACCACATACAGGTACACAAAGTTCTCCTCTCAAAACGTTTGACAGGTGCCCTCCAAGCCTACACACTTGCATATGAATAACAAATTTCTAATAATATCTTTCTTTATGCTGAATGTGGACATTGATATGTTACCCTGTTATCCAAGCTAGTCTTAATACAAGAGCATGGCACATCTTTTAAAACTATTTGTAGCAGTGGATCTTCCAAGAACATTGAAAACTGTCAAACTTCTTAATCCCGTAAGTCTCAATATATTTTTTGGGTGGGAGGACATAAAGAGGTGTTATACAACCTCTGGAACTGTTCCAGTTTGAAAACCCATAATGTCTGGTCAACAAACTTAGCTCTAGCACATCATTTGCATGCTGCTACTTTATTTTCTAAGATAATGCAATCGAAGAGGTGAAAAGCTGCAGTTATTCACAGAAAAACTGTTTGTGAAATTTTCATTAGGAATTCCAGTCTTTCCAGGAGGGAATGTCATTTCTGTTTTAGCCTCCCTCTCATGAAAGAGGTTTCCCACCAAAACAGTCAGTAGCTGGGGGTTAGAATGCTCACAGGTGAGGTGAAAGACCATGTAAAAGTCTCTAAAGAGTCAAACTACAGCCTTGGACTGATGTGGAGTCCACCTTTCCTTGCTTTCCAAAGGGCTTTGTGACAGACATCAAAACCCAAAAATTTAATTAAATAAATTTTTTGGTTTTCAGTCAGCCATAACCCAGTTCCTAGCAGGTAAGATTTTCTAACTCTAACACCCCAAACATACTCTCCCTCTCTTTTCCTCTCCATCTCTTCTTTCTGCATCAAGCACCATCTGAAGTGACAGACAGGCAGACAATGCACCAGTCTTTCCATACCCTACAGGGAAAAACACTCGAAAGCAAAGTATCAAAACCATCCAAATCCCACACAAAATAAATGGCATGCAATTAATTAACCTGTCAAGAGAAGCAGACATTATTGTTCTGATGAGCTTCTTAGATTGTGGGTTGCTTCCTCTTGCCAGGTGCAGCTGCAGTGATAGCAGGGGGGAAGCTTGCAAAAATACTACACTGCCAACCCAGAACAAAAACTGGCCTTCAGACAAATGGCCTGGGCACACACTCACTGAATGCAAGAGTTTCTCGCCAGAAGAAATCAGACACAGAGTGAGACAAAGCAAGGGTGGGTTGTTGGGTTTTTTCCATTTTGCACAACTGGCACCATTTCTATTTTTTTATATATATATATATACATATATAATAAGAGAGTGGCTGAACTTCAACTATGGCCAAATATATGGAGTTTTTCAGGCTCAATCCTGTGAAATACTGAGCACCTCCTCCAGTGGGAACTGAGGA
>NW_009954190.1:1572240-1636642 GCF_000747805.2 Chaetura pelagica | reverse complement strand
GGAAAGAGAAGCAGAACAAAGGACTAGCCCAATGTGGTCTGTGTGCCCAGGCTCCCTGTGGGAAACATAAATATGGGAATCTGACAAAGCTCTTTATGGAAAATAAAAACTGTAGAAATTTCAGTTTCTGCACTCTGTTCCATCTATCACTCTTGGGCTTTTATCTCCATTTCTGTGTACGATTTACAGCAAACTTTCTGTTAGTGCTTCTAGAGCTTATGCTTTGCTGTCATAGCTTTCTGGAAAATTTTGCACTTTGTTTATGTTTCATCTACTGTTTCTTTGATTATATAATGTCCTAGTACATCTCTGACAGTTACCCAGACTGCCAGTTATGGTTTTCTGTAAATGCTCTGTGTCACATGGGATTAAATCACTATCAAAATTAAGAGGGCTTGTTGAACAGCTGCCATTATGCATGTCTCCTTACTCTGGGGCCTTTATGTTTGTAAGTTCACTGTAGTCTATTTGTAAGGTAAATGAGTACAAACCAGATAATCCTTCAGGTACAGATATTGCAGTGCCAGGATGTGAGGTTCTCTGACACACACACACAAAAAAAAGGCTGAATCTCAACAGGCATCCTGGGATACACATTATAGCCTGGGAACACATTCTAAAAGCTAGCTTCCACACTTATGGGTAACAAGAAGTTAGGAAGCAAGAAATACTGTTTCTTTTAGAATAATCCAAACATGGAGCAGGTTTTGAGACTACTTCTGTAAAAAGCAAGGTTATGTACACTTATGTCTGCAACTGAAGTAGGTGTCAGGTCAGCTGAGATGGGAGTTTTGCTCTCTGGTACAGGTCTATGTTTAAAAGATGAAGCAAGTTTTATTACCTAGGTCGCTTGTAGGGACTTCATTACCCATTTTGACTACCAGCACGCCATCAAGTGATTTAATGTTTCAGATATGAAGTAATGAGTAACAGTGTGAAAATCTAAGTTTCACAGCTTCATGTTCATTAACAGTTTGTTTCATATGTAGGAAAAATTATGCTGGATATTATCAGAAAAGGTACTCAAACGTCTGTTATTAAATCCCTTTTTATCTACCACTGGCTAATGATGCAAATCCTCAAATTTTAGAAACTGAGGATGAAGAAAGCTGGGAAGGTTTTTGACCATTTTTAGACGGACCTGTGCCCACCCTAGAAGGACTGACTGCTGGTATATTACTTTACTCATTGCCAACAATTCATGACTGCATCAGGTAACCAGAATAGGAAAACAGAAAATCACTACCTGTACTGGTTGTGTTAAAGTATTCTTCATGCTTTATTTTACTTACCTGATAATAGATAAATCTGAAAATAGGACTACATTTGTTTTCTGCAGTTCTGTGTTACTGAAATATGCACACTGTAAGAGGCTAAAAAGGTCACAATGTGACATTGCCATAACTAATTTGACACAAGAGGTCATCACACATTCTGAGGAAAGAATATAGGATAGGTGGAAAATTTCCCTATGAAAGCAAAATGAGGGAAAATTCTGTGTAAATACAGCCAAATATTAAAACACTTGGTTTTTTTTTTTGGCTGCAGAAATGACAATGCATAACATTGGCTCAAGCAAGACAAGATTATGTAAAATTTTCACATATCAATTGCTGTACATTGAGAAGCAACCCACCTGAAAAAACTGAGGCCCAGGAAAAATAGAAGGCAATGTGGCAAGCCACAAACAAGAGCAAAAATAGTACATTTATCAGTTGCATGTGCATTTACAAGGTGCTCTAGGGAGGCAACAGGCCATTAGATATGTCTTAGTGTGGTACAGATGAACTCATCTATGTGCTAGAGCAGCAGCAGCCTGCACAGGCAAAGACACCTTTCCCTCATTTCATTCAGACCCAGGCTGCCTGCAGTGCTAGCTAATATCAGCAAGACTCTTTCAAAAATATAGGCTGATACAGGCTTGCACTCCTTTAGTGGCTGATCATCACCATACAAGACCTGACTATGAATGCAGCTACACAGAATAACTAAGTACAATGCAATGGAGTTTCATGCTGTTAGAATTGAGACCAGAAACAAACCCAACAGGGGAAATGTGAGACTAAGCCAAAAAAAAGTAACCTAGACTGGCAATGTCAGACAACCTAAAATGGTGACTGTGCAATTCTTTTGAAGTCAATGTGACGACACAGAGGTTTCAGTGGGGCACATCCTTAAGCATCTTGCTGACCCAGGAATAAAGACATTGATTTTGGCAAAGTGATACTGCCTCTGTGTCCCCTACATATGTGAAAGCTCACCCAATGTGCACAGACTGCTGCTGTAACGGTCTGCAGCTACCAGATGTAGTAAATATACAGAGAAGCAATAAAATCCTGAAAATCACTGTTGCATGGTCAAAGATTTGGGTCATGACAGGGACTTTAAGATCTTTCTTTTATTCAAAGTAAATCTGTAAAAGCTTCGTAATTCAGAAGTGTCCAACAAATGTATTCAGTGCAGACTTATGAGATATGCAGACGTGCAGCAAAATGATGGCCTATGAATCATTTATTAATATTCTCTTACATACTTAGCTGAAAAGTAAGCTTGAAATGAAGTTCAAAATGGTCATAGCATATGAAAGAAACTTCCACTTCTCCCATGCCCCTGCTAAACTTCTCCATGAAGCTATCGGTATGACAAAGTGTTTATTAAACACAATGTGGATGGCATATATGCATCAAGTCTTTTGAAACTCTTCATTTATTAAACCAGCCAAATTGAAATAACTCAATTGTCACTGTAAACCAGGCACATGTGGACAGGTCAGTGTAACAGAGAAGGTCAGTAAAATAAAACAGCCATTTTTTCCCAAGGCACTTCTAAAACTGCGACACTGCTGTTTTTAAGACTACCAGCTGGAATGACTTAGAGGAGACTGCAAACAGTTGTTGCTATTTCCAAATTTTAGTTTCGTAAAAGGACTCTTAACTTGTAAGAATAGCACTCGTAATTACACCAACTATGTAGCTTAGTACCAAAAGAAAAAGTAAACACAGTCCTATTCAACCTCTGGTAATATTCTTATCTTAGATACAACCCAAGTCGTTGAAATGCCAGCAGAAATGTTTTGATTAATGGCATTCATCTGATTAGAAGCTTCATTTTGATCTTCAGCATGAATTTGCTCTAAACCTCAGGCTAGATTTGAGAGCTGCTCATTGTATGTGTGCTAACTAGCTCACAGAGGAGACAGGAGGAATTCCCAGGTTAGGAAGGAGGAAGGAAAGGAAGGCTCACATACTTGATGCAGAAAAATAAAGCATTTTTTCAATTTAGTGTCCCATTATTTTTTTCGAAATAAGTTACCTGCAAATAGGGCAGTTTTATTTACTTCAGAAGCTTGTTGCCACCATGCAGTCCTGAAGGAGAAGTTCTTCAGCATTTTCTGTTTCTCTGGTACATTTAATTTGGGCAATTGGTCTAAGAAACAGATAAAAAACCATGAGGCACAGGTTAAATCTTCTGGAGTTCTTCCCATCCTGGGTGTTTCGTGCGTGGTTTTTCGCCTATTCTGTGCAGTTCTTCCATTCTTCACATTTTCAGGCCACATTGTTAATAAGGAGAGAACTCAGGCAAAATATAACGTATTCCATGTTTGACTACTGTAAGAGAGATTACTTAAAATCACAGAAAGAGGAAATAAATCCCTGGCTTCAAGAGTTTATTTACTTTCCTCAACTTGGTAGACTGAGAAAGAAGTAAAGAGGAAGGAAAAACCCATCAGGACCTTCAAAAGGAACACCAGATATTTGGAAAGAAACAGAAAAACAGGATTCAGGCTACCTAAGGAAACATATCTACAAGTGGGAGCTACAGTGCACCTTTAAATGAGCTGTTCTTAGCACAGCAGTGTAGAAACACACCGCAAATTCATTTCCTTAGAGCTGACCTGCAGTCAGATGGTTATTTACAGGGCTTCCCCTGGGAGAAGAAGGCAGCCTGGTTGAGAAGAAAATGGGGCATGGGTAGAATATATGCTCTGAGCATCAGTACCTATTCAAAAAATAGCCATTCACACAAGTTTTGACAGTTACTCGTGCCACAGTTAAAAACAAGTTTTCCATAATCATCTACCGCCTCCCACAGAAAGACTAGGATGGCACATGTAGTTTAGACTCAGCCCACCAACTGTACACACATTAGATCAGAGACTTTTACCATTGCAGAGTCATGTCCACAGGTGGTGAGTTAATACTGACAATCTGTGAGGAAAGGAGCTTATCACCATTGCCATAGCTGGAAAACATGAAATTAAACAAGCGCTTCCTTCTGTCAGTGCAACAGCTCTGGGAATTGCTCTTGTACACTCGGCAACAAAGGATGGAGAGAAAGAGCTGCTGTTTAGAATATAGGATCCTTCCCTGGGAAATATACATAGCTGAAAATATGCCATGGCTACTGACTCCTCTGCAATTTCCACACCATGTTAGTTCCTCTATTTAGCATATTTTAAGAATACATCTAAAGAGAGACCATATTTTCACTAGGAACAATAAAAAAATACATCATCTTATCATTCACCTGACTGTGCCATAGGCAATTAATTTGTTTGCTTTCCTAACAAAAAGGTAAATAAAATGACGTAAATATTTAATCTGCAATATTTCCCTCTTGCCAATATGTGGCTGGTTTCTCATAGCAACAACAGCCGTACCATTGTCAACAACACAATGCCACTTGAGTTCCTGTGAGCCTGGACTAATGCCACTGAATGTAACAGTCCTACATCTGTCCTTCATTGTAGTTGTTCCCCTGGTGCCAGCTGGAAAGACCTGCTCATGTGGTTCTGTGAGCCAAGGGTCAGCAAAAAGCCCTAGTCACAATCCTCCCCACCTCCCCTGGCTCATCTCCCTTGGATGCTTCTCCTGCAAGGATGCAGGAACAAGTGGTGATAAACAGAGAGAGCTTTGTGTTACAGCAACAGAAATAGCTCTGCAATGGTGAAAAACAAGGGGAACAGAAATCCAAGATGGCTCAGCAGTTGCAGAAGTTATTCCAGATTCAAAGTGGTGTGTCAGGAGCAGCATCTGTCCCACCACCATCTCACTGTGATGATATTAAATGTTTTAACTTGTAGCCCCTACTGCATCCTTCCCTTTGGTAATCAGTCATGCAAAGTCCCTGATTTAATTCCACAGATGATCATGCCATTTGTCACTGAATCAATTTTCTGCCCATGATCATGTCCTTAATACCTATTTGGCCTTGGTTAAACTCCCAATTTAAGATTCTTCCTTCATCACTGAACAGTTTATATATCACTTTTTTAGCACAACAGCAGATCAGTTAAGACACCAGCATTCACTAAAAGCAGGTTTCACACCCAATACTAGGTAGCTGTTTGTTTCTCAAACTGCCTATAAATTATCAACTAATAATGCGTGGGAGCAGATAAATGTGAGGAAAATTGTAACAAACTAAACTATAATAGTTTTTTATTGCAATTTATGTTGCCAGAGTCTGGAATCCTGGAAATATTACTGATCAAATCACTATTATTGCAAATACTTGCACATAACACAGTGAATTATTCTCTCTTAATATTTGACTGCAAAAGAAACTGTCTATATAAATTATCTGGAGTGTTTCAAAAGACAAGGATTTAATCAGAAATCAATCCATATACATGCACTTTGAATATAGTAATAAGAAACTACCAGCAGAGGTAGAAAATTTTCCAACTTAGATTTCACCATAGCTAATAGCCTGTTAAGAGTAATATGAAATGTGATCTTTAAAATCCCTGTGACCAATTGACTACATGTGTCAACTTGCCTTGAAAGATTAGCTTAATTATGTAGAAAGGGGGAAACAGAGCTGGTAGGATTGGTAGGATTTAAAACTCTTTGATGTATATTTCTTAAGTGCTGAGACAGGGCAGTTGAAACCACATATAATACTATGAAAATGTGCTATTTAATGTAAATGTCACACACACATCATCTTTGAATGGGAAATGTTATAAAATCCTTGACCAGGCTGGAAGCTATCTCAAAGAGGTCTTATTAAAAGATGTTTTCTTACATCTTCTTATTGTAGAACTAAAAAAATCTCATCAAAGATGGTGGAAAATAAGCTTTTGGTGAAAATCTAGCACTTGCACATTTCTGTGAATTGTCACCTACATGTTTTCTACTTTTTCTTGTCTAATGAACGCTACTTTTCTTGAGTTACCAGGGTTATGAGGCCAAATTCAGGGGTCTTAGACACCATCTGTGACTTAAAGTCGCCAAACATACCAAAACTGGTTTAAAAAAGCCTCCTCATCTGTCACCAGAGCTTGGAGGTGCCCAAAATGGCCAGCTGACTCTCTAGTGTGTGTTTATAATTTTCTGGCCATCAAGAGATGTGCATAACCTCCCTACCCAGAACAGCCCCATTTGAGGAATTTTAAGCGCCCTGTTCTGTTTAAGATGACTGAGGCTTAGGAAAATATATATATTCTCTCACATTTAAAACTTATAACTCCTGCCTTCTAGCCTCTTTTTATAATCAATGGAGGGAGTCAGGCAATGTTGACCAGTAAAGATGTCTCTTTCACAACTGAACCACAGGACACGAAAGTGGACATTTGCCTCTGCCGATTATGAAAGGAGACCAGCACCACTGAAATTCTGTGTGGACACCAACATTTGAGCAAATGCCTCTCATCTTCATATCTAATGCACTCAAGATACTAACACCATAGAAACAACTTGTAGATACTTTACACACTAAAAGATTTCTTAAGGCAGTAGATTTGATAGTGATGGCAATACTGGTTAGATCTTTCAGGATTAATTTACCCTAATTTTGAGGAGAGGGAAAGTATAGATATAAAATTCATATCACATGAGGGAAGCCCAAAATGCTGAATATGAGATTTTACATTGGAGAGAAAATTCAGAATTTAAAAATATTTACAGCATTCTAAAATGTCACTTCCATTATGGCTAGACTAGTCACATTCTTTACATGTCCTTCAATGCCCATTAATTTTATTTTTTTTTTACTTTGAAATCAAAATGTTTGTCTCAAACCCTGAAGCACAACAGAATAATTTCTGGTCATTGAGTCTCAGGCAATTTGTAGCCGTAAAATTATATCAAAAGAGAGAATTTTACTAAGTCAGGCATTTAAGGGAACTATAATATAAGAGCAGGATTTAAAATATTTTTCCAACATATTCTTTAATCCAGATCAGAAGATGTTCTTGAAGCCAGATCAGAAGACGTATTTATCAAAAGAATAAAATTGCATTTTTATCAGGTCATCAAACAGATCTGTAGTCTTAATTTGACCTTCAGATACACTCTATTTGGTTGAATGATTGGCTGCTTACTCCCTTCTATTTAAAACACAGATATACAATCTGAGGTAGAAAAACAAACAGTCAATAGAAGGCCTACAGATGAACTTCTATACTAGAGTGACAAAGAACCATAATGAACAAACCCTCTTACTTTAAATAAAAGTAAGAAATATTTTGCTGTAGAGAAGCAGTGCAAAGGAGACTTTTTCTCTTAAACACCTTTTATATAGTTCGATTTTTAAAGCATCTAAACCCCAGGACCAAGTGCTACTTCTTGTAACACTAGCACAATTCTATTTAGCAGAGACAAATTTGGATTTGCTGGCTACTGTTCAAACTAGATACCATGATTCAGAGAACATGAGTTTCTAAGGCCTCCCCAGAGAATTAGCAACAAGACTGACTTTTTAGGCAACAATCCCTTCACTGGAAACTCAGAAGGTGTCTTAATGCACACACTCACATGTGGAGGCATGGAAATATGCCACCTCTTCAATATAGCCCCAATGGACAGATGATTATTGTGCTGCTTAGTGAACTCTTCCTATGTGAGAAATAGCAGACCAGTATAAACTAACATGAGCAGATTTATAACCTTTGGGTGTAGGCATCTGGTGAAATATTGTCCCTGTGGAATGGAAAATTTATTTTTTAAAATTTCTGACCTTCAGAATTGCTGATAATTGCATCTATTTATCAGTCAGGGTTTACAGCATATGAAAGACAACTTCAACATGTTGCCTGGCCTGGATTTTTTGGCTATTATATACAAGGACATTATATATGTTTTTCATATAAATAAAAAGGATCTGTGATAAATTCTCGTTTAGTTTTACATCCCCTGTCTAGACATAAAGTGTCTTCCTGTGGAGTTATCAATGCAAGACAAAGCAAAGTAAAGCAAAGCAAAACAAAACAAAAATACAATAAATTCTGCTTGCCTTGAAAGAGGAAAATCAAAGCAAAATTCAGTCCATGATTAACTCTTTTCCTATTGTTTTATAAGTAAGAGTACGTAATGGAAGAAAGCACTCTCTTTTCTCATTTAATTCAGTCAGTTACCATCCCAAGGGGAAAGGATGTCTGACATATGAACTAATGCCTTGGGACTTCTCAGAATTCTTTAAGTATTTAGTTGCTTTACTCTCTTTGTCCTTCATACCTGAACGTCATGTAATCAGGCTAAAAAAACCAGCCTGAGTCTTGACAGGCAGGTTTATGTGTGAATTAAACTGCTCTGGCTTTCATTTCTCACTTTTCACATGGAAAATGGGGATTAATTATCTACATCTTTAATGGTGATAAAATGTGCTTAGTAATAGTATCTGAAAAAATCAGGCTGAAGATGACAAGAATGCTTCTGTTCTGTGCTTTTTACAATGTATAAAAGCTTGCTGTAGAGACCTATAACCTACTATCATTTTGGGAGCATATTTTTATTGTGGGGTGGTGCAACATTGATATGAGTTTTAAATTTGCTTTCAGATATTGAAAATTTCTTCAGGTCACTGGCATTAATATTCATATTAACTGTAAAGTAAAAATCCCATACATTTCTTGCTTTCTAGGGAGGCTTTTCTTTATTTCCCTTGTATAGATGTCTCTATCTGCTTAAAAATATGTTCCCTCCTTTCTTCAAAAGAGAAAATATGCAAAACATGTTCTTGCCCTTTGAGACACTATACAGCAAGAAGGCTTTTTGAGCATGCTAAATGAACTAAGATCAGAAATGTTCAGCTCAAATTTCCCATGAAGATCTACTACATTTGCAACACTCTTCATTACTCTACTCTCACTTCTCTTAGGGTTTGTGGGAATGAAGGTGTCATTTCTGACTGACCACTGAAATCTGCAGAGTCAATGGAAAGGAAGGAATCCATTAAACCTCTTATACTCATCATATAATGCTAAAAAAGCATTCCTTTGTTCTGTCTGTCACAAATAAGAGGGCTGAGGAGTCTCTGTACTTCACTGTTCAAAGCTAAGAAGATGATAAAGAGAAAGCCCTCCCTGAAGTTTTTTAGTCCTTTTCACCTCTAAAAGGCAAAAAGGGCATTTACTTATTTATTTTTGACAGGCTATATCTCCCCACCTTCAGGAACCTCCTTCTTGAAATATGAGGGTAAAAAAAAAATAATTCAGAAGTAACTGTTCACCTCAAATTCAACAAATCCCTATTTTTTACACAGTCCTCTCGACAACGATGCTCTTCTTGCAGGTTGTCTTAATGAAACAGGATGGTTGGTAGGTCAAGGAGCTGGAAAGAGTAGGTCAGAGAAGCCAGGAACAAAGAATGTTGCAGCAAAAGATGTACTGTCACAGAGCAGCAGGGTCTAAATAACAGTACAAGCCATCCAAGAGTTACCATCATTCAGAAAGCTGAAGCAATGGGCAGTTTGGAGGCATGAGGAGTGAAAAGAAAGTGCCAGGAAACAAGTACACAGGATAAGGAGCACACTTCAGCTCCTCAAATGCCTACACAAATGCCCATGACATGCTACCATCTGGCCCTCAGAGTGCTTTTACTAGAGATGAATAAGACACTTCAGCAGTGAGGTTTATACTCCACAGCAGGTGCTTCACAGCATGGACATGACATGGTCACGATACTATGACAGCAACAGGAATCCCCTACACAGGAGACCATGGAGGTAGCTAGATTGCCATTCTGGGAACACAGATTTCATTATGGGGCTGAAACTGAAGAAGTTAAATGGACAACATAAATGAAAAAAAAAAATAATTAAAGAAGGCAGGGAAATTTTTCTGCCATTGGCTATGAAGGACATAGAAGATATCATTTAGAGAGAGCTTCAAATGACAACAGATGGTGTTTACACGATTTCGATTCCACTTGACTCTTTTACGGATATATCACTTATCTATTGCTCCATTTGCTATATAAACAAGGAATAAAGGAAGAAGTTTAAATACTTGCTTTGATTGCGCATTTTCTTTTTGGTATTGCAATGGTTGCTTTTCATAATTTCATACTTCAGTTGACTCACTATGATACTCATTATGAAATAATAAAGCTATGAAATAATGAGTTACACAAAACATACATTTCTGTATGGCCCCTTAACACACATGCTTGAGGCTAGACATAAAATAAAAGCACCTTTCTGTTAAGATGATTTGGGCAGAATTATATTTAAGTTAAATTCTTTCTTCTAAATTGTTTCTTAATGCATTGATACACACAAAAACACAACGGTTAGAACAGGAATACAGCATGCCACTGTAAACATTTGAAGTACTATATCTCTACTCCTTCCCTGTATCCCCTCTACAGAAAATTCTCTAACACTTATTTGAAGTGACAGCATGTGCACCATCATATGCTAAATAATTTCAAATTACCATATGTACATATATATGCATATTTCACATTTCAAAAAAAACCTGTTATACATGTTCTGTTATAATAGTATTTGTAATCCTAAACCAGTTGCCTTTTCTATGTTCTCTGACTTTACTATACTAGGACAAATCCCATGGTAAAGAGAAAGCAAAGACTGGAGAAGAAATCCTACTGGCTGGCTTGAAGTTCTGATGAACTTGGATGGACTTATCACTTCACCTACTAGGGAGATCCTATGTACCCTTCACAATGTACACAGTCAAAAGTAGTCTTCCCTCCTAGAAACTGATGTCTTAACACATCAGAGTCTGAAGTCTGATAACTGATTAGGGGGAGGAAAAGAGACAGGAAACAGCAGAACTTTCTTCACCCCATTCCAAGAACATGGGAAGAGCTGAATCTGCGGGCTCTCTACTGTGATTCCAGCAGGGAAGGGCATAGTTGCCACCCCCTCACCTTGGACAGTGGCTCAAAGCCACAGTTTATTTTTAAACACTTTAATAATAGAAGACTGAAATAACCTTCTGAGATCTGAGTGGGTCAGATCCAGTGTGATAACAGCATGATGAACAACATGGCCTGCACAGCTACTTACTTTGAAGCAAACTTGATTGAATTACACCAGCCAAGTGCTACGTGCATTCTGAAGGCAACCCCTCAGCCTGCAGCTTCTCACTCCTCCACTGCCCAGAACACTGGCTCAGTGAGCAGGATCTGAAGCTGCTGCAGCTCAAGCACAGTGACTATTAATTTTGGATGGAAAAAGCCATTGTAAGTGCCAGGTGAAGAGAAAAATCTCCAGAGTCTCAGATCTGGGGTACTGCTAAAGGAGGAACGCAAAATAGCTCTAAGCCGCATTGGTTCTTCACATAAAGCACAAAGAGAACAGGCAGAAGTGAATGTAAAATGGGTAACTGCAAGAAAAAAATCCAGTTTGCACTCACACCATTGATAACAACTTGGTTTGCACAACATGTATGACCCTACATATTCTGAGAGCATTGGAAGGCTTGTTGAATCAAAATCCATATTTAAATCCACAAAGGAGATCAACTCAAGAGTTAGAGTTCATCCAAAAATGTCATTTTTATAAGGTACTTTCACACCAGTCAATTTCCAACCAGTTCCCTCTAGTGACAGGAGCACTATCAAGGAATCACTCTCTCTCTCCACTTACTACATAAAGTTCCTCAGAAGACTATCCTTGGAACTTGCTCATGAGAAACACCACCATTCTGACTTAAAAAGTATGTGAACTGGGAAAATTTAAGTCATCCATTTCCAAGTCCAATTGACAGCAGAGCTGCACAAAGCTTTATGGCAAAAGAGCAAAGGGAGCAATGCAGGAGGGGAAATAAGGGGTTGATGACAAAGCATGAATACAACAGGCCAATATTGCATATACGGCTTTGTCTGATAAAACCTTGGCTGTGGTTGGTTAATGAAATGCCCAAATGTGGGTGATGAAATCACCTCCCTTCTCCCATCCCCCACCTTACTGGTTAGGGGTGGTAAATAAAAAAGTAAGCCTCAGGGCAACCAGGACTCACTGCATTAGGCTTTTGCCCCTTTCTCAGTGCAGCCAAACCATACAATCCCTGTGGCCTTCCACAAAAACACACATCCTGCACTAGCCAATGAACAACAAAAAACTGAACAGTCGTATTTCAGTAAATTTACTGAAATAATCAATCTGACACAGAATTATTAGCACTCCCTCTGCAAAATATTGAGCATCCCTGACAGGGATAGTAAATACTGTGGTTGGTCCTACAACAAGCCCATACCTTACATAGAGTTAAGCTCTCTCTGCTTCTCACATCACCCCACCAGCAAGCAGGCTTGGTGGGCACAACAAGTTGGGAGGGGACACAGCTGGGACAGCTGACCCCAGCTGACCAAAGGAATATTCCATATACATTATGCTGAGGTTATAAAACTGGAGGAAGGAGGAAGAAGAAGGAGTGAACATTCAGACTGATGGCACTTGTCTTCCCAAGTAACCGTTAGTGTGATGGAGCCCTGCTGTGCTGGAGATGGCTAAACACCTACCTGCCAGTGGAGAGTACTGAATAAATTCCTTGCTTTGCTTTGCTTGTGCATGTGGCTTTTACGCTACCTATTGAACCCATGAGTTTTCTCACTTTTACCCTGGTGGTTCTCTTCCCCCATCTCAACCAGACGGAGTCAGTGAGTGGCTGTGTGGGGCTTAGCTGTCAGCTGGGCTTCAAACACAGCATACAGACAGTGAGAAAGAAAAACTGTCAAATGGATAGGATGCAGGAGGTAGCAGGAACAAAGAAAAAATATTATCAGATTTTTCTTCCCTCCAGGATAACTACATATGACTGAGACTAGGAGTCACAGAGGTCTTAGTACAGTAAAAGCATCATCATCATGCTGCCAGGCCCTAAGCAGAAGAAATGGAAGGTCAGAAAGCCATAAACAAAATCTCTTTGAAAATCACACAGGTCATCACATGACAATTTATAAAAGACAATTATCTTTCTCACTGCTTCATGAAAGGCATCTTTCCTTAGGTCTGGATGTGGGGAGATAATGAACACACAACTCCTTTGGGTTTCAGTGCTAGCTGCCAACACTCAGCACATTCAAACTGGGGACTTTCAAGCTGAAAATGGATAACTAAAGCTGCACCTTTTTCACTTCACACCACTTCCAGTATTGAAGGTATCACCTTAACGGTTGTTGACTTCCCTTAGCTGTACAACTGGACTTTGAACAGTCGAATGAAATGTGCTAATCAAATTCAGTATGGCCTCAATTCACATCAAAACAACTTTTCATTTATTAATAAAAAGGGAAGATTTAAACATAAAAACAATCTATCTGAAACAGCTTATTCCAGCAATGGAAAGTGACAGCATATGCACACATATAATCACACAGGAAATAATGACAGTACGTCCCATTGCACTGCATAGCATAAGAAAGTCGATGGCCCAAGGGATATGTCAAGAATGATTTATTTGTATACAGGGCTCCCTTTCCATGTGTCACTGCCTGATTTCTTCAATGGCATTACCAAAAACTCAGTGGAAAAATACCTATAGCTTCTTTCCCTTACCTTATCTCTTGCCATCTGAAAATAACTTAAACATCCCTTTAAAAGAAATATAGGGTCACAGTAGTTAAAATATTGTAGGAAGCTGCTTAAAAATACTTTACTTCTAACTCACATTCACACACACATAAGCAGATAACATGTTTAGATTCTACATAAAATAACAGTATCTTGATCTGAAAAGCACATTCAGAAACTGACTGATGGCTTTTCTTGTCTCTTCACACAGATGTTCTCATATAGCTTCTGTCTCAATATTGTCCAGCTTTTGCAATGCATTTTTTTTCTCTATATTATTTTATTATTTTGTTATATTATTTCAATCTGGTCAGATGTATAGATAACGTAACCAAAGATAGAAGTTCCAAAGCTACTATCTTTTTCTCCTCACAAGACCACGCTCATTTCCTTTAACTCTTCATTTCCCACATCCTGCACTGCCGCCTTCCCTGAAAAGTTTAAAGGAATCGGTATCTACCGGTTAAGGAACTGAAAGACAAATATAAATTACTAGTAGTATCATTGTCCTTCTTCTGTAAGGATTGTTTCTGGAAGAGGGCAGTTAGTCAGAACGTTGCCAAAGATTTTGCAATGCTATCTGCAGTATGAGCTTTATCCAGTGCACAGGAGCAAGCTGAGTATGAAACAATGCTGCCTCACACAGTGGCCTGACAAATTAATGGATACTGTGTTTTAAAATCTCTAGAAGTATTAACACTTAAGAAACCAGAATTCCTCCAAAGACAAAGGCAGTGCCCCTGAAAAGAATCCTAACTGGTCCCAGTAATGTGGGACTTCAATGGTTAGTTCATCCTCCTCTTCATCTCCCTGTGTTCTACCTCCCACCAAAACACTTAATGACACTATCTTGTTTCTCATGCTATTTCTAGACTTACTGTAAATCTGAAAAAGTGCAAGTTTTTAAAAGATTCCTACGTGACTTTTGAAGTTCAGTGAGCTTCAACTATGGTCTGGCGAGCTTTTGGAAAAACTAACAGAAACATTACGAAGCAAGAAAACTCATTACATAAAAATGTCAAGATGGTACACCATTATGGTGAAACAGAACAGTTTGCGAGAAGGCAAAGTAAATCCAACCACACTCAATTAAACAGCTATGTATGAAACACATCTGTCAGTAGCACTGAATGGCATAGATGACAACTGCATTAAACAGCTTGTTTTCACCTATTTTTGTTATTGTCAAGGGAAACGAGGACAGAAATTATACACAGACTCATAAAATTGACCACATTTTGACCTAGTCATTAATCTGGATTAATAGCAAAGTTCAATACTTGATATAACAGCAGTTTTAAACACGAGGCATTTGGTATTCCTGTTGATCTGTCTACATCATGCCAGAGATACAAGCAAGCTATTGCTACTGCCTGCTTGACAGCATCAAAAATCATCATCAAAGGCAGCCTTGGTCAACAGGCAACAGAAAACCTGGTGAGAGAAGATGCAAATTAAGAACACGTCTGACTAAAAGGGAAGGAGTAATAGGGGCCCTCTG
Source organism: Chaetura pelagica (assembly GCF_000747805.2). Lineage (NCBI taxonomy): Eukaryota > Metazoa > Chordata > Aves > Apodiformes > Apodidae > Chaetura > Chaetura pelagica. Next base: position 1,621,377 of record NW_009954190.1, on the reverse strand, counting down.
TTCAGCAAGGGAGAAGGTGGGATGTATCAGAAAATATAAAGGCAGAAGAAACCAAGCAAACAGAAGATTACACTGTCACCGCAATATTCAAAGAGGCAGAGCAGAGACAGAGCTCCTTGGATGTGAAACACACTGAAAGGTACAGTTGGGAATTTCTACATAAGAACCCACATCCAAAGTAGTTCTAACATTACTTTAACAATTTATTTGACACGGGATGATTAGGTAGTGATAGTTATTTCAGCAGTAACTATTACTGTCATTCTTAATGCTAAGGCACTGAAAAGAAACCAAAGATTTCACTCAGGCTCACTGATGAGCTCGAGTTATACTGGGTAGAGGATTTCATGTCTTGTATGTTTTCAGTTTGTCTACAGAAAAAATACTGCATTCATTTATCATCACCCAATTTGCATAAAGGAGAACAAAAGCATAAACAGTCATCAAGCATTTTTATTTTCAAATTGTTAGAGCCACAAGCCGCTCTTGCAAATTCCATAACCAAAGTTATTTTCCACCCATATTAGATAAGCAAGACAGAGATGATTATGTATTATACAAATTGCATTAGACAAACCTCTAGAACGAACTATATGTTCTGAGCTAATGCCTTTTAATCACAGGCCTGCATCAGCAGCTAGGAAAAGTCACCCAGCTGGAGAGAATGAGGGTAAGTGTCAGAAGAGTCAGTCCCCAGAAGTCACCCTGCCTCCAGGACTGCAGAGGCTGAACTGAAGAGGGTGGGGAAACCTTTCCTGAACCCCTTAAAACTGTGAGCTGCTAAAGCGAGCAGTAATTAGTTTCTGCAAGGTTCCTGATGCTCTGTAGCCCCACAACAAGCAGTCTGAAGTCAATTTTGCTTCCCCTTCTATATCCCCAAATAACCTCAAAAGGTTACCTGAAAGACTGAAAATAAAATAAATGCACACAGCTCTCCAAAACATCCATCTACCACAGAGATTATGCCAAGAGCTAGTACTAAAAATGTACCACAGCCACAATAACAAGCAGGAACGATGCACCACAGAATGATACAAGCTTTATTCATAACAAGAACCACATCATCTCACCATGCAAATACGAATCGATGCTGAAGAGAGAGGCAGTCTGTGCAGTGTTAGTTATGCTTAATAAGTCATTTCTCTCTCTTCTTGAGCTCTTTTTATGAAGCTTAGGAGAGACATCTGTTCATTTTTGTTATTTGCTGGCTGCTAAGCAGACAATAAGGACTTTTAAATACTCATAAATACTGCAGTTATCAGCTCCTCTAAATACAGTTACAAATTGCCACCAATTCAGTACAGAAAACTGCAGAACATACTACTCAACTACCTAAACATCGAGTACTTTCTCTCCAGAAATACCCGGATTCATTCAAATACAAACATATATAAACCTAGATCATTACCTAAATGATTTCTAGGCTTGAATTAATTTTGTTTGGTTCATTTTTTAACTTATACTGTCCTAGCATTTAAAAGGGCTTTTTATTTCCCTGATAAAGAAGTATTTCACATAAGGAAGAAAAAGAAGCCTGTATGAAAGCAACCTTTTTCAGAAACAAGCAAATGTATGAGTTTTACAACCCCTTCTATTACACAGGAAGATGCAAATCAACATGTCACATTAGTGTAGTACATTTGGAAGTAAAAAGGGGAAACAGTCAATTTTTAAAAAAGCACTGATAACATTTCTCATGTTCAGAAGAAACTAAGTAGAACCCTCCATAAATTATTTCATGTACATCCTAAAGTTATGGTGCTAAACAATCTCTATCTTCTGCTATTAACTCACTTGTGGTAGTACCAAAACCATCAATTGCAATGAGATCAGAATTTTGCCGATAACAAAGCGACAAGTCCCTGCCCCAGAGTTTCTAACATAATTTGAATCCATGAAATCAGTAATGGCTCAATTGCTTCCACTTTTTAGATGAACAATACAACTATCTATTTGATGAAAGCACAGAAGTAATTTCTGAATAAGCTTAGTGAAAATGCTGTTTAATTCATTCATTATAACTACATAGCTTTTTGTATTGTTATTTCTACTTGCATCAACTTGGATAGCCAATGAGTCTTAATTAGCTGCAATTTTGACAGAGCATGATCTTCAGGGACAGTGGAATAATTTTACATTACAGCAATTAATCTGTAAAGCCCTGTAGCTGTATGCTTAAAAGGTACATCATTTTTATTATTCAAGCAGAATGAAAGTAAATTGCATGGATTTTGTGAAAATGAAAGTTACACGGTAGTTTATTCTTTCTCTCTCCCTAAACTAGATACGTACATTAAAAGTGCATCTCTAAGTACACATATATATTATAATTTACATGTTCTAAATGCAAATATATGTATTATATAGAACTTGATGTAGACAAACACATGCACAACCATTCAGTCATTGACAAGGACAACATTCCTTGCAGTTTCAACCAGCTGAAACACACAAAATGAAGAATTTGGGTTCTCCATGCTCATTCTGAAAAGAGATTCCTAGACTTGATTACATGACCACTGGCACTGCGGACACTTGCCTCCCCCTCCAGCTAGATTAAAGTCAGCTTCCTCTGCAGTAAGGTAAAGCATGACTTTGCATAGTTGTCTATCAAAGCATTTAACTAACAGGTTCTGCCAACCAGTTGCTTCCTTTTCACCCTTAGACCTCACCAATCAAATTAGACTAGAATAGTAAATTTGGAAAAATTACTCTCTCCTGTATTCTTATGATTTCTCAGTCCTTCCAAATCACTGGGCTATTCAATATGGAATCCAAAAAAAGGACAACTAGCATATGCAGCATCATGCAGATATTAATGATCAAATCTAGATGCCTGGAGTGTAGAAAGGTTCCCTTAACAGACAGCAGAGAGAAATCAGCAGTCTGAAGAAGCACAGCATCTCAGCCCAAAGTAAAAATTTTCTAATGTCATTGCAGCCCCAGGTGGGCATGAGATAATGGTCCTGGAACACGTAAACTGTTTGACGTACTCAGTTCTACAGAGAAAACTGGGGGAAGTGGGAAGCTTCACTGGCGATGTCCTCTTCTGAGTGTGAAAGGTACATGAAGATAAGTGCAAAAAGAAGTAGACATGAGGGAACAAACTGAAATATCTCCAGGGTAAAAATGCACAAACTCACAGCCACAGAAACACTGGAAAGGGCAAAGCATGATTTAGGTCCATGGTGGTTTAACTTCATTGACTGCAGAGGTTCTTCGCTGTCTCCTCAATGGGAAGTTCAATACAAATATATATAGTAGTAACCACCAGGCAACGTACCTGCTAGAAGGAACTGAGGATTATGTGGATGATGATAAAGAAACCGGACACATTAGCATTTCCTTTAATTTTCTAGTAGATGGACCTTCTGGGCTTGCTGCATTCCAGACAGGACTAGATGAGCACAACAAGGAGCGTAATTCGACAATTCTCAAGCCACCAAGTAATAAAGACGGGAAACATTTTGCCTTTTAATTCACCTTTGGGACTGCTCTACACAGCCATGACGTCCGGGTGATAGGCACTTTGGGTGATGATATTAGCAGTAGATCTCTTACTTTTATGGACTGTGTTGCTAAAAGACGCTCATGTGCAGCTTCTCCTCTAAGGTTACAACTTTTTCCTTTAACTTTTTTGCTCATTTTACTGCGAGTTCTCACTTGCCATGGGACCCATGCCACAAACTTCAGCACTGATCCTGAACTTCCCCAAAGCCCTACTTCACATGACTTTAAAGCAAAAAATAAATCAATAGACATTTTTAATAAAGCACCAGTTTTTTTAATTAACTGAAACTTTTAACTTTATTAATTTAGCGTGACTAACGCAGATGAGAAAATACGCAGACATTGTGCATTATGATTCAGGGCGAAATGCTTTAAATCAATAGGCAAGCATGGAATGGTTTCCACTTTCATTTATTGGTCTGCAAATAAATGAAGGTCAGTTATTCTTTCCTTATGCTATACTGAAGTGGGGAAGTACAAATTGGAGTTCAGAGACCCAGTTTTGTTTCTTGCTTGATATACTGCACGGGTGTTTCAAAAAACAGAAAATACTTGTGGCAAACACATGGAAGTGCTCACAGTCCTGACTTTTTCCACTGTGCACATTTTACACTGGGGCCAGGGGAGGAAATTATTTGCTAATTCCCACAGAATTTTTCCTAGGGAGTAGAAAAAATCATCACTAAACTCAACTAAGATTACTCAGTTTTTTCTTAGTGATTTTTCTCCCTGGCCAATGAATAGTTGGACCCAGGGAAACCTCATGTTGCTAAGCCCTCCTACCAGGAAGATAACACAACCAAAGCAGAGATTTTCATGGGCTGTGAGTACAATTATCATTGAATTATTTTTCCAAATTGATTGTATTTATTTCTGCTGTGTCAGTTCCTACATCTTTTCAGGCCGACTGATACTTGATTTTGCACCAACATTCCAAAACACCAAATATTTTTCAAAAAGCCTGAAACTGGATGAGCCTGCAGACAGAAGGACATAGATGATAATTAATTCTCACTGAAATAATTCCTAGAAATTTGTCTTTAAAGTATTTTCTTAGGAACAAGACCAGCTGCAATCCAAATTATAAAGCCTGTATTCATACATTTTTAGCAGGTTTTCTCAATTCAGTATCAATGTTTAGATATTTTGACCAAAAAATTCTTGTGTTGTGGATGCACAGTCTATAGGTTTATCTGAGGGTGAACTAAATATTTGGCATGGCAGTCAGCCTCAGAAACATCAAAATGGTTATTCACACATAACATTTACAGCTCAATAAAATCTACTGAAGAGAGTAAAAGTCACAGCTTCCATGTATAGCTCAAGCTCAAGCCTTGAAGTAGAATTCCTGCTAAAAGTAGCACTATCCTGCCAGTCCTTGTTTTCTTATTTAAAAGATTTTCTAGTTAGCAGAAACCCCCAGCCATCATGTGTTTTTCCTTTAAGCTCAGATTTTCACAGGCAACATCTCACTTTGAGTCTAACTCTAGCCAAGGGTTACCTTCCTTGTGCTGTAGCCAATCTTAGGTTTTTTATAAGGGTCGAAGGCAGCACCTCCCCTTCAGCACTTACTGTCCTTATCAAGTGTAGACAATTAACATTTGCCTAAGGGACTCAAAAACAGCACTCAGTTGCCCACTCTCTCAGTATCCAGTTCAGCTAAATATCAGCCCTCAGAAAAGTTTCATCAAAGTAAATCTTAAACTTTTTTCAGGAGAAAAAAACAAAACAAGTTAGTATCTTTTACAGGCTTAATAGTAAGTACATTAAAGAAGATTTTTTTTTTTTTTTCTCCGTTTGATTAAAAGGCTACTGCACATGGAAGCTCTGGCTGAACTTGGAGCTGGGAGCTCACGGGTCCAGGAATTGGCTTTGACTTTTCCTGAAATGGTTCTGTGGTCAAGATCCAGATTCACAACAGTTTCCTTTCCTCCTCCATAAGGTCTCCCCAAGAAGGAAAGTCAGGCAAAGAAAGCTGGGAGTCCTGGAACGACCAGGCAGATCCATGATCTCTACTGGCAGAAATCTTTCAGTCTCAACACAGAAGCACCCACCCAACTCACGAGAAGAATTATTTAAATCTTGCCCACAGCTGTAATTATCATATTCCCAGAATGCAAACCCCCCTTTTCTGCAGCAGTCATTTCAGCTTCTCCAGAATCCTAATGTTCATATATTTTAAAAGTTTTATTTTTTTTTTAAAACAAAACAGCATACATATGTGTAGAAGATCTTTAAAGACTAAAAAAAACGAAGACCCCCCTTTTCTGCAGCAGTCATTTCAGCTTCTCCAGAATCCTAATGTTCATATATTTTAAGAGTTGCTTGTTCTTATCAAGAAAAAAGAAGATAAACATGTTGAAAGGCTCTTGATACAAGAAAAGGCACTTAAAAAAATAAAAAGAAAATGAAGTCTTTTGGTAGTTTTTTTGCAGTACTCAGAAGTGCAGTAGCATTACAGCTACCTTAGGAGCATCCACAATCTGTAAAATGTTTGTCATGTTGTAGGTTACGTGAATAATGCCGTTACAAGAGGAGACCAGACAGCAAGTAAACAGTGTTAGAGATGAAGGGAAATGCCTGAAGAGGGAGTCAGCAGAGGTCAGAATGACCAGCAGATAACTAAGGATCTAGCAGATAACTAGTGGGGATAACAGGCAGCTGAGAAGCAACTGGAAAAAGCATACCTGCTTCAGATAAGCTTAATTTAAAAAGAATAGTCTACTCCTCAGATGGAAAACGTGTTGAGTTCTTCCAGCTGACACACCAGAGTGACTGACCTTGTAGCCTGCAGTTCTAGGATAGTTCTGCACGTATGGGTATACGAGGGGACAGGATTGATTTTGTTCAAAGAGCCTGAAGTACCAAAACAACTGAACTCAAGTCAAAACAAAAGTAGGAAAACAGATACACAGATTTATGTCTTTTCACAGTATAAATCCAGGTAGGGCTAATATAACCCCTTGGCTGTTTGAATATAGATCTGGTTGCACATAATACAGGGAAAAAAAAAAATCAAACATCATTCTTAATGCCAAACATCATTCTTAATGAGGTATGCCTTCAGGAAAGCAATGTGCTGAATGAGGAGTAGAATTGCTCTTTCTTAGTCTATGGAGAGCGATGGGTATCTCAGCAGAGTGATCCATCTTATCCTGTGGTAAGTCTTTTCACTCATTATAGTAAGAGTGCAGACAATTGCTAAATGCAGACAATACTTAGATGGATTAGGCCAAGCAAAAAGAATGGTATACTTATTGAGCATTTCCACCACCAGTTATCTGTACTGTCACTCACATGTTGCTGGCTGGGATCAGCATTTCAGCATGCTAAGTACACAAAGAGCAACACAGAGCAGTGACCTGCATGCAAAATGTTTGATAATTTATACCACTCCAGGAAGCTACCTGGCATGGTCTCCAGCCACAAGCCATGTAAAAGGAGAAATTAGGAGTTAAAAATCTCAGGAGAAATCTCAGCATTTCTTAATTATGTTTCTAATATGTGTGTATGTGCATCATCAGAACACACTACCTCTACCATGAGGAGATTTACAAGAGGTTTATGCATGTGATATTCCACTGGCCATACCTGCCTCTGCCAAATAAGTGGAAAGAGAGCTTCAAGGATAGCTCCTGCAGGTTGCAATGAGGGTAGAACATGGATTATCAGAAGGTTTTCAGGACAAATGTTAGCTTATTTTGTTTTCTGGGAAGTATAATTAAAATCAGTAAGGTTCTTCAGACTTTCATCTACCTTGATTTCATCCACTTAAATACAGACTCTAATAATAAGCCTGTTCATACCTGGCCTACTGGTTAAGCACAACTAAATCAGGTCCTGTATGGGACTCCACTGGGACCCTACTCATTGTGAGCAGAAGATTTTTCAGGGAAGTTCTTTCTGAAAGATTTCATGGGTGTCAGAGGTACCATAAACAATTCAATATATATTTCAGTTTATTTCCTAAGATGAATCTTCACCCTGGAGAATCCAGGAGAGATAGTAACTCCTGATAGAAGCCAGGTTGCTGGAACTTTAAAAAGACAGACAAATTCTGGCTCCCCCTAAAGTTATTAGAAACATGGTGAAATCAGAGGTTCTTCAGTACAGGCAATTACCCTGTTTATTGAACTAGGGTCATGGTGTTGTTCAATCCATTAGGAACAAAAAGGAAGAAAGATTGAAAGTCCACTTATGTTTCAAGCTCAGTGTGAATCTGTTAATAGTTCTGGATGAGTAGGTGAAAGATGCTTTACAAGCTTGATATAAATTGCTAAGAAAATCCCACTCCCGTTCATTAAAAAAAATAAAATAAAAAATAAATATCTTGCATTCTACTTCCAACAGCTGTCACCCAAATACCTTCCTCTCTATATTTTTGTGTTTAAATGGGTGGGAAGGGGGGTGGAGGGGAGGTAGCTGAATGATAAGGCTGAAAATCTTCCTCTGATGGATTTCTTCTGAATTTTCCTAGAGATACATACAAAAATATGGCTATGGGCAACTGCCCAGTAGTTTAGATTATCATTCAGCTAACTTTCTGTGCTTATTCATAGTAGATGGTGCATATGGTGTTTCAAATCTTTCTGCCTGGATAGTCTTCTAGTTTCATGCAGCACAATATAAAATCAGTGTGGTTTCGCCTACATTGCAGAAATACCATTTTTAAGGACAAGGTCTCCACAAAGCCGTTTAACTTGCACAATTTTGCCCTTAAGTCATTGGTTTTGAAAGAAATTTGGTATAAGAAAGCATGTGTTCCTAGCGAACAGAAACTGTTCTAGTCAAAGACGTTTATGTTCAAAAAATACTTGTTTTTTTCAAGAAATGCAGCTTCTCAAATTCCAACTTTGAAAACCCAACTTAAATTTTACTTGTTTTGATTCTTCTCCAAATTAAATATACATTCTTTTCAAGTAAAAAGCATCTATTTGAAGCCATTACATTGAAACTACCTGACTTTGTATGGATAAAGACCATGTGGTACATTCCCTCTTTTTGAGGTCACATTTAATAATAGACTAGGTTTATTTTGGTAGAGAAAAGAGACCCCAGCCTTCAGACCCAGAACCCTTCTACACATAGATTGACATCACTGAAACCAAAGGCAAATGTTGGTCTGTATATCAAATGAGGCTGAATGTTCTCATTGGAAACACAGAAACAAGATTATTTAATAATAATAACAACAACAACAACAATAACAACAATAGCAATAATAACAGGAATGATAATACAAAAGCTTAATTGCAGCCTTGCTAGAGCCTAATTTAGACAATGTAAAGGGCATATTCCAGCAGCCATTGCAGGACACAGATGCTCTAAGCACCTCAGCCTCCATAACACAATGCAGAATTTGATTTGGGAACTTAAACCTATGATAGGCCTTATTAGCATATTTCTACCTTGCCTCATATGCTCCAGAAAGGACTTAAGTTCTGCCAGGTTTAAGCACATTTGTGTCTGGATCAGGCCAGAGTAATTTTATTGGAATGGAGGACCATGACAAGTGGAGTTAAGACTCCATCCCCACGACTTACCTCAGTGTCTTTAAAAGTAGTATGTTTTTCTTCTGTATGTAAAAATAATCCTGTCAATAGATTATATTTAAATATTGGGAGGTGGTGATCTGCTTATATGTAATTTTTCCTTCAGCTGCCACAGCATGGAGAAATGCTACCCATAGACCACCACTGGTAAATTATGTACCATATAGGTATTTGAGAATTGAGGTTTTCTTTGACAAACAAGAGAGATCTTTAACAGACAAGGTCATGGTCCAAAAAGACATAGATTGTAAAGGGAAAGCACCAGCAATAAAACAAAAGCCTGCAATTCTGTTTGGTGAAAAAGCTCAATACCAATAAACATTATTTAAGAATTTAATTCATACTTACATCATCAAATCTCTTAAATGCTAAAGGGAATGCCCTGAAGAAATGAAACTGATTGAGCAATTATATGCACTGTAATGAACAAGCAGAAGGGGGGACGACATATTTGTTTGATCTGCTTGAACTTCTGCATGCCCTGACTTTTGAAGCGTGCAAGCCTCATGACTTTCTCCTGCAATCACACACAGCACTAAGTCAGAGAATCCCTAGGCTTTGTGCATCTATTTGAAGCATCACAGACCTTCTCTGTTCATGGTGTTATGAATAGTTATCTCTGAAAGGTCTTAGAAACCTCCGTGAAACTCCAACAATGAAAACTGAAAACGAGTTACCTGCTGCTATGCATAGGCTTTTTGACAACAACCTCAAGCGCCATGACGATTCAGTGATTCTGTGAGATGAGAGCAAATACACTCAAATTTACTCATATTGTTTTCCCTTTTTTTTTTTTCCTCTCCCTTCAAAATCCCAGTCTTCAGATGGTAGAGTCACAGGTGCAATGCAAAAACTAGAAACATAGCCATTTGCATCCATTTGGGTTTTTTCTTACTGCTTGCTCCCTTTCCATTTCTACTCTTGCAAAAATACATCATTGATTATTACAAGACATTGTATGTATTACTGTCAAAACCCAAACTCCAATTCTCTGGCTCTTGAGAGAAAAAGACAGAATTCCACTGCATAGAAAAATCCATGGAAATAGTATACATGGATTTTGACACAAAACAGAACTTTAAAGCCAGCTTTCAAGTTACTTAGTCCAAAAGTTCATATAACTCTGACCATATGGAACAGAAATACTTTATTTACTCTCTCAGTATTAAGTACAAATTCTCTCCACAAACTGCCCATTAAACTGTTTAAATATGATAACTTATTGCAACATTATTTTCAACATGCTATGCACAGCTGAAGAGACAAATAAAATGTCTATCTCAGCTTTAATTAGTGTAATTTCCTCAAAGGTGTAATAAGGTTCATTTCCGCAAAGCGTTTTTCCTTTTTCCTCTTGCTCATTTTATCTCAGCAGCAAACGCACAATTAAAAATTGCTTAGGGTCAGACCAAATGTGCCAAAGTTACAGAAAGATTTTAACAAATCCTATGAATCGGTTCACAGGTGAAAATTAGGAAGGAAGAAAAAAATAAACTCAGCACAAGAGAGTAAGTTGCTCTGTTGAAAGCTTTGGAACAGGATAAACACTATTGATTCATTTTAAATACTGGAATAACAGTGGAAATAGTTTTTTCCAACTATAAATGTGACAAAATCCCTTGGAATGAAGGTACTTCCATACTAAGCACACAAGGACAGCTAACCACATGAGCAGCTCACAGATGGTTCACACATCTATTTCAGCAGTTTCTTCTACATTTTTATCTGAAATCTACTGTGAAGAGCAAGTGAAAAATATTTTGAACAGGCTAGAAGTACTCTGGACACTACAAAAGTCTTACAAGGTCTGAATTTTTGTGCTCATGTTTTGGTTGAAGGTTCTCCGTGAAGCAGACAAGCACAGTGCCAACCAGGGAAAACCTGTCAGAGTTTGGTTTGCCTCTTTTCTCATGTCAAGAAGACTAGTTCCTTTGAAACACACCAAAAAAAGCAAGACAATATAGAATTTGGGGCTGAGCATAAAATTAAGCCCCAAGGTAGCACAACAAAAAAGACTGCAAAACATAGGCACTACAGACATAGACTACTTAAAAATGCATCACATCTCATATGATGGTGTAGACCAGTTAGTGTCAGAGTCAAGTCAACAACAGGAAAAAATACAGGTGGCCTTTATGCCTGAAGCTGATTTCTTGAGTTTGGAAAGGAGTAAAAAAGGTTTGAACAAAGTATAGCAAAAGAAAACATAGCTGAATTCTAGCCTTCTGCCTCTAGCATAGGCCAAAGGTGGGACAAGTAGATTGTCTAAGTGGGTTAAGAAGAACCAGAAGAAGGGCTTGGCAGAAAAACATAAATAATGCAGGAGCGAACAAGGAAGACTTTGTGTCACTGCTAAAACCAGAGAGAAGTTTAAGGAGCCCAAACTTGGGAAAAAAGCTGTAGCTGTTTGATGGTGTGTTGTGCAGAACTGACAGTATACAGACTGGTAGTGTTGTGTGTTGATACTGGGAACTACCTGGCTCTGTGCACCATAACAAAACATTTGTTCAATTCTGCTCCAGAGGGAGCAGACTCTAGAGACCCCAGCCTGCTGTCTTTGTGCTTCCAAACTCCTTAGTGCAAAATCTGCAACCTCAGGTAACTGAGACTAAGCATAAACTGCAACGAGAATAATTTTTCATTTTGAGATGTTGACTATTTGATGAATCAAGGCTAAAAACACATCAAAAATTAAAATTACTGTTTCCTGCACCCATCATCTGGGGTATCTGACCACAAATGAAAACTCTACTGCTTCATAAAATTGAAAAGAGTTATTTTTTTTCTAAAGTACAGTGTGGCACAGTAGCTAATAAACATTACAAAACTGCATGAAACCTCTCACTGGCTAATTTATTACTCCAGGAGAAAAAACCACACAGGAAGTATTTTTATATGGATGGTTATTTTCTATTTATATTTAAGTTATGACTAAATGCACTAATCACATTTTAAATGGCCTGTGATCAAGAGCAGGATGTATCATAATGCATCACTATCAATATGGAGAGGTAAACCACCAGAGTAAACAACATTTAGCCCTTGCTTGTGTCCTGCCTTGTTCATGCACAGTGCTGCAGCACCACTGAGGCGGGCATCATCACTGTGTGATGACTCCCTGATTTAGAGGACTCGAGGAAATTTTTTTAAAACCAAGGTTTCAGGACTTACTTTTTTTTTGCCTTTTTTTTCTGACTGAACATTTTGAAAATTACAGCAACATAAAGCCTGTGAACAAAACAGATCCCTTTTGGTGTAGGAGCTGCCTCAGCTGGAGACCATTACAGTATTCGTGTATACTGGCCAATATGGAATATTATCCTGCTGGGTTTAGGCTAGTGCTAACTCAACTGCAACATAAAAATGAGACAAATTGGCAAAAAAGCACCTGAACAGCAAGAGGTTGTACGGTAATTTGTAACTATCATTAGTTTTTTCTAATATATGTAACTGGAACTTCCTCAAACATAATTTCTTAGTAATTAAACAAAACCAGTGTATCTTCAGAAAAAATGCTTCCAAACACTGCTATCTTACAAAGAAGAGAACAGTTCTATCATCCTGTTTCAGACTGGTCATTACGCTGTTTCTTCTATTCTGGCCACAGGTCTTTCATTACTTATTTCCAAGCCTGTTGGTTGCAGAATTTTAGAGCTGTATAGTTGGAAAAGCAGTAACAAGGTAGTCTGGCTTTCCTCCCAAATACAGCATTGCTGTTCACACTGAACATGATACAAAACCCACCATGGTCAGTGGCAACGTTTGCAACCATTTCCATCATTTGCTTACTCCTTTGCTGCTGAATGTTATGCGGGAGCACAGTACCAGAAGCAAGGCACACACGTCGCCCAGCCCAGGCACACCAATTTCCTCTGAAAGCCAATGGCTCCAACAAATGCAAAAGGAAGAAGCTGAGTCTATGACCAATCTTCCCAGCCCCACTGTAGCTCAGCCCAGCTCAGCACTTGACATCCAGCAGAGCTCTTCTGCTTTTTATTCAGACAGTGCCTATTTCTGACAGACGGTAGTTTACATAACGATGACAAATGTGAAGGAGCAGCTGTCATCAGTGCTCATCATTCATGCATCATGCAGTATTGGCAGCCAAACACTCCCCTTGCAAAGGAGGGGGAAAAAAAAACGTTATCAAACCACCAAAATCAACATCTAAAATCACTCTCCCTGGCATAAAAATAGCAAGAGGAAACAGTAATCACCACAAAATAGTGAGTGGAGAGTTACGGAAGAGATATCCTTGACTATTTTGGAAGCTACCAGAGTGGCTCACTGTTACCATTCCTCACCAAGCTTCTTGTTACTTGTCTTCTCCTACAGCTTACCAGTCCCATAGGAAAAAAATGTGTAAGCCTCCTTATTTCATTTCAAAGCAAAGCTTTTCATCTTAGCTCTAAATACATTCCTAAAGCATTTAGGAAAGTCTGAAAGACAAATGGATAGTTCTTCCTTGCAGCTAATATCCTTTGGTCATAATAACCTCCATCCTGGTTATAACACACAGGTATCTCTGCTGTCTGCAGAAAAGGGGATGTGCCTTGGCCCTTAGCAGAGAAGGACACTGACATTCAGGCCACATTTAACAGCCACATTTCTGCATTTCTTACAGCTTTTCAATCACACTGAGGTTAATGCACTAGAACTAGTGTATAAAAAGGCATACTTTGGCCCATCTTTTTAGGTTTTGACTCTCCCACACCAAGAAGTAGATGAGTTATAAAATTCATTAACTGCTAAATATTAATTTGATAATGCATACTATTCCTATTTCTCTTTACATATGGGTACTTTTTAGTAAGTCACTTACAGGGCTACAAACTCTTCATGCTTTCAAGCAAACTGAAAGTAATATAAAAGATTAATTCTCCTACCGTCATCATTGCCTTTTTCTACACTATCATATACACCATCATAGTTTCTTCTGTTTTTTGACTAGTATTGTGAAAATGAGTTGACACAGTGTCTTTCAAAACCAAAATGGAACTTCATTTATTTAAAGAATTTTCTGTCAAACTTTGTCCAGCTGTGTAAGGTGAGAAGCCCATCCTGTCTGTGAATAATGTAAAATAAGTTAAACAATGGCCAAATGACACACTTATCATCTTCTGCTTCCTATCTTTTCCAGGTCATTGTCTTTAAATCAGAAAAAGAGTCACTGGAACTTTATATTCTGTTTCTCAGAACATAACTAACAGAATTTCCAGCAGCCATTTCAAGCCAAATCGTGTTCTGATTAAATGCAATTTGCAAAATTTAAAGCTCTGCAAATATACTTCACATACTTCCCTCATTTTCAGCTTTCAACATCCATTAGTGTGAAATAGAAAAGTCTTTACTTTCTAATTATCCTTATATTTCTCAACAAATAGTTGTGTCTGTTCTCAATTTCCATTAAAAAGTGCATTCTTTTAGCTAAGAAAAATGTGTTTTGATCTGAATTTATAACCATTCATTTTTTTGTTGTTGTTCAAAACTTGATCTGATTCCAGATGGCAGATTTTCCAGCTGAAAACCACAATGGAGAACAGGTGTACTTGAAAGCAGTTAGCAAATTGAAGCAATTGTGGTCCATCTACACAGCCACACACTGCGTAGTATCCAGCCCGCCCACACAGCCATTACCTCATTTGCCCATTAAAATGTAGGAACTTAATAAACTATGATTTTGCATAATTCATAAGCAAACAAATTCCATCTGTTTTACCTTCAGAGTCAGTGTTGATTACGGGGCATGAATGTAATGAAGTAACACTCAGTGGACTCTACCGCCACAGATACATGCTGAGGAGTCTAAAGGTTTCAAAGATTTGCAATGGTTTTAAGTTTATGAGCAAAAAGAAAAGTGATCAGGGCTTGAAAAACTGAAGAAGGGCTCAGGGAATTCCAACACATCTTTCAGTGCTATGCCACAGCATTTAATCCTCATGACTGCCTTTGCAAGAAAGGTACACACACGAAATTGCAAAAAAGGAAGAGTGCAAATAATTAATATGCAGTAACTTTACATCTTTGTAAGTGTGATGCTCACCTTTGTTGGCAGATCTTTGACGCGTAAGTCCCTTCAAGAGAGGAAAGCCCAGACTCATTTAAACAACTTTCTTTTTAGACTACCTGGGAGAGAGGAAGAAGGCTTAATGTGTTTTCTGGTCCCAAAAGTTCAACAGTATATTACCTCTTCAACAGGCTGTGACAAAATCTTTCTCTTCTCTCCTCCAACCACTGTATAAACATACACATTTTTCCACACACATCACAAACTATTCTGAACTTTTCTTAATTATACAATAAATAGTGTTTTGAATCCTCAGTTTCAAATTAGGAGCTATGGATACTATACATTTTCTATGAGGAGCTATGGATACTGTACATGTTTTCTATGTCTTTTGGCTTATACTTTCTTCTGATTTACAGGGATAACACACATCGAATACAATTGCACATTTTAGGATTTACCGAAATAAAACACACTTACGACAAATACTCAGCTAGTGTAAACTGTTCTCCATTGGTTTCTGCCCACTTTCACTAGCCATTAATTGCTTAAGTGCTCTTGGCTGTTCTAATGCAGCTGTGTTCTGCTCCAAGGGACCATTGTTGGAATTTGGTTACAAGTTACTAGTATTTCGGGTTTTTTTAAAAAGACAGTTGTTCAGTTGCGGGCCCTTTACAGATCTCCTGACCACCTCATGTCAGGTTTCAGCATCTGTACTAAATAAATGTTGGCAGCTCCTGAAGGCTTTCCTTTCTGCTGCCTCCAACTACAATGCATAGAGATAATTTCTTTACTTCTGCTTGATACCGTGCACGTGATATGACATCTGGAGAACTTGTATTGACATGTTCAGGTAACTTTCCTGGTATCTTGCTTCAGAAAAGAGAACTCTCTGATTAGCAATGGAAAATGAGAGTGAGATGTAAGCTAAGGAAGGGAGGAAAAAACTTTTAAAACAAAAAAATTAGGGCAAAGGAAGCTCTCAAGAGTCCTTGAGGGGAAAAAAGCCATAAAACACCATTTGAAAACTACATTAAAATAACTTGAACAGATGCCCGTCATCAAGTTAAAAGAGGTTCCAGCATGGTGACAAAACAATTGCCCATGATCATTTTTAATCATGCATTCCCCCTAATATACCTGTGGACTTGAAGGAAAATACCTATGTCAGCATTTTTATGAGCCTCAGGCTTTCTTCCTCCAGAGCAAACAATGTGATCCATCACAACAGCACCACAGGTAGGAAGAACCCTTTTCTCCAAGATGTCTAGATAATGGACATAATTAAATACACAGCAGCTGTCTTCAACTTGTACTACGTTTTTTCCTGTTTCTCATCTGAACAAGGGCTTATGTAGCCAAAGCCTTGCCTTTTTCTTCCATCCATGCCTTCTGATCTGAGAAAAGATATTCCTACCTGTAAATCCTATTTCTTTTCTGCCTTTACTCTAGCAGAACTGCAGCTGCCTGGGTACCAAAACTAGGACAAACATCTCTCAGAGGATGGCTGGTTTCTCTTCAACTAGTTGCTCTGTGAAAAAGCCCATTTGCCAATATCTCAGGATTCTGGATTCAGGATTCCTCATTTCAGAAGGTTACAACATTACTGTTACAACATTACTGTTCCCAGCATCAGAAAGGGTTCAAACTACATTTTCATGTTAACAGTGAGCATTAGCATTTCAAAACTCCTTTTTTTTTTTTTCCCCTCCCACCCTCTGTCTTGCCCCTAGACTAAAGAATCAGTCCTGATCAGCTACTTAGCTCAGTTCTTCACTAAGGGAACCACCAGCTGATGAGTTCTGCCCTCGGTAGCGAGTACTATTAAATTGATGGGAATAGTCTTAGACGGTTTGTGGGAGATGAAAAGCTGATTCACCCATATGAAAGCAAAACCCAAAAAGAGCAATAAACGAGAAATGTAGGTCTTGTATGTCTGCTACATGGTTACTTTTCATCTCATAGAATAAAATATTCATGAACTTTCCAACATGAGCTGCCTACTGCTCAGAAAAAAACTGTTAAATATGTAGTAGGATGATATGCTCTGCGAGCTTTATACATTCAGACATTCAATATTTTATATGATGCTTTTAGGATTTTCCTGTATTTCACAGTTTTATGCACCCAAGTTCCTTGCCAATGCCTCTCACAAAAGGCATTATATCACATGGCAAACAGGAAAAGAAGGTTGGAGAATTTTCTTTTTTTTTTTAATTCAGGCAGAAACACTGCTAAAAATGCAGAATTTGTGTCAGACAGCAGAGTAAAATGCAACTACAAAAAGCATCTATTTAAATAAGAATAAATATTTTAAAATTTAAAAAAAGAAATTAAGAAGAAAAGTTTAGCAGCCCTTTGGATTGCAAAATGTGCAATTATTTCTCTTAAACTTACTTTTGGTGAGAATTTCAATCGTATAAAGAATACAAGAGAAAACTGTACTTCTCACTTTGCCACCTATATCTATTCATACATAATATATTAATGTATGGTAAGTAATTCAATAAACTGGTCATCCTGCCCATGTCCAGACTGATCTCTGCCCCAAGGGAGGACCAGCCTTGAGACCTTTCCCAAGACATCTGCATGTACAGCTCATGCGAATTCAGGTCAGATCACAGCAGGTTTTTTTCTCAGCCCAAGATCTTGACATCTTTCACACTGCCTCCTGTATTTCTGACACTGTGAAAGATACCAGTTTACAGGAGTTTTACAGTTGCAAGTTAAGCAGTATGCTGGGTAATGGGATAATACTCCAAACTTTCTGAAGGCAGCAGTTTTATTTCCATTGAAAAAACACAGCCTAGATCAGTGCTCCATTCAGAAGATTTTGAAGCAGTTTTCTACATTTTTTGAAGAGAGAAAATGTGATAAATGCTTCTATAGCTCACAGACAGTTCATAGAATTATATAACCATTTTGGTTCCAACCACTAATAAAACACTGCCAAGTCCCCCAGCTGGTAAATGCCATTTGGGCATACAATTCCTTTGCTGATGTACATGAAAAGAGAATCATTAGTCAACTCTTCATAACAGCTTTAGCTTATGTAGTGGCAACTGAAATTAAAAATTTCTCATTAAACACAGGAATTTGTTAATATGTTTCACTAAAGGACCTATTGAGTGAGTAAGTGCAATATTTGTGCACAACCTTGGCACAAAGTAAATTTGCAGATGTTTAAAAAGGACTGAATATTAAACCAATTTAATTTACAGAGATTTCTTTTTTAAGAGAGATTCACCTCAGGTTTAAAAACTTTTTTTAAACAGGTATATTTCATGAGTGACTGGAAAACAGCTAATGAAACAACTGATGAAGCAGATGCTTGTTGATTTCATATTTTGTTTAAATGCAAGATCTAAGATAAATACTTCATCTTTCAAAAATTATTACTGCCTGGTAAAATAATTAATGTAAAAAGATAAAACTGGAAGAGGAAAAATACAAATGTTCCACACTGATGGAAAAAATACCTTTTGCATCATCTATGTAGATATTTTCTACAAGCAAGAGATGCTTTCTTTTAATAACTTAAAATAATTTTTTCTAGTAATTCTTTTTAATTGCATAAAGCAGTATTCAGTTTTACATACTCCACTCTTAAGGCAGTACATTAAAAATGTTAATTAGATGATAAAAATAAAAACTCAGAAGCTGGAAATGCCAGGCTTACTTGCACTGCCTCCATTCACAGGAACAGAGCAGATTACCAATGTCATCAAACCCAACACCTCATGGGGCACATAGGCATCAGATTTTTATTTTGTTTTTTAAAGAAGTGAACCCACATTGCTGCTAACAAACACAACTCCCTACTTAAAACAACACATGCCTCCTCCAAATAAAAAAAAACTTACATTGCTGTCATAGAAGAGACCTAAAGCTCCAAAGAAGTGACCCAGATCCTATTCTGCAATGTAATTAAAATTATAATCAAACAATCCAAATTAAAAACTCCTGAGAAGACAGGATATACAACAGCAGAACAGGGGACAAACCCAGTAAGCTCTGCGCTGCAATTCATATAAAAAATGGTACAAATGGATGCTGTCAATGCCTACCACATCTCCTTTGGGGATACAACCAAGCTGGACACCCATGGACTCATACTAGTTAGTTCCATTTCTAAACAGTTCCATCCATAAATTTACCAAGATCTACCTTAAAATAAGCTTTTCATCTTTGTTGTTGGGTAGCTCCTAGCTCCAGCAAAACCTGCCTAGATCAACACTGATTTGCCATTAGAGCCCATGAAAAATCTGAAATGCATAAAAACAATGGTCAAACAAAGCAAGGAAATAATATACATTTTCTCTTTGCACGCACACTTCCTGAGGATTACACACCCTTGAGCACTTCCACCCATGCCTGTCCTCTTCATGAAAAATCCCCAGCAGCTCCCAGATGAGTAGATATTCAAGAAGGTCCTAGCTTTGTTTACATATCCTTGTAAACAGAAATTTTCCACTCTCCCCTCAGCACATACACACAGGCATATACAGTCCCAACAGGCCACAAGGGAGCATATCCTGAAGTCTAACGACAGCTTTCAATCTGCTTCTGGTGTCTCTGACCTTAGGAGCCAGGTGCTGTAATGGCAAAACCTGACAGAGAGGCATAATTGAACACCAGGCAGTTTAAAGAAGCAGATTTTCAGGCTCAGCAATCAGACTGGTTATAATCGAAGGCCATGCTACATGACACCAAATCATGTATTTTATGGCTGCTGAAGAAAGGGGATTTTTATTTCCCAAAAGAACTGTAATTATCCTCCACAAGCGGAGTCTACAGACTTCTTGCAGAACAACAACTGAAGTAGCTCATGTCCTATTGCCTTAACTCTTGGACAGTCTGAGTGTAGGTGTTCTTTTCAAGAAGCAGTCACCTCAAGGCACCTGTGTTCCATTAAAGCAGCAAAAAATTATTTATACAAGGCACCATTACACCTATACAAATCTACAGGCATAAAACGAGCAGACCATGATACTGGAAACTGAACTACCTGCTCTTGCTTTTTCCTCTTCAAGTAATAATCAAACCATGATTCTACTTACTTAAAAAAAAAAAAAAAGTACAGGATTTTTACTCAAATGCTGTTGTAGCAATAGAAGAGCCATAGCATGTAAAAATATTTTCCTTTTAGCAGAGGACATGAACCAGTCTAATCAGCAAATGTTGTGTTAAAATGTCTTAATAACAGAACTGTTTATTTTCCACAATACTGGATTAGAATTTGACATTTACTACAGATAAAACTAAGGCTGTTGCTTAAAAGCCCTCATCGCAGCCTTTTATCCTTACCCCATAAAACAAAGCCTTCCAGGAGAGACAATGCTGGGAAGACCAGGGTGAGGCAACACAGCAACCCGTGGGAAGCACAAAGGCTTTGTACCCAAGCCAAAGCAAATCCCTCTCAGTCTCAAGAGCCTTCCATTAAACCAAATGAAATCAAATCTGATTGCTAACATACTTTGCTAATCATATTTCAGAGGAGAAAGAATATATTTAGTGCAGTTAAATCCTGAAAACCATGACTTAAAACGGAAGCGCTGACATCCAGAATTGTTCGAGACCACAAGTAGCACTGTGATAGTCAAGTGTACTTCCACACACTGTTTCAGCCATTTCAGAACAATAGTGAAAAACAGTGGTAGAGTTGATAAATCACACAACAAAAATCTGTCTGGACAATATGATTTTCCGAAGGTCACAGATGACACCAAAATCAAGATGTCAAGAGACAGGAGCCTTGGCAACTGCCAGTTGCGGTCGCATAGTCCAATCCGCCTCAAATGTTTGTTAAAATTTTCTACATAATGGGGAAATGTCTCAGCACTGAAGAAACTATAAACACAAACACTTCTTATTAATACAAGTCAGGTTTTTATTGCTAGTGTGCTGTGTTAATAGTTAACAGAGATTTACTGAAATGTTTGCTGCTGTGAAACAAGAGGTTTCACACGTGTTGCTCAGAGAGTAGGTAATTATGAACTCATGAAGACTACACAAATTTTAACAGAGAAAAATGGTCTCACCTTTTGGCACAGCAGGTGAGGTAATAAGATTCTTCCTCATGTTGTGAAGTAAATATCTGGACTTTTTCTTTTCTGTATTGTACCTCTTCCTTGATGAAAAGTAAAATACCCTACACTCCCACTGGCTGAAAACTAAACCAGCTGCTTGTCCTGTGCATTTAGACCCTCCATTATTAAGTGCCCATTCTGTGCTATCAGTATTTTCTGCCAACAGAAGTGACATCACAGAAGTACCTTGTTTTATATTGCTTACAATATAAACAAGAAGTACCTTGTTTATTCACTGAGCTAAAGGCTTCTAACAAATTGCAAAAGAGAAACACAGAATCATAGACTGGTTTGAGTTGGAAGGGACCTTAAAGATCATCTAGTTCCAACACCCCTGCATGGGTAGGAACATCTCCCACCAGATCAAGTTGCTCCCATCCAACCTGGCTTTGAATACTTACAGGAATGGGGCTTCCACAACTTCCCTGGGCAACCTGTTCCAGTGTCTCTCCACCCTCACAGGAAATAATTTCCTCCTAATGTCTAACCTAAATCTCCCCTCCTGCAGTTTTGATCCATTACCCCTTCTCCTTTCACTACAGGTCCTTGTAAAAAGTACCTCCCCAGCTTTTCTGTAGCCCCTTTAGGTACTGGAAAACCCCTATAAGGTTCCGCCAGAGGCTTTTCTTCTCTAGCCTGAACAGCCACAATTCTCTCTGTCCTCATAGGAGAGGTGCTCCAGCCCTCAGATTATCTTCATGGCCCTTCTCTGCACCTTCTCCATGAGCTCCATGTCATTCTTATACTGGGGGTCCAGAACTGGACATAGCATTTACAACAAAAAGGTGCCGTTTCCTCTGAAAGGGAAATTTACCTTTCTTCCAGCACAGTCAATGTTTGTTTATTTTTTTTTAATCAAATGAACAATAATTTCTTTTAAATTTCAAAAACTCATAAAAATGTAACACTAATAAACCAAATGGAGTAATGAGAATATCATTTTCCAGTATGATCTTAGGAAAATCAAAAAGAAATGTATCTTAATGCTTTAAGCCCCTCCATATAAACAATTTGATGCAGCTACATCATGATGATTCAAGCCAAGTTTTGAGCTGACCCAGCTTAGCCATACACTAATTGACGATGAAAGAAGCCAGAAGCCAGGCTCTTCTCTGATGTGCTCAGACAGGTCAAGAGGAACTGACACAAATTAGAATACAGTAAATTATGATTAAATGCAAGTAAAACAAGTTTTCCTAGAAGGAATCGTCAAGTACTGGCATATGCTGTCCAGAGAGGTTGTGGAATCTCCATCCATGGAGATACTCAAAAGCCAACTGGACACAGTGCTGAGTAACCAGTTCTAGGTGGCCCTACTTGAGCAGGGTGTTGGACTAGACTATCTCCAGAAGTCCTTTCCTACTTCAGTTGTTCTGTCATTCTGCTAGAACTTCTTGGGATCACTGATGACTTAATATTTGTTCTTTTGTATGCATGTCATCATATAAGCTTTTCTTCTAGCCTAAATAATGAAGCCAATAAATAAGCCTTTTGGCTTGACTCTGACTTAGAAGCACCTTCATGCCTTTGACTGGGCCAGAACAGTAAATAGGACTGTGTTATGTGAGGAAAATTAAATGTGGCTTAGACTTCTAACTGTAAGTTGGGTGAAAAAACATAAAATAGTATAGGAAAAGACTTACTGTATCATCAAATTATACAATGAATTATCAAGATAAGGAGAAGAGCATGAAATCAAAATCCTAAACATGTTTAGGAAATACTTCAATCAATTGTGACAGTGACATCTAACATGAAGTTGTCAGTAAATCTAGAATTTTTCACAGTTTCATAAACAAGACTGCATTTTGGCTTCCATCCCACATTCAATTAATTAATAGTTTTCCAGATATCCCCAGCAGAACCTCAAGCCAAACTCTTAAGCAACTGTCTCTCATACACTTTCCTTTGGTGTAACATAAAAGTAATTTATTTTTCTCTCACAGAAAATATTCTCCCAAGTTAGTTTTCCACTGAATAGTCAAAAGTAGAAAATACTTTTCAATGCCTGATCCACAAGCAGAAAACTAAGAATGTGAATATTTCTTAAAAGTAAAGTTACGGAACACTCACATACAAAACTGAGGCTCTATTCTTACTTAATAAGGGATAGTGATACTGAGAAAAAAATAAGTCTGAAATAAATAAATAAATAGTAATAATACATTTCTGATGCATAAAGAAAAAAAAAAGTGAGCTTCTGTTGTAGCATAAGTGAGAGTTGCTTCACTGAACTACACCAGTATTCATTAAACTGAGTTTACAGCAATTTATAAGATGCGTGATATATGTGACTACCGACATTTGTCAGCCAGGACTCACAAAGCAATTTAATGAGTTGAAACATTACTGGCATGCAATACCATTTGGCAGATAGTTCTTCTCCTTTGAAAACCACAGCTCCAAGCCATGGAGAACTTCAGCAACAAGAAGCCAAAGTATCATTTAATTCTTCTTTTGGAGTGGAGAAAGTCTCACGTGACAGCAGTTTTATTCATTGGATGTAGGATAAAGAAAATCAGTCATTACTTCTCTTAAATCCAGAGCCATGAATGCAGCAGATCTACAATTTCACTCCTCAAATGTTTCCTTCTCAAACATTTCCGTGTGAAAAAAGGCAAATTTGTCCTCAATACATACATCTGATCCAGAGCTAAAAAATACAACTACCACAAATCATCAAATCATGCTGCATTCAGAACACAAACAAATAAAACATGCTAACCTTAATGTAAGCCCTGCAGTTTCACTGGGGGTAGTATTCTTCTGGTATGTTTCACAGGCCTAAGACTAATTTTAAAACACACATATCAGGAAGACCAGACCATTCACCTCTACATCAACAAGAGGTATTCAGAACTCCTGTGTTTGGACCTAACTGCACTACTTGCCTACTAATGGAAACTTAACAGGGTCTGGGCTTGATGACAGTGATTAACATCACAAATTAACAAAAAGGGTTTCTCCTACTCTTTTATGTATTCTGATACTCCCATTATCTTAAACACATCAGATGTTCTTACTTTGCCCCATCAACCTCTGTGGCATCACATCTAACCAGTGATACATTCAAATGACGCAGCTTTAATTTTCAGTTACATCATGAGGCACTTGACACTCTGCATTTAACATTTCTACAAGGAAAAAAAGGCTCCCTGTGATTGACCAAATATATCATGCTGCAGCAACTTGCATTTCTATCTCACTCTGTTCCAGTGGCACTTCATCTGCTATTTAAGAAACCAGAATAATTTGGAATCCCCCAAATGCCTGATCTGCTATTGTAAAAGTTTAATTAGACCTAAAAGTAATTTGAAAGTGTCAGCAATATCTTTTCTGAAGAGCTTTTAGGTATACTCCATTTAATAATAACGTGACATGAAGTAAGTAATTAAATTACTACCGTAGGAGTGAAAATTGTTTTAAAAGAAAGACTATTATTCATACCAAATACCACGTTTTAACTAACTGGCATTACATTAATAATTATAGTAGTTATCACTCTCCATTGAAGAGAAAATGTATTCAGATTACTAGTATTATAATATAACAAAAAGAAGACAGATTTAACAAATGTTATTGTCAAGTTGTGGTAGTCATTTGCCAAATTTCTTTCCCATTATTAATAGCCAATTTGTTTTGAAGTCACTGAAAATTTGGGTAAGAAAACTGTTATTCATACAAACATACTTTCTTGACAGCCAAATAGCTATAAGCACAGAGTGAATTTTAAAAAATGCATTTTTGCATCTCTTTTTGTTTTCTTCACCTTATTCTCTCTGTCCCAAACAGATCAGATGTTAAGAAAAACGAAAAGCTAATAAGCTTTTTAGTTTCCATTGTTTTAGAGTTTCTGTGTAGCAGAGATCACAGAATTATTGAGGCTGGAAAAGACCTCTGAGATCATCAAGTCCAGCCTATGACCTAACACCACCACATTGGCTTGACCGTGGCACTAAGTGCCACATCCAGCCTTTTCTTAAACACCTCCAGGGATGGTGACTCCACCACTTCCCTGGGCAGTCCATTCCAACATCTCATCACCTTTTCTGTGAGGAAGTGCTTCCTAATATCCAATCTAAACTTTCCTTGGTGCAGCTTCAGGCCCCTTGTCCTGTTACCAGTTGCCTGGAAGCCCAACTCCCACTGGACTACAACCTCCCTTCAAGTAGCTGAAGAGAGTGATAAGGTCCCCCCTGAGTCTCCTCTTCCCCAGGCTAAACAGCCCCAGCGCCCTCAGCCTCTCCTCAGAAGACTTTCCCTCTAGTCCTTTCACCAGCCTTGTTGCTCTCCTCTGGACCTGCTCCAGCACCTCAATATCCTTCTTGAAGTGAGGGGCCCAGAACTGCACACACTACTTGAGATAAGGCCTCAAAAGTGCCAAGTACCGAAAACACTGTTTCAAGTTCTCTTTTCCATCACAAATAGTTAGATCAGCTAGAAGTGCCTTTACCTTGGCAGACTTTTTCAAATAACTATTCCCCATGATGATCACACTCGTTTCCCTGGGTTCGGAAGATCTCTCTAGTGCTTCTCACACTTGCCCATTAGACTGCTTGGTATTTCATAAATAATTGTAATGTCAATAGGTCACAACCAAAAGAATAGCTGCCTTGGATACATGCTGAAGTTGCGCATAGAGCAAAACACCACCTCTACTACCAAAAGAAAAAAATAATAATAAATCAAATCTGTATTTTTTAAAAGCTCTTGGTTGCACCCATAGCAGTTACTCACTGATGTACAGTCAGATTCTTCCAAAAAAGAGAGCTAGTTCATCATCATACTAGAAATACTGTCTAGCAGATTCAGTCTATCATTCCAAATAAACCTGTCTGGAACTGCTTGTTACTCCTAGCACAGGCAGAAGGGAGTGCAGAGGTGCCCTGTTTTGCCCTTTCAACTACACATACACATTTTCTAACTACTCTTTGTGCCTCTTTCTTCACTCCAGGTACTATAGACCTTCTTCAACTGAAGAAATAAGCCTCCTTAACATAGAACAAAACTATGAGGTTCATTTTGCCTTAAAAAGCCCCTAATGATGCATATTCTGGAGAGTCAGTTCAATAGGTCCTTGAGAGAGTCACTCTGCACCTCCCTCAATACAGTAAATTCACATGAATTCAGTCTCCAGATTTACCTGGCCAATTATTAATGTCTAAGGCAGAAGAATCAATGAAAAAAAAAAAAAAAAAAGAGGACATAAGGACCATGTTTCAAAGCCCCAGGCAGAAGACCATGAGCTGAATGTTGACGCTGAAGGCAAAGTGTCCATTTCAGAATAGCTGCCAAAATAATGCCAGCACTGCTCAAACTCTAGCCTGTTTTGAGAAACAATCATATCCAGTCACATAGCTCCCAGGGCAGTTTTGGTATTTTCAAGGGTTTTTCTTCTCCTTTTTTTTTTACTAAATTATTTGCTGCTTTGATCATTCAAAAAACTTTTTAACTTCAAATGTTCAAAATACATCCTTTCATTATTTTAGCGTTTCTTTCTCCCTTTAGCAGCATTGCTCAGAAAGGAAACTGTCCTGTGACAGAGAAACACACAGCTGCATCTCTCAGATTAAAACCTTCCAGCAGCATCAGGAATTTAGCACTCCTGGTAAAACATCTGCTGGAGACAGTTAACCTTGACAGTCCTGCAGGTAAAAATGCAAAACTAGCCCATGCTGTGGGCATATGTGTCTGCTGACGTTCCTGTACAAAGGCCTTCACCTCGGACTCTGTCCATCTTCATTACCATGTCAAACAGATTGTTGAACAGAGCTAACTCCTTTTTCAACTCATACTACAGTGACTGGGAAACAGCATTGAGCACAGTGTACTTAAGGTCTGCAAAAAAATTCTCTTAATACTGGTACAATAATATACCATCTGTACATGTACCTTTTATGTTGAACTTTAATAGTTAGATAGTAAGAAGTTACTAGTCTTATACAGCATGACTGTGCCTTTAATGAAACTAAGGATTTTGGTGGCTATTTTTCACACTACACACCCTTTGTGTCATATGCAAAAGGGCTTCTCATCCATCTGCAGGGAATTGACACAGCAGAAGTACACTCTTTTAGTATATGGCTCCCAGGAAACCACACAACTCTTTTTTTCCTCAAAAATTTATTTTCCTGCTACCAGTAACTACTATTTTTGTGAAGACCAGTTCTGGTCTAAAATTCTCACTAGTTTATAACTTTTTCATCTTGGTGATCAATTACTATTTAATTGAAATAGCATTTATCCTGCTTTGAGTTTTCAAGGTGAGACAGTCATTTGAACCTCACAAATAGGATTGGGACTGATTAGCTTCAACAACAGAGCCAAGTCAAGCGAGTTCAGTTTTGCACTGACTGCAGTACAAAACACTTTGTATTACATGCAGAGATAAAGCACATAGGATGTAGTTCCCAATTCTTCCCTGTATTGGAGAGAATTGTATTGGAAACATATGTATCGGAAAGTCCTTCTCTACAAACTAATAGGTCTACAATGTTCTACAGAAGAGAAGAAAAACTCATACAGGTCTGCAAGCTGACATCACACCGCCAGGTGGGACCTAACAGTGGAGTCTCGCGCCACCAGCAGCACATAACTCAGCCCCAGCAGGACAGCTGACACTCACAGGGCTGGGGACAAGCCTACACACTTGTACAACAGCTCAGCATCACCTGGACAGCATTTACATGCACTTCTAACAGTGTCAAGAAGGTGCATCACAGCACAAATTAGAGGAGTATGTAAGAAGAAATTTTGAATAGGCATTCCAAATAGCAGAGCAATAAGCCATCAACTCATTGCCATTGCAGAGACACCTTTTAAAGTATTTTGGGTTGTGTTTTTCCAGTGGTGCATCTAACAGTGATACTTCTTTCTTCCTACATGAGAAAAGTCCTTCCCCAGCCTGCATGCAGTCACACTCCGTTAGTTTAGAACAGCTGCTGATACAGCGAAGTTAACTCTTGTGATTTCTCACATTGAAACTTCTATCATTCTTCTCCATTTACTTTTTTGTTTTCATAAAATGTAAAAGTAATCTAAATTAAGAGTATTTATTCATACCCTGCATACAAAAAAAAATCTGATTCATTTCTGCTAATAGTTGAGCCATTTTTGAGTAAGCAGAACAAAGCTCACTCAAGTTATACACATTATTAACAGCCTATTACCCATGTCGCCTTCTTATGAGTCAATTAAGTCTAATGTCCAAACTTTTAAATGAGCAGAAGAGCCATATTTCTACATAATGAACTCTGTTAAACAGTCAACAAATGTTCATAAAAACTCATAACTCTGTCTATACAGGCTTTTAATAGAAGATACTAATATTTATATAAGAAATCTCATCTAGTACATTTTTCTCCTATCTGCCTCTACTTGAGCCTGCGATTTAACAAACTCATCAAGACCACCAAGCATAACAGTAGTTGGCTTCTTTTTTTAACTCCTTGCACATCTCTTTCTTCTGATGAAATCCTGAGCCATGACTCCTAGTTTTCCTCTCACAGAATAACCATTATTCTGAAATTAATTAATCTCCTCCAGAGCAGAGATGGGTTGTGTGTAGCAGTACTTGTCTTGGGCAGCCTGAGCACACAACACTGTCTTCTCCAACGTTAGCAGCCTGTCAGTTTTGCTTTGGGTGCTTGACACCCAGGGTGTTTCACCCATTAATGCTGCCACTGTGAGACTCCTTCAGAGAGTTCTAAATTCTGTAAATTTTGTTCTAAATTTTGTTCTCACTTTCCCAGAAAGCCATAAATGTCTAAACAGTCACTTGAGAGATAAAAAATAATGAACTTCTCAGTTAAAAAAAATATGCTGCAATACTAAATGTCCATATAGAGCAGTGTATAATGGACAATTTTTGTTTTTCAGATTTTTTTTCTCTGACATTGAAATATGTAAGCCTACATTATCCTTTTTTTTCCTAATTTTTAATGAGATTTCTACTGGAAATGGAGTTTCATAATTAACAGTTAGTTAAAAAAAACATTCAGGACCTTAAACAAGTTGCCCTTTCCTATTATTTCTCCTTCCCCATATCTAAATTATCCAAAACCTACAATAATAACATTTATGAATAGTTTCTGTCTCCTCTAAGATGCAGTTTGGAAAAATTATTACTGGCCAAGCAATAAATACTGCCCAGGATTTCAGCTGATTTTCATGCATTTGAATGGACTTCCACGTAAGAAACACACACTAAAGAAAAATATTAGAGCCCTGACTCAGAAAAGCATGTAAGTGCATTAAACAGGCATTTATCTGCATAAGCACCAAGAAAAGGCACAACATCAGAAGGCATGACAAATTCAGAAGAAGAAACACTTGGATGAGGGAGCTGGGGTTGTTTAGCCTGGAGAAGAGGAGACTCAGGGAGGACCTTCTCACTCCCTTCAACTACCTGAAGGGAGGTTGTAGTCAGGTGAGGGCTGGGCTCTTCTCCCAGGCAACTAGCAACAAGACAAGAGGACATGGCCTCAAGATGCTCCAAGGGAGGTTTAGGTTGGATATTAGGAAGTACTTCCTCAGGGAGAGGGTGATTAGATATTGGAATGGACTTCCCAGGGAAGTGGTGGAGGCACTGTCCCTTGCTGTGTTCAAGGAAAGGCTGGATGTGGCATTTAGTGCCATGGTCTGGCTGATGTGGTGGTGTTAGGTCATGGGCTGGACTTGGTGATCTTAAAGGTCTTTTCCAGCCTTGGTGATTCTGTGATTCTGTTGTTCTGTGGTTCTGTGATTCTGTGAGTATAAAATATAAGGAAGAAAAAATCTGATTGAGTTGAAGGTTTTGGAGGGTATTCCAGAAGTTTGATATTATTATTTTCAAGTTTTTCAAAACCTATTTTCAGATCTTTTTTGAGGTAAAAATCTTGCTACTATTCTCCATGAGAAGAAGACAGGTCTCTTAATAAAGATGAATCATTTTTCACATAAGTACGCATACTATAAATGTTTCTATTTCCCTTGCACTTATTTAGATACTTCACTGAATTATTTATAAACTAGCATAAATCTTTCACGTGGAGCGTAGACACAAGGGCTCAAATTGGCAGGCATCTACTTTTATATAGAAGAGACTTGTAAATCTTGGTATGTGTGCTAGAAAACATAAATGATGACTGCATTCAACATGACCCCAACAATAGGATCTGGCACCTTCTCAATCACCTTTCAGTGTCTACTTTTTTTAAAAAAAACAACAAACCAAGCAAACAAAAAAATTAAGGAAAAACCAGACAAACAAAACAAAACAAAACAATCCAACAAAAACCCCACCAACAACACACCAGCTAAAGCTTACTTCATGACTAGAAGCTGTGAAGCAGAAATTCATGACTGCAAATAGATGTTGTAGAGAAAAAAATGTTTCAACTTCCTAGCCAACTCTTCCTGGTGGACTACAAGTCTATTCATCATCACTGGTGTTACACAGTGATTAAATATGAACACAAATTAGCTTCAGTCTACATTGCCTGACTTCACAATTCTCTTACCTCCCAACACATAGGGAATTACTTTTGTCACTTTGTACTTTGGCAGGTACACACAATGATAATACAGAGTGAGAATGCCTGCAAAAAAAACCCCAAAAAACAGGACTACACAAAACCATAACCCATAATCTGAGATCACTCTCTTGCTCTACAAAGCCTATGTTCACAATCCACTGGCAAATACACATTTCCAAAATTCCTGTAACTAAAAATATATAATGTCCTAAATATTTAAAAGTATTAGAAACTTTTAAAACTCGTACAAAGTATAGCAATTAGGAACAAAACCTAAAATAAGCATAGATAGGAATTAAGTATCCAAGGAAATTGGTTGTTAATCTGCAACTCGCCAGCTACAGGAGAGCTACTTTAAATCCTAAAGACTGCAATTCCATAGAATTTGGAAAGATGCAAGGAGACAGAAGCAAAGTAAGATTTGATGTTTCATGCTTATGGCTTCAGCTCAGTCTCCTCAGAGTCTCTTCTGGCCAAACAGAAGCACTAGTATGAACTACAACTATACCAAATCTAAACTAAATCTTTCAACCTCCAATTTAATCCTCTTACATTTTGGTCTCTTTAGTATGGACACTGTAAAAGCTTACTCTTTTCTTTGCAGCAGCCTATTTGAAGACCCCAATGACTTTCCACATTACTGTGTTCCCTAACACAATCAAACTTTTTTCCCATTGGCCATAATTTCTAAATTGATTTCTGACTGCTTTGGTGATCAGGACCATCTCCACTAGTCCATATCTTTCTATCTTTGATCCATGATAATAACAAATTCAGAGGTTTGTCCTTGTTATAAGAACAAAGGTTACAAGGAAAAAGCTTGCAGATCTGTATGTCCTAAGAGGTCAAAATCATGAAACATTAATTTTTCTGCTAAGTCAGATCCTACAGTGGTTACACACATTTGAAAATTTATTAAATCCTACTACACTTAGGAACAAACTTTAAAAAGTCCACCAGTATGAGGTAACACACCACATAAGAATCCACCAGCCAGTGAACTGGCATAACTTCTGGTTCTCACAACCTCTCCCATTGGCTGGAAACAAAAATACAAGCATGAAGCAAAACAGACTGAAGTGATACCCAGCAGCCACACACTGCATGACCAGGTTAGAGTCCCACTGACAAGACAAGACCTGTTGCTTTAAAACTGAAAGCAAGAGGGGTATTTTTTCATAATTTATGACATTTCCAGTGACATTTAGTCAAACCATCAATCTTTCTAGTCCACTATAGGACAGTTTCCTCTGAAAGGACATGAAGCCATTAATTGCAGTTGAGCAAATGGAGTTGGCTTCCAGCTTCTGGAAAACAAAAAAGCAAGGATAGCTGCCCTTCAGAAGCAGTGTTTTGCGTACTGTTTTGCTTACGCTGGCAATATTTAGGGTTCTTGGCATTTGATAGTGGTCAGTATTTGTCCTCTAGCCTTTTTGCCACTGCAGGACACTACCACTGCAGTAAACTGTCCATTCAGACCAGTGCATACATTAGTCATCCTGATTAAAAAGTCAACTTGGATGGATACAAACCACAGTGATGCCCACAGCACTGCTGAGAAGGTAGCTTAGAATGCAATGAGGAAGTCAAGGTAGTCTTGACACCATTGCCATGTTATTCTTCATTTAATCTCTGTATTTGTTTCTTTCAAATACTCCCTATGAAAATAACACCCTTCTCAATTATTTCCAAAGTTACAAGAATATTTTCACCTCCCAGAGATTTTTTTTTTGTAAATCTAGCCATGTTTGAAAAGAAAATAATATTGTTCATCATATTTAACAGTGCTGAGCTGTGAGTCTATAGAGATTTTTTGTTTTTTTACATTACCCGCTAAAAGAAGGGGGGGAGGTGAGGAGGGAAAGGTGTCTGGACTTTGTCCACATATTCTGTTTTGCAGGATCAGATATCTAAGCTCATGAGGTGCACCACTAGCTCTACAGATACAGACTCAGGCTTATGGAATGGTGCCTGGCAAATTAACCTTTCTACAGAGGAGGAATAGGTTATTTAAATTTAGAAAGACCTCAAGTGATAAGAAAACATAAAGAGGAAAAAAAAATAAAGAGGGAAGACAAATTAATCAGAAAAATAGGAAATAGCTAAAAGAAAATTAGTTCTCCCACAAACTAAAAAATTATAAGGATGATAATTATTCATAAACTATAAACTAAATTAGCATTTGATAGTGGTCAGTATTTGTCCTCTAGCCTTTTTGCCACTGCAGGACACTACCACTGCAGTAAACTGTCCATTCAGACCAGTGCATACATTAGTCATCCTGATTAAAAAGTCAACTTGGATGGATACAAACCACAGTGATGCCCACAGCACTGCTGAGAAGGTAGCTTAGAATGCAATGAGGAAGTCAAGGTAGTCTTGACACCATTGCCATGTTATTCTTCATTTAATCTCTGTATTTGTTTCTTTCAAATACTCCCTATGAAAATAACACCCTTCTCAATTATTTCCAAAGTTACAAGAATATTTTCACCTCCCAGAGATTTTTTTTTTGTAAATCTAGCCATGTTTGAAAAGAAAATAATATTGTTCATCATATTTAACAGTGCTGAGCTGTGAGTCTATAGAGATTTTTTGTTTTTTTACATTACCCGCTAAAAGAAGGGGGGGAGGTGAGGAGGGAAAGGTGTCTGGACTTTGTCCACATATTCTGTTTTGCAGGATCAGATATCTAAGCTCATGAGGTGCACCACTAGCTCTACAGATACAGACCCAGGCTTATGGAATGGTGCCTGGCAAATTAACCTTTCTACAGAGGAGGAATAGGTTATTTAAATTTAGAAAGACCTCAAGTGATAAGAAAACATAAAGAGGAAAAAAAAATAAAGAGGGAAGACAAATTAATCAGAAAAATAGGAAATAGCTAAAAGAAAATTAGTTCTCCCACAAACTAAAAAATTATAAGGATGATAATTATTCATAAACTATAAACTAAATTATATTATTATATTATTATTATATTAAATTAATTCATAAACTAAACTATTCATAAACTACAAAAAAAATAATAATTAAGAAAAATCTAAATATAGTGCAGAAGTAGAACTGTTCCTTACAGTGCACAGCTAGGAACAGTTTTCCTTTCTACACAATTATCAATATGACATTCCAAAGTGAACCTCTGGTGAAAGGTGTCATAAAATCATCCACACATACTGATTTTCATGTTTGGTTTTCCATTTCTTCCTGTTTGTTCCAAAATAATTCCAGTTTTCACTGGTGTGATTGTGAAAAGACATAGCAGTTTATCAGGACTGACACTTTAATTTTCCATCATTTCTAATTCACAAAAAAGGGTCTCATAAATCTCCAAAGTTAATTTTCAATTTCTACTGCTCTTTCTCTCCCTTTCTAAGTCTTCATCTTAATTGAATGGATACAAAATAAGCTTCTTAAACCCAGTACTAAAAATGTATTCTAGAGGTCAAGCAACACAGCATGTTATGGTATTTCAAGCAACTTTTTCTTCTGCTCATTTTTGTCTCTTCATATCAAACTAACTAGCTAATAGCATTAGTGGTGCTATCTTTAAAGACAGAAAATTGATGACACAGTCAATGAGAGTGATTCCACTTTTTAATGGTATTAACCCATAGAAGAAACAGTTCACTGTGAAATTCCCATTGAAAATAACGTAAGAGTCCTACAGCCAAGCAAAGGATTTCCAGTTCTAGATTACTTACAAGTTCTTTAACCAGGCCAATAGCATCCTGGCTTGTAACAGAATTGTGTGGCCACCAGGAGTAGGGATGTAATTCTACCCCTGTCCACAGCACTGGTGAGGACTCACCTTGAGTACTGTGTACAGTTCCTCACTTCAAGAAGGATATTGAGGTGCTGGAGCAGGTCCAGAGAAGAGCAAAAAGACTGGTGAAAGGACTAGAGGGAAAGTCTTACAGGGATAGGCTGAGGGAGCTGGGGTTGTTTAGCCTGGAGAAGAGGAGGCTCAGGGGGGACCTTCTCACTTCCTTCAACTACCTGAAGGGAGGTTGTAGTCAGGTGAGGGCTGGGCTCTTCTCCCAGGCAACTAGCAACAAGACAAGAGGACATGGCCTCAAGATGCTCCAAGGGAGGTTTAGGTTGGATATTAGGAAGTACTTCCTCAGGGAGAGGGTGATTAGACATTGGAATGGACTTCCCAGGAAAGTGGTGGAGGCACCGTCTCTTGCTGTGTTCAAGGAAAGGCTGGATGTGGCACTTAGTGCCATGGTCTGGCTGATGTGGTGGTGTTAGGTCATGGGCTGGACTTGGTGATCTTAAAGGCCTTTTTCAGCCTTGGTGATTCTGTGATTCTGCAATACAGGGAGGCATGTTAAGTGAATGATGAAGCAAATCACCTTTTCTTCATTGCTGAGAGCATAAAATTACTTTATAAAATCATGAACACTACATATCATGTATTATGTATTGCCATAATATAAATTTACAACAACATTTAGTAAAAAAGGACACTACTACAAAGCTTTGGATACCTTTCAAGACTCTAAAAATCAGGAAATAGCTCAAGCCAAGGACTCCAGAGGTCATTACATTCCTGTATTCTAGACAATGACTGAGAGAAAAATTAGTCTTTCCCATTCTACACAGAAAAACTTTAAGAGGGGTATGTTGAGCATTTTCTTCTAGATGTTTCTTTCTGTCCAAAGCATGACATAAGATCAAAGGTTTAGGCAACGTGTTTAAGTTGTAATTTCTTCATAGTTTCCATTATTAAAAAAGGGAGAATCCCTGCACGGGGAAATGTAGAAATCAATTGACATAATCTTTTAAATTCCACCCCATCATTTATGGTTGTCTTCACCTTTTCTCTGCAGAGCAAGATGTTAGCCACTCTTGATGCTGTATTTTGTGGTTCTCCCCCGAAAGAGCAGAAACCACTACTAGCTGATTCCACATAAATGTAACTTTTGCAGAAGAGTACCCCACAATTCACTACTGCTCACCTATTTTACTTAGCCTACAATAACTTTAAAATGTTATTTTTGTTTTAAAAAGTAATTGACTGGTATTTTATGTTCCTCAAAGCCTTATTAGGATACTTTCTTACTGCTGCAGTGCCAGTGTTCTTCCAACAACAGCCCTAAAGAAAGTTTTGAGATGGAGAAAAATACTTGATTTAAGTATGTCAGTTCAGAGTATATGGGATAGCCTGCCTTAGGATAATTTTATTCCAAGATATTTTGTAAATAGTAAGCTAAAAATAAAATTTAAAAATTCTCTATTCTACTTAGTGGTTTTACTGAATTTAAAAATTAAAACATTTATCTTAGTAGCCACTTCTCTTGAACAAATCCTATTTTTCACTTCCCTATGAACTAACAAAAAATACAGTGTTCAGTTTTCTTGAAAACCACTGTGTTATAATATTCATTATATTCAACATCTGGGTGCACACTTGACTAGAAGTCTTTTGTCTAAAGCAGCTACATCTCAGTGCCATAAATGTCTCGTATTTCCAGGCATTCCACTTTGAAATCTCCTATCTAAAAAGCTGCAAATACTGCAGAACAAGCATCACTTCTAATAGAGAGGTTGTGCACAAGCACAGTGTCAAGAAAGTGAGCCACTGACTCTCTAGGAAAAAAAAAAATAAAAATCAAATGTACATACAGGAGCACATTCTGAAGCTTCCAGAGGTATGCTGAATTTTTGCCATTCAGATCTAATTTCAGAAGCATTCATGGTAAACTGAAAGATTTTACATATCGCTTTTCAAAATGAAGGAACTAAGTACTTAAGTATAATCAAGAAGAGTGTGTAGCTCTGTATGAATGGGTATTGAAGCTTCTCCCTGTCCTTCTTCCTCTTTCTTTCCTCCCACCAATATTTCATTCTATTCATCTACAGAATTCCCAAGAACTGTGATAAACACAAATATTTTGACCCTACAAAACTGTTAACATGTATTTTTTCTTCCCTAGGCAGCAGAGTAAAAGAAATCCTGAAGTAACTATAACCAACACAACCTACGTTTCAGGGCAACACCAGTTTCCTGGGCCTTACTTACGTTGTGATCTTCAAACAAAAAGCTCCCCCCCACAACAGGCCTTTTCTCTCCCCAGCTTTCTCTTCATTTAACTGCCATTTCAAATGTCATTTTTCTTCAGCATCTCCTGATTAGATTTTTCCTTTACCATCTTCTCCCATCAAGGTCTTAGTGTACTTCTTTTTCAGATTGGTTTCCTATTTATAGGAGCACTCAAATCCTTTAGCACAGTTAGCTTATCAGTTTGACAACACTCAGTTTGTCCAGGTTTCCCTGCATACTCTAGGAAATCCTTTCCTGATTCAGAGATTGCCAGACAAATGCAGAAAACAGTGTCCTTCTTTTAAACACAAATACTCTCAATTCAGAAAAACATCCTCCAATCTTTACGAAAAGCAAGGTGAGTATATAGCTTGATAAGACTTGAAAATATTTAAGATATTAGGATTTCCACTCTAATAAATATCACAGCAGTGAAGAAGGACCATCTTAACATCTAGTACCAAATTCAGTTTTAAAAGCACTGCAGCTTATTATCATGCTACCAGCTCATGGCTTTTTCAAGGCTAGACTAGTCACCCATGCCAACAATTTGAAATCATTACTAGGAATACATGGAACTGTTTTTTCAAGGTGTCTTTACATCAGCCAAACTTTCTCCCAGTCACAACAGTCCTTCAGCCTCTGCTTGCCCTTATAACCCATTCCTGAGCTCCAATTACTTCAGCAGAGTTACATTTCCTGATGTAACAAGTGTAAATCTAAGTGTTTTCCTGAGAAAAGTTGTCTTAAGTTGTCAGGACTTCCAAATGACAAGCAACTTTACCTTGCTCTGGACTATCCTAATTACAGGTTAGGAACACCAATATGTTAATTTGTGTAGAAATGTAAACGTGTGTTCACACATATATATATACACACCAAAAAAAATACCAGCAGACATATTTTTATAGAAGGATAAAAACTCCACCTGAAGTTTGAAAGCACTAGGACCACACATGTGCTCCTCCCTTGTCTCAGACTTGCACTCCATCCCTGTTTCTGCAGTGCACAGAGTTGCCACACTGGGCTTCTCTGAACACTAGAATAGCAATGAAAAATTTAGGTCACGCATTTTCCTTTAGCCTCCCCTGTCACCAAGACTTTTCCCCTCAGAGGCAAGGCTTGGGTGTCTGGAGGCAGCAGTTTACTTGCAGTGGGATTAGGAAAGTGTAACAATTACCTTGTTAGTTTTAAATTGCACTGCCAGTAAACAAACAAAATAAGATTTGCAACGATTGTTCATTATAATTACTAGTACACACCTCTTGATGTATATTTTTAAGGAGTACACAAACAGTAACAGCACAAGACACAGGTTTAGTAATTTTCCTCACACTGTTCTAGAAAGTTAGCTATTGACATTTGAACAAAAGCAGGCATTATTTCAAAGAGGTTTGCCCTCATCTCACTATCTGTCAGGATTGCAGTGCAAAGCACATTACTCTAAAGAATACAAACCCAACATGCACATCTGTACTTCTCTAGACAGTAATGGGTATGTTTCTGCTACCAAATAAACATTTTTAAATGGTTGAGAGTAAAAATCATTGAAATTTTGCTGGGTTTTCATTTCAGTAAGTGAGGAAAAAGGAAAGCTGTTAACATGGCTACTAAAAGTAGTATTAACAGTAGAGAGATATCTACAGCTATCATTGTACTTCTAACTACAGCAGAATGGTTACTTTTATTACAGAAGCATTGGAAAAGGCATTGATTCAGAAGTATTAGAATAGCCACTCATTGGCTCAGTGACAGTACAACATACTCAATGCAGTGTGGTGAGGCTGAAGTATAAGGAAACAGCTAAGAACCAACTATAAGAGCCCCTAGAGACAGTTTTGGGAGACAGCTGTCACAGCTCCTGCACTGAGGTGGAGACCGGCTGCGAGACTGTAACACTGTACCTTCCTACAGTAGCTGTTTCCAAAATGTGATAGTAATTAGGGAAGAAACTTTGAAAAGATCAAAGCTCCCATCTCACTTTAAAATTTAGGAAGTGGTAAGTGCAACAAGAGTAAGTGAATAAACCTGCAGTTTAAGCAAAACCTGCATCCTCCATCCTCTAAAAATAATGAACATCACACACAAAAAAGTCACATGCAACACAAACTGCCTTTGCAAGATAGAAGGTTTAGCTAGTTATACTGTGATCACAGTCATCACAGAATCCTAGAATGGTTTGGGTTGGAAGGGACCTTAAAGATTTAGTTCCAACCCTCCTGTCATGGGTAGGGACAACTCCCACAAAACAAGGTTGCTCGAAGTCCCATCCAACCTGGCCTTGAACACTTCCAGGGAGCAGGCATCCACAGCTTCCCTGGGCAACCCCCACCAGTGTGTCAACACCCTCACAGGAAAGAATTTCTTCCTAATGCCTAGCCTAAATCTCCCCTTTTCCAGTTTTGATCCTTTACCCCTCTTCCTATCACTACAAGCCCTTGTAAACAGTCCCTCCTCAGCTTTCTTGTAGGCCCCTTCAGGTATGGCAGGCTGCTATAAGGTCTCTCCAGAGCCTTCTCTTCTTCAGGCTGAATAACCCAAACTCTCTCAGCCTGTCTCCATACCAGAAGTGCTCCAGCCCTCTATCTCCATGGCCCTCCTCTGGACTCTCTCCAGGAGCTCCATGTCATTCCTGTGTTGGGGGCTCCAGAACTGGACACAGTACTGTAGGTCGGGTCTCACATGAGTGAAGTGGAGGGGGAGAATCCCCTCCCTTGACTTGCTGGACACACTTCTTTGTCCAGGACACAGTTGGCTGTCTGGGCTGTGAGTCCACATTGTCAGCTCATGTTGAGCTTCTCATCAATCAACTAACCTCAAGTCCTTCTCCTCAGGGCTGTTCTCAATCCATTCTCCTCCCCATGAAAATACGTACTTCCCTTCGGTCCATAATGTTTCATTTTGCACAAATAACTTTCCCTTTTATAAAATATTCTCTCCTTTTAATTCCCCCAGCTCACTTGTTCTGCTATTGAGGCACCAACTTAAAACATGTGATGACTAACAAAGGAAACCCTGTACCTGCAATGCATCAAACCAGTTCTGTTGGCCCCTCACAGGTCACTGCAACATGAGCTTAGCATGCCTATTTTGGAGAAAAATGACAAAGATAACCATTTCTTGCTTCCAGCTGCACAGGTATATCACCCAGACAAGCAGGAAAATAATTCTGTCGTGCTGCCAGAAGTCTCAGTCCTTGGATTCAAAACTGTATGCAAGTAGCCTCAAATATAGGCAGTAATAAAATCCACTGCCCAAAGGATGAAGATGCCTAAGGTGTTTAAATGAATTTGTCAAACAAAGTTTTACCAAATAATGAACAGATAATGAGTTATACAGCAGAGCTAGTGTTCCGTATCTGTGCCAAAATCCTACCCTGCTTGATTTTTACCCCCTGAAAAGTTGTTGATGTCATTTAGTATGTCATTTGCTATACTTTACTTTTTATACTTCAATTTTTTAAAAAATAAATTTATTACATTTTTATTTTTAAAACACGAAAATACAATTGTAATTATTAAATAAAGGGACTTAATTTTCCATTGTAAGGGAAGAGAAGGTTGAAAGATCAGAATGTATTTCTATAGAATAGGATAGGATAGGACTATTTCAGTTGAAAGGGACCTACAACGATCATCTAGTCTGTCTGACCAGTTTAGGGCTGATAAAAAAATTAAAGCATGTTAAGGCAGGACCTTGTCCAAATGTCTCTTAAACACTGACAGGCTTGGGGCATCAACCGCCCCTCTAGGAAGCTTGTTCCAGTGTTTGACCACCCTCTCAGGAGAGAAACATTTCCTAACGTCCACTCTAAACCTCTCCTGGCAAAGCTCTGAACCATTCCCATGCGTCCTATCACCTGATGCCAGGGAGAAGAGATCAGCACCTCCCATCTCCCTCTGCATTTTCCCTCCTCAGGAAGCTGTAGAGAGCCAAAACTCAGTTCTCACTGAGTTGGTTTTTTTTAATTTCTTTAAATAATTCTCCAGACTAATGCAAGAATGTTCAAGATGAAATCCAGACAGGCTTGCACATCAATTGTATACTAAAATTCATACAGAAATCTGAAGGTAGGTATCAGACCAAGAACTGCAAATGACGGAAAACTATTTTCCCAAATGTGATCAGAAACCACCTCTCCAAACCATTTCTGAATTAAACTTAAAATACTGCAAAATTCGTGTCAGACAAATAAAAACCAAACCTGCCTAACACTTAGAATGATAGAAAAAAATATACTTTTCATCTATTTTTCAGCACCTAAGAGTCATTATTCTGTTAAAATACTCTTGAAACTAATTATTAAAAATAATTGCCATTCATAAGGGTAGAGGATTACCAAGTGCCAATGAAGAAGATCAAATAGACAGTTCACTTGAAAAGTACAGAGAATTTTCAAATAGCTATGTAAAAATAAGAACTAATGAGGAGATGTCCTTTGGTGTTGTCTAATAACTAAAGAAAGCTCATACGCACACATTTGTATACTTTAAAAACATCTTTTACATTGTCCTTTAATATTTTCACCACTACTTAAAATATATATATATTAAATTCTGTTATTGCACAGGTTTTATATAAAATATATATTACTACATACTTGATTACCATCAAATTTAAAGTAGGCAGCTTATAAAAGCCTAGTATATTTTGTAACCATTTATGATCTGAGAAATTAAGTATGCCAATAAATATGATCAGGAGACATGATTCTTTCCTCTACTTAAGAGCCCCTGCCTGCAGGATGCCACTGGGGATGGTCAAGCAGTCTCACCCAGGCACCAACACAGTCCCCTTGCAAAATCATCAGCAACTCAACCTGCATTCCTTATTATTGCAAAAACGTGTATGTAGAATTTCACAGCATATTCCTGAAGCCTTTTTCACTCTACTGAACTTCATCTTCTCCAGTGCAATCCACTGAAAAATTATTTTCTCAGCTATTAGTTGAGTTTCAGCATTTGAGTTCTGTTGCTCTAAAATCTCAAGTACTACCAGAGCTCTAGTATTGGAGTAGTTAGTCTTCTGCTTTTATCAAAGCAAGCATTTCAGTGTGGTGGAAGCCATTCCTAAAGAAAAATTATTTATCTTAGGATAAGGATCAAACCATTAAAAAGAAGATTACTGCTACAGAGCTGTTACGCTACAAATTATCAAAACCAAACCACACAAACTTCAACCAACACTCCCCCTTTTTCAAAGACTAGGCACAGTAAAGAAAATATAATTCTGTATGCTATACACTAATGAAATATAAACACTTCAAAAACTGTATTTATTTCAGAAATAAGACTAGGTGGTTTTGTGTGGTGTATTTAATCCATATTAATGAACTTTACCACATTTTTATGCATTGGGTAAGAGCATTTTGCATTACAGCATTTTGCAGGA
The DNA here is from genome assembly GCF_000747805.2 of Chaetura pelagica. Classification (NCBI taxonomy): domain Eukaryota; kingdom Metazoa; phylum Chordata; class Aves; order Apodiformes; family Apodidae; genus Chaetura; species Chaetura pelagica. The sequence goes on along the minus strand of NW_009954190.1, from coordinate 1,579,264 downwards.
GCTTATCAAAGACCTGATATCTAAGGAAACACTAAGAAACTATAGAAGGCTGACTGTAATAAAAAAGGATTGAATTATTACACCACTGTAATAATTAACATACTGGTAAGAAGACCAAAAACACAGCAACACCTCAGAATTTTCAACTTTAAGGTGGGGGGGTCAGGGAACAACATATGGTTAAAATACATAATTGGATAATTTTTCTTTTAAGGTTTAAGTCACCACTTGAGTCAAAAGTTCTGCAAAGGAAATCACTAATCACTAGAAATTGTAGTTCATGTGATTAGGAGGCATTCTATTTTTAACAGTACTGATTAACAGATGGAAGTGGAGTTTTTCCTTCAAAAGTGCTTTAGTCATCATAAAGTATCAACAAAATGTTAATTAAACACATTTGTAGCACTAAAAAGAACACCAACATGTTAAGTCATGTTCATTCTCTACACCTATTTCTACAGTTTTCTGACAAAATTACCATACAGTTATATCAACACATACATGTATTTGTCAGGATAGGGAAGAAAACCTACCAGGTCGTCACTACAACTTGAATTCTTTTTTAACATGTTGGTAAATATTGCCAATGCTATGTTTATATTAATATATCGATATATGTTTCCACAATTGTATATCGTGTTTATCAATTTATTTCTGATGTGGGAAAAATTCTCGTGTTTCTGCCCTTGAACCAGGATGAAAAGGCTCTTTGGAAAGAACAGCACAGGTGAGAGCGGACATAGATTCCCTATTTGCTTTCCACATAAAAGTCTCAAATAGCCTTGCTTAGCATTGCTTTAAACACAAGTATTTACTCCTATGCAATTACTAATGTATACTTGAAAGGCTGTGTGCTTGTGAAATAGTGAGTGTGTGTAAAGGAACTGCATAAGAAATATGCTAAGCAGAATAACTGATAGTTTGATAGTCCAAAGATTACCACAGTTGTATTTTATTTACCTAACTACTTCACTTGAGTAAGAAACAAAACAAACCTGCAGAGATCCCCATAACTTCCTGCACTGAATCACTAAGTTTAGCTGAATCATACTACCATAGATGAGGTCTAAAGAAGAGTTTAGTAAGGAGAATTAAAAGGGAACATATTATTCCCATGAGTTGTTAAATATATAAAACATAACCCCTTTCTTCTGAAGGAAGCCGTGTTTCCCCAAGATGAACGAAGGGTCTGAGGCACAGGACAAGCAGGAGGAATATCTGAAGAAATGAACAGCATTGAAACAGCACTTGATAATGAAAAGAACTTGCGTCTTCCATCTTAAAACAACTAGCCAGCATTTCATAAGAGATTATTAAAACATTACAAATTTATACAAGGATGTCTTTCTTCTTCTTTGTTCTTTCTAGCCAATTGGAAGTCAAATTCATAGCCAGAGAACAGTCACACTCTGTCAACAGTCACTGGGGGAGAAAATTACAAACTTCCCTTAAAATATCTTTTAAGTCCCTACAGCAAAGGAAACAAGACAGGGATTTGGGGTCTATCTGAGTTCTGGACTTCTGTGATTATGACTAAACACCAGTTCACCAAAACAAGCAAAAATGGGACATCAAAGATCCCAGGTTTTTTGTGTCACTTTTTTTGTATCCTGACTACATCATGTGACAATGGCATGATAATGCCATAGCTCAACTGACAGTAGTATTGAAACCTATACAATATTCACCAGAAGTTGTGGGCTATATTGCCCACCACCATCTTAATCAGCTTGAAGATCAGTTCTCATCCCCAAAGTAAACCCGTTGACAATTTTACCACCGCAAACGTACGTGACAGATAGTACTTTGTATATTAACTACATGAAGGAAGGGAACGTGGTCTGCCCAATTTCTCAAAAAACCACACTTCTCACACCATTATTATCTTGGACTGGGTATGCTAAGCTCATTTCTACTCCCAGTTACACCAAAGCAAATTCAGCCTAAATCCATTAACCAAATGATTTTAGAATGGTTGGAGGTCAATCTCAGCTGTACACACATGTGCATATGTAACAGCACTTGCTCCTGCAATGACAAGACAGATCATCGGTGTGGCATTTATGCCAAAGCCATGATAAAATGCTCTTCCCAGATGAATAAGTGACAGCAAGAAGGCTGTTTTGAATGGGAAGAGGAAGCCAAGAGCTGGCTTGTTTCCATGGAAACACTAGCAGCATCAGGCAGAACAGCTGTAGAGGAAAAGGCAGAAGTTTGGGAGACAGAAATCCTGCTGATTTTACCTCACCAATATGTCAGTACCATCAGAGATCATCTACATTTAAGGTAGATGACGGCAGCTGATGTTGAATATATCATGTATTAAAGCTACAGTTTCCAATTAGAACTTTTAAAAGCCAGCAAGCCAGAAGTAAGTTAATAAAAATTACAATATGATTTACTCAGTCCACGTATACATGAAGCTACAGAGTGCAGGAATATCTGTAACTGTGCTGCATTATGATTTTTGTTAGTAGAAAAAATCACGCTGTTTCTTTAAAAATGAGAGTTCCCATAGGCTAAATGCTTCAAGCAGGACAAGTGGTTTTCACCAATTTAAACTAATGGACTCTTTTCCCACTTAAAATTAATTCATCACTTTGAAAACCAACATGGCAAAAGGAATACCCTCTTTGCAGATCCCTAATCAACCTTTATTACTTACTTCATATTATTTTCAGATAGAGGATGTCTGCATACCTCTAAAATTGTTAAATGACAAAATGTAAGTATACTGTCTTTTCTTGTTGAATAAAAGACTGGGAGTAAAGATTTTTCACTTCTATTTTTTAATCAAGCAAAGAAACTTTGTTATTCACTATTAATCTACAAATTTATATTCTGAGATTAACATATCTATTCAATAATATTTTCTCCCTCTCCCATCTCACTCATTTCAGCTGATTCTCCCTACAAGCAACACCATCAAATGTTCAAAGCTGGTGTAGATGTTACAGGACAGTGAAAGGAGACTCTGACAATGTACTTTAAGGTAAAGCAACAGATGGGAACTTCACATTTCCATCCAACAATCCCACTCACTGCTCAAGTCCTGCTCCTCATATCACAATGAAGCAGCATAAGATCAGTAGTTTTTAAAACATTTGCAAGACGTAAGTATCTTGAAGCTTAGATTGCACAGCTTTTGTGGTTTCACATGCATTTCAGTGAATACTTACAGCAATCTTTACAAATACTTGTTAATTTGGTTTTAGCCTTTCCTTGTAAACCAGTCTTTCCTATTGATAAAAGCCATACAGCAAAGAGTTTGAGTGACTTGCTTTTGGCTGCTGAGAACAGCAAGGGCACTGCAGGCCCCACTCAAGTGCCCTGGGCCAGACTGACTCCTGCAGTGCTGAGATACCCAGCTTCAGAGGCACTACCTCCCTTATCCATGAACAGATTTGCAGTCTTCTCAGAAAGTGAACGATGTGAATCCCAGGGCCAATTCTTAGTTCCTGCATTAAGTACATGAGTAATCCATAATCCTTAGGAAGAATCAATGACAAATACTAATTACTTCTTTAAAAAGCATCATATTTCAGCTATTATTCAAAAGTAAAAGGCTTTAAAAGCTTAATTAATTTGAAAAATTATATCTGAGACTAGCACTGACATGCTAGGTCCTGCTGGACATCTGCAGACACTTTTAAAGTCAGAGCTCAATTATGCCTCTCATACTTCCTTACAAACTACTTACATGTATCTTGGCACTTTACTAAAGCATGATGAGTTCTTTGCACTTCCAGGCCATTGAAGGATACCAAACTCACTTACAGGTATTAACGAAAAAAACTCACCGTACACACCTCGAGTCAGGTAAGAACCAGGCGTCTTTTTCAGAGGTGCTTAAATCAACTCATAGTAAGATTTAGTTGCCCAACATTTCTCCTCCTATGACAGCTTCTTATGCCAGTAGCTCTCTATATCTACATAATAGCATTCTATCAAAAAGCAGTTTGTGAATGATTGCTCTATTAAGCCCGGAGTGCAAGGAGTACTGCTGTACTCTTTAGCTTCATTTCACAGTCTACGAAATCCAAAACAACAAGATGAAAACAGAAATAACATTCAGATGTAAATCCTAAACTTGAGAAACAAAGAAAAATGTTGCAGGTTTCAAAGCAATTGTACGTACATGGATTACATTTTATATTTACAAAAGCCATGTTTAGTAGATGTCACTATCTGAAAATCACACAGCATACACCAGAAGTTCAAATTTTTTTTTAGAATCTTAAATGAAGTAAACCTTCCTCTTAACATACTAGTTTCACCATTTATGTAACATGACTGGATGGTCTTGTTAGAATAATCTTGTGCGTGCACTATCCCCCAATAGGTTACCATGGCAACTTATATTTGAATTTCTATAAATTTCTATTTTTAGAGATCACAGTTTAGGATTAAAAAAAAAAACAACGCAAATATTAAGTACCATTTCATTAATATAAAATATCCCATTTTTATCATCACCATACTGCCCAGAAAAGATACTGCTGAAGTTAAATCAGACAGTGATGCTAAAAAAAAGAATTACCACAGCTATTAAGAAAGTTTACCACTAAGCAACCTCACTATAATCTTAGTGGTGTATGAGTCAGTAGCTAACACTATGAGGCAAAGATTGATGTTCATAGAGCTTTGTCTTGATTTCAGTAAGACCAGGATTTCACCCAAATGTTTTTAGAGTTAGTCATCATTTCAGCTGACACAAAACAAAAGTGTATTTGCCAGAATACTCAAAATATAATCTTTGTTTCAGGTGTGGGAAAATGTTGACTTGACAGTAATGTCTCAGTTCCAAACTAAGGCTACCACCTCCTTAAATTACTGTTTTTAAGAGTGCTTACTAAGTGCATGCTAGTCCTTAAATACAAATTTACTTAATGCTTTAAAACCTGCTAGCAATTCTCAAAGTTGTCTCCCTACCTGGAAAATCAAGCTACATAGCAGCAGCCTTGAAGAAAATGAAAACACTGATTTAGACACTGCTGCTACATCTTTGACACTGCCTGGGCTTGAAACCAAAACATAATATTTAATAGCAGTTTATAAGATAAATCTCTTATCTTCTAAGGGATTAACATTGCCATGCTACAATTTTCTATCATAGTGTTAATTAAGGCATTCATTTTGCAAACTTGAAGTATCTTTACCCAAGCCACTGATCTTTCAGGATGGTCTAGTACAGACAGAAAATCTGGAAAGCAAGTGCCTACAGATTCTGTCCATGAGTGGACCAAAGTGGACTGAAAACCCAAGCAACAGCTACAACGCCAGGGCACAATTGCATTCAGCATGCCTACCTTCTGATTTTTCCTAGTATCTTCCATTTAACTCTTACTCTGTACTCCTCAGTTCTCCAGCAAAGTTCAGTGGAGAGACTCCCTGCTGTAAAAGCTGTAGACTTTACACTGTCAGCAACTTTCCACAAAACAGTAGGTGAAAGACAACCTGCAGGGCAAACACCACACTCACTACAGTTTTGCCAGGCAACTGACAGCTAAACTTTCTTTAGGTTTCACAAAGCTGAGACGAGAGCAACGTGGGTATGTCATTGATAAGCAAAGACAGACACCTTGGGTAGCTTTTCTTCAGATCCAATCCCGTGTTAAAAACGTATTTCAAATATCAGCTGGAACCAGCTGTCAAGGGAAAACAAAGTGGTGGGCAACCTTCAAAAACAAACAGCTCTGGCACTCAGCAAGTGACAGTAATAACTACGAGGAATTTTACTTTCTGTTTAACTTACCTCCCTAAACTCATAGGAGTTGCTAACTTTCACAGAGACTGCGTCAGGCCAGAGGGTACAACTCAGATATCACTTAACCACACGCTTATGGCCATATCTATGAGGTTGCCAGTGAAATCAGTAGGACTGATGTTGAGATGATATGCACCATAACCGCAGTTTTTCAGGATGAGGTTTAGCTCTGAATGCTTCACTGGAAATCCTAGTAAATATGTTGCAAAACAATTACCATATTTTTTAAATAATACATTTCCAATTACATGTTCTTCTTCTTCTTGAATCTCAGACAGGATTTGCTGATGGTTGCTTTTCTCACTATTAAATTTGAGGCATCACTGTCTGTTTCTCTCACAGGAATGACAACAATTTGCCCCACAGCCCTGGAGTTAGAACGTGAACCCCCATCACCACTAACAACAGCACTGAAAGACAGAACTAAAATCCACATCGTATTCCAAAGCAAAAAGCAGTCAGAGTCAAAATCCAAAAATCCCTATCTAAATAACAGAAACTGAGCAGGATCATTTACTGCCTCATACCCATACCCTCAGCCAGAGAGACTGTGAGGGTCACATTGAGAAATCAATGGAGGGAGAGAGCCAGGGTGACCCTCTGTCACACTTACTTTGTTGAACTCAGATCACCTCCCCGTGCAGACAGAGCGAAGCCGAGAAAGGGCTGGCTCGCTCTCCTGCACCCCTGTCACCACTTCACCCCAAACCCAAGAACTCTGACAGCTGTGGGAGAAATTATGGCCCCCCAGTAGGGCCAGCTGCCCCAGCACCAGAGGCATCTCCCTCCTTGTGAGCCCTCAAAAAGGACGAGGGCACTCTGGGGCTGTTCCAGCTCCCACACACAGACGACTCACCCAGACAGCAGCACCTTCACACAGCCCCAGGCCAGGGGGGCAAGCGTGGCTCCCTCACAGGCTGCTGCTCAGGGAACAGCTCCCACCCTGTGCACTCCCGCGGTGGGACAGCGGCACAGCAGGACCCCCTCAACGCCTAACGCTGCCTGCAGATGCAGAGAGGACGAGCACCACGGCCCAACGGGGGCAAATGTCAATCCCACACGAACAGCCCACCAAAGCATCAGCTCCTCACGCCCACACACTCACCCACCCCACGAGGGGCGAGCTTCCCCTCCCACACAGGGGACCACGACGTGCACGCCCCAGCGGGCTCTGGGAGCGCCGTCCGACGGCGCTTACCCTGGCGGCCCGCGAGGAGTAGGGGTCCTCGAAGAGCGCCCAGACGCGGGGCTGTAGCC
>NW_009954190.1:1571893-1572117 GCF_000747805.2 Chaetura pelagica | reverse complement strand
GGGCCTCCTCGGCGTCGCGGTGCTGGCGGTAGGTCATCCAGCAGCAGGGCTCCACGTCGGTCTCGTCGATGCCCCAAAACGCCAGCTCCTCCTCGAAGAGCGGCCCGCACACGTCGGCGGGGCAGTGCAGCTTGCCGGTGCGGTAGTAATTGAGCACATAGGCGAAGACCCCCGGGTGACGGTTGAAGAAAAACTCGCTGGCGGCAGCAGCGGCTCCGGTGCCC
>NW_009954190.1:1510533-1570615 GCF_000747805.2 Chaetura pelagica | reverse complement strand
GAACAGGGGCAGGGGAGCCGGACGGGGGAGCCGTCCCTCTCTCCCCCCCCAGCCCCGCATTCCCAGCCCTGTGGGGCGGAAGGAGGCGATAGCAAAAACAAATATCGCATCTCTCCGAAGAAGCCACCGCCACCTCCGCTTCTCTCACATGTAAATTTGGTTCACTCAAGGAAAAGATGCGGGAAGGGTCCGGGGCTGAGAATAGCTGGTTTTTTTCGTAGGAATGCAGGAAAAGCAGCGCCCTAGCTACAGGTGACTACGGAGAGGAGCTGCTCATCCCCCCCCAGGAGAGGGTCCTTCACCTGGCAGGGCAGTGCCCGCAGCACACGGGTCACACAGCACCCGCAGCCGAGAGGTGCGGGGCTGGGGACGCGCCTGGTGCTGCTGGCCCCGACCTTGAGCAGCCCCCCGGAGTCCCCAGAGCCAGCTTCCGCACAGGCCAGCAGCGGGGGGAGCCCCGGGGCTTGGGGGGAGAGGGGTGGCCGAAGGAGCGGGGATCTGACTCTTACGTCAAGTGGAAAACGCAGATTCAGTGCAGTGGGTGCTATTTGTACTCAGTACACTTTGCACATATGAGGTTGGGGGCGGCAGGAAGGATGGAAGTCGAGAGTTCCCAATAATGTAGAAGGGAGCCCAATGCCTTTGACAGAGCCTGCCTCCAAGCAGCCTGTTTTACTGCTGCCTGTTTTCAGCTGGGTTGGTCACAGGGAAAGAAGCTTCTAGTCCCAGAGAGAAGGTGGGCGAAACAAGAGGTAATCCCTTTTGCTGCTTCATCAAAGGGAAAATCCACCCAAGGGTATTCCCTGGCATGAAGTAGGCTTACGAGTGGAATAATGGTATCTGAAATGCCCTCCTTCCACATAAGAGTCTTTAGCTGAGCATTCGTTGGCATTGGGAGGGCAAAGCTCTGCTAGAAGTAATGCTCAGAGGACACTGTGCTTTGACCAGATTGCTTTAACCCAGATCTGTCTGTATGTGGTACCCGTGATGTAAACACAAACTCCTGAAGCAACAGCAACTGTAAGAAATGAGTTTCAAAAGCTTTCTCCAGTCAAAGATTTTGAAGTTCCTAAAAAAAAAATTAAAAAATCTGCCAAAGCAGATATAATCAGTCAGTAAAACTCCTAGAAGCCAAAATTAATATTCAGTTACAGAGCTGTAAATCCAGTGGAAAGGACTCATTCATCCTGAACCAAAGCAACACTGCTCGTGCCATACCTGCTTTTCTTTGCAGAGTAGAGTTTTCTGAAAGGGCACATAGAGAAAGGGGGAATAAGACTGAAGTGAATATTCATTGTCTTCTCTCTGAACTGTGAGAGGTTTCTGGAGAAGTGAGAAATATTAAAGCTCTGCAGCATTCATCCATTATGGAAAACCATAGGGTGGCAGTAGCTGCCAAAACTCTAGACAAACTGTATCATCAGAGTACACCAGGACTTCCCTCTGAACTGTCACTGTCTGCTCAAGTCCCACCTCTCTGGTCAAGTTACAAGACAAGCACTCCCCTCCACAAAAAACAAACCAACAACAAAACAAAACACCAAGACCAAACCAACCAGACAAAAAAAAATAAAATACCAAAACACACAAACCAAACCAACAACAACAAAACCAAACACAAAGCCCCCCAAAACCCACCCCCCCCAAAAAACCTCCACAACCCACCCAACAACCAAAGAAACCTAAGACTAATATGGGTGGCATCTCATCAGCAGAAACGTTACAGTCATACCCCATAATGCCAACACCATGAAAAAGGCATGTATTGCAAGAAATCTTTTTATGTTTCAGACTTCTTAAGCATATGGCTTTTTTTATTGCATGGGGAAGAATAAGCCACAGAAATATTTTTTTCCAATTGGTGAGAAAAAAAATGGCCTCTTCCAGACTATAATAGTCCTTCAGTCATGTCAAAATGTCCATATTCCAAATCATGTCTGTTACTAAATATAATGCTATTAATTTCTCCGTGTGTCAATCTTCCTTGCATTTTCAGCATGTGGCAGATTTCTCAATGAAAGATGAAATTGTACTAGACACTGACTTTCCAGAGCCAACATTTTCTTGAATGACAATGTTCTACATAGGGAACCGTAGCAACATTTCTTAATTCATTTCCCCCCTACAAGAAACTGACCTAAATTTTTGTACTCCTCAGTTTCCAATAAGAGCTGCAGCATGAGACATACATAACAGAGAAATGAGTCTCTTGAATGAGTCTTACCATGAAATACATCTGCAAATGGGAAAAAATCCAGAACTATTTACACGTACTCAAACATATTAATGTAGAAGTTAAGTGGAAACAATTCTGTAGCTCAGGATTCGGGACTTTCTTTGAAGAATTGAGTGACACTGAACTCTGAGTTTTCCCTGCTGAGTAGATATTATGAAATAAAAACTTCTATGTTACTGTTTTAACCAACAATGCTGTAAAATTAGGTGTTAAGACTGCTATGAGAAACCAGAGCCAAATGAGCATTTTACTTACCAGCAGCAATCATTCTTCTTGCAAGCTTGAGTACTACAACATAAAGTCATTGGGTTACCAGCTGTCTTAACAATAAAAGAGTAAATGGAAGACAGGGCTTGTGGAAAAAAAAAGATTTGAGGCCAAATGCAGTGTACCCCTGTTATAGTCATGCTCTGCTTCACCTTCTGGAGGTGTTCTGTCCCTGCTGACTAGGGTGTTCTCAGAAGGTTAACCTGCCCAGCTATTGTCTGTTTTTCTGAGGAGGACATGAGAGGCAGAAGCCACCAAGGTTTTCTAGCAAAGGTCACCATTTCATGTTTTTTTATATGATGTTGTAATTGGGAAACAAACAAAAAAAACCACATCAGTTTTATAATGGAAAATTGAATTGCACTGAAGACAGTGCAACACAGCCAAAATATGATCAATTTCTATCAGTTTAGTTGGTGATTAAGTAAATGAATTAATTATTTTAAATATATACCATAATTAACATTTTATTAAGCTTCTACTTTTTCTTTCACATATTTTTCTGTTCTGCCTCCTAATTTATCATCTCTACTGTTTACAATTGTGTACTAGTTCACTGCAGACCTTGCAGAACGTGACAGCCACATTATGTTGACGTAGTTTGATGATAGGTCAGAATCACTACTCTGAACTTCCAAAAAGAAAAAAAAAATTAATAGATTAACTAAATGTCTGTGAAACACAACTCTAAGGAGCCATGGTGTAGTTAAATTGGACAAGGCTGGGAACAAAAACAGCAGAAAGTTATTCTTTTTAAATTCCAAAGAGTATTGCATTTTTAGCTAATAAAACTGAAGGACAAGGTGCTGCACCTGAAACACGGCCATCCCAAGCACAGATACAGGCTGGGCAGGAAACGCATTGAGATTGGCTGTTGAGAAGCCACACATGAGCCAGCAGTACGTGCTCACAGCCCAGAGTGCCAACAGTGTCCTGGGCTGCATCAAAAGAAGCGCGGCCAGCAGCTTGAGGGAGGTGATTTTCCCCCTCTACTCAGCTCTCATGAGACGCCACGCTGAGTACTGTGTCCAGTTGTGGAGCCCCCAATGGAAGAAGGGCGTGGAGTTGTTGGAGTAAGTCCAGGGGAGGGCCACAAAGACAATCAGAGGGCTGGAGTGCTTCTTTATGGAGACAAGTTGAGAGGGTTGGCGTTGTTCAGCCTGGAGAAGGCTCTGGGGAGACCTTATGACTGCCTTCCAGTACCTGAAGGGGTCTACAGAAAAGCTGGGGAGGGACTTTTCACAAGGGCATGTAGTGACACAACAAGTGACACAACAGTTTTAAGCTGAAAAAAAGGAAGAATTAGGTTAGATATTAGGAAGAATTTCTTTCCTTTGAGGGTGGTGAGACAGGGGTTGCCCAGGGAAGTTGTGGAGAAATGACTGGAGATGCACTCAGGAGGAGACACTACATGCCAGAGGAGGTATCGCAGAAGGGCTACAGCTGCAGGCAACTCATGTCAGGTCAGGGACATCCCTGGGGAACCACAGCCATAGATGACCCATGCCAGGGCAAGGATAACCCTGAGGAACTGCAGCCTGTGGAGGAACAACACTGGAGCAGTAACACAGAGCAGCAGTGAAGAGCAACAGAGAAGCCCTTACAAACTCTCTCTGACTTCTGTTTCCTCAGAAGAGGAGCTTGGAGGGTCTGACTGTAAGGGGTGATTGAAACAAGGGAAGCCGAGGCTAGGGAGGGGAGAAGAAAGGTGTTCCCGTATGAGTTGTGTTTTTTTATTGTTTATGCTTTCTTTTTCTTGATACCCAAATACATGTTTAGAAGTTTGTGTTAATTGACAATAAATTAAGTCCCAACTTCAGACTGTTTTGCCCATAACACTGCAAGAACACACCTATTATGAGCAGAGCCATTCCATTCAATCATCTCCTCTAAACAGCCTCATAAGCTCTCAGACCTGGCTTACCTCTTTCAGGGGGCAATCCCTTAGAAACTGTTACCCTTCACTTTTGATTCCAAAGTGGGCACTGTTCCTCTAAATCATGAGTAGATACCACATGCCCTTTGCCCAGATGTCCACCACTCCAGAATCTCACAGCCACTGCCTTTTTCATTCATTATGGGGTGCCCTTTGGCTCCCCTGATTTCTAAAGCCAGAGGTATTAGTGATGCAAGATGGTGGAAAGAATGATTACTCACCTGCTTCTGCAGTAAGTAGTTTTGCCTGTGCTGATTCATATTTGTGGGATACACATTTTCTCAAAAGAGATACGATATTACATTCTGCTTATAGAAGGAGGAGGCATTGCCTCAGGCTCTGTCCACACTTCCTTTCTTCTTTTTTTGGTGTCCAATACTGAAATCTTGGGAATTAATTTTTGATCTATCCTGAAAATTTGCTTCAATTTCAGTTAAAGGTCAATGAGTGTCTTTTTCATACATAAGTTGCCAGCCTATGATGCCCCTTCTGAGGCATGTCACCTGCCAGCAAGATAATGGCTCTGTAAAGAAAACTAGTTAAACAGTGAGAAGAGTACTGAGCTCCTTAACACGTGTTCACTTTTTCATTCAAGTAGAATGTAAATACACATAGAGAGTCCTGAGGGACAGGGAAATGAATGCAGTACCTCCAAATGAGTTACAGCTCTTGGGTACAAACTTCCATCATTACAAAGGGGCAAATCTTTGCATTAGTGATCAGAAAGAACAGATAGATCGAAAAAAATGTGGAAATGCCCAGGCTATGTATCTTCCCTTAGAGCATGGGTATGTGAGCCAGCAGAGACTAGGTAGCCTCCACTGAGCTTGCTTCTGCTTCCTGGCACAGGAACACAAGCTTCATGAAAATTTTGGGAAATGTTATTCCCAACATTTATGGAGTTTTCTATTCTTTGTCTATCTCAATGGATACATCAATAAGAAAACTTTATGTTGGCATAATGAGGGCCTCATCTTACGAGTCTTAAGCACTCCCATTATATAAATAAAGAATTATGACATGGAAGATACAGGACAAATAACTTTCTTCAGTTACAGAAGAGCTTGCCCTGGAAAAACTTTATCTGTCTAAACAGAAGAGGTGCCTTATTATCTATCTTTGCTGTTTCTTCAGAAAAATATAAAAAAAGGAAACCACAACAAAAAACATACAACAAAAAACTCCAGATCTATAAAATAGTTCTCTCTGAAAAATCTGTCATTTTCTTTTTGCTGGCAAAGACTACTAAAAATCAGACAATATATAGGGGCACTGTACAAGTACCACTAACAACCTTACAAAGAAACTGTTAACAATTATTAGTTTCTAAGTCTCTGAACTGATCCCATTGAGTTGGATAAAATTTTACACCAGGGGGGGAAGAAAAAAAGAGACCTTTACATTTTATGTTGGTAAATTTTATCATCTGTCACCCAGCACACTATCTACTACCTCAATCAATATTCAAATTGGTCTGCTACAGCTTGTCTACATTTTTAAAAGAGAAAGCCCACTTACTAAAATTTTCTAGGAGATGTTTTCTCACTTAACAATATCTTTTACTGATCTTCTCCTAAAATCACCTCAAATCTGATATATAACCCATATACAATGGTGATTTATCTGAGAAAGTCAGCAAACTCTTCTGTCACATGCCATCTAAATCAATGAAAACATACTAAAAGGACCACAAGGGTTTCCATATGATTCTGCCATTGTTCTACCTAGTTTCTGTGCTTCACTGCAGTTTAACTGGAAACCTACCTCATCTATAATTTTATTCCTCTCTGTGACTAACAAACTCCATTATTTTCATTATTTTTTACTAAGATACAATAATAAATCTACCCCAAGAAGGCAAGAGATATGTTTTAAGAGGTTATCTTCTGAAGATGCTTGCATTGATGATCTTCTGAGCATCCCTCAAAGACATTTAATTTATCCCTCTATCATTTTGCAGAAGAGATTTTACAATACTAGTTTATTCTCTAATATTGATTCAAAGTTTAATTATTATAATATTTTGTAATGTTTTTTTCTTCCCACTGTGAGTAGTTATAGTTTACCTGTCAGAATCAAAACCCCTGGAGTGCAAGTGGCAGAAGTCTCATGCAGAGTCTCGCTGACTGAGGCAGGCAGATTTTAAATCAGATGCCTTAGCTAGGTGGGAAGCAGAGAGGTTTCTTCATAGTGTCTGCAGCCTCCTATAGCAGACCCAATCTCAGTGTACGCAAGCTTGATTAATTTTGACTACCTCCATTCAGCTGCAGTGAAGTTTTTCTCTCCTAATTTTTTTCATGCTACTTTGCAGACAAGATTGCCCAAATCTGAACTGAGCTGTCTACTGCCATGGAAACAGAAAAGTATTCTCAAGAGATAAACATCGCATCTCCCCTGCTTGTGCTTCAATTTTGCTCACTAAAGTCAGAGGTGCTGGCAGAGATTTCTGCTACAATGTAAACTGGCCCATTACTACACCTGGTAGGGGAGAACCGACTGGGAAACCAGATCCTTTGCAGGTAGCATGGTCATCACATCCTACTTGGAGGCAAGGTGAGACTTAAAGAACTATGCAAGGTCCCGGTCAGGTAGAGAAGTCTTGGCAGAATCAGCCTGGCTAACTCTCAGTTAGTAGCCCATCTCAATATAAGGAAAATAAAATAAGGATGTAAACCTGCAAGCTGATTTCTTAAGTTTCCACATGTTTTTAAAGAAGTCAGTTTACATACTTAAGTGCAGAGTGAAACCATATTGGTCACACAGACCATGCCATGTCCATGCTAATCTTTTAAACATTTCAGCGATGTTTGATACCCTTGAGAGCTTTTCCCAGTACCCTCCTAACTTTTGCTAGTCAGTTTAGCTATGCTTGTTTCCCTAAGCTTTTACATACTCAACAAGAGGAACACACAAGCCTCTAAAGGTCTGGAAGACCTTGCTTTTTCTACAGAATAAGCAGACAGCCTAAAACTGTAGCAGCACAACAGAGGTGCCTAAGCAGCTGCCTAAACTTAAGCAGCACACTCATGCCAATGATTAATCAAGACTTTGTCACATCCACCCATGGCTCTCCTTCTGGAGACTGGTTTGCTTTAACACCTGCTTCATCCCCCTACACCTTGAAAGCACACAGGCTAGAATGAGCTGAGAGTTTCATAAACCTTTTACAGTATTTTCACTTCAAGATCGCAGCACACGAGTCTCAGTGTGGGTACAAGCTTACTGCCAGCCTCTGGTGGGAATTCAGGGTGTCAGTTTTGTAACCTTCACCCTTCTACTTCGTTTGCAATTTGGCAGTTGGCAGGACTGGCAGAGAGACAGAAGTCAATCTGCCATTGCTGGAGCAGGGAAAGCTGTTTCAGTATGCAAGACAGCTACCAGCAAGGCATGCATGAAGTTCCTTACTGCCACTTTGTTCCACTTGGCTTCTCATCTGCTTTTTCCCCAAGATGAAGGTTAACAACAACAATACACACAAAAGCAACAGCAAAATCTTTCCTATTATGTTTTTAGTAAATGTTGACCATTAAAATGGAAGAAGCACTGCCGTATCATGCAATAGCTATTTTTTAAAACCTTTTGTAGTCAAGAAGTATCACATGGAGATTCAAAGGACTTTTCTTAAAAAATAAATAAATACATATATATATATATTCTAAAGATCTTTAATTTGGGAGTTGTCTAAACATAGAAAATCCTCATAATAATTTATACCTCTACCTATCTAGAGCTCTGCCTCCATATTTATGCTAACCAATGCAGAGATGAAGACTTGCTCTGACTTTTCAAAAATCTTTTAATTCTAAAAATGTTATTATTGATATTTGTTAAGCAAGAAGCAACCTGAGATGTTCGTGGATACATGAAATGTTAGCTGCTTGTATCATTAACAGAATATTCCCTCCCTTCCCTCCTCATCTCTTCTCTCTTTTATACCTTTTCCAACTCAGATTTTACATTTTCTGAGGCAAGGATTGTATCCCAAAGTAATCGTGTGCACAGGGCCCAGCTCAGCCTGTGGCTCAGTTAGTTTTTAGGAGCTTCAAAGCTAGAAAACACATTAATGAAGCAGTAACTGCTGTATGTCTTAGCTCAAATATTTTCAGCATTAAAAGGAAAAGCGCAGTGGAAATAAAAAAGGATGCTCTGAGAATGGAGCTGCCATCTTAAGTGTACCTTTATGCTTCTCCCAATGCTGTGACTGAAAGATTGCTACCTTTCCTCTAGAAAAGGAGGCTCCAGTTTAAAATCTGACAGTATCAAAATTCATGTGAATATTACACTAATCTTAGAAAAAAATGCCACTGCTTATCAGGTTCATTTACATTTTTTAATAACTCCTTCAATTGGGCTTTTACTATTAATTTTGAAAATTGCTTAGGAGGTTCCATGCATGAGCTCACATCCTACAGACATGTAGCCTTTCCATGGGGCAAAACGGTTTCAAGAACACAGATGGACAAAAAGGCCTCTGGCCAGTCACCTCTCCCAGTGGAAAAGCATCACTGTGACCTGTTTTGGCAACAGGGCTTTCAGCTTCACAGTACAGAACGGACAAAATGCACTGCCAGTAGCAGAAAGACTTGCCACCAGCCCCCACTTCCTTTTTATTAAATTACTAAATTGCCATTTACCATGCCAATTTTTTTTGTTTGATGCATCTGAACATTTTCTATCAGGATAGATATTAGGAATGGGCAATTCAAAATCAGTCTAAACTGAATATTGCTATGTTGTTATTACTCTAGGTTACTTTTTTCAAATGTCAGAACCATCTTTTCCCCCCCTTGTAAGTTGCTCATATATGAGAGATATGAACACACTGTCTGTATTAACTACTGCCATCAAATACTCTCTACAGCCCAAGAGCACAAGTCAATCTAAAAAGTTATCAAAAAGTCTGTCTTTGAAGTAAAAGTGCAAAGGAACAGTTTGAAGTCCCTGATTATTCAGAACTAATATGGCTACTTTTTTTACTACTCCTTTCATTTTAGTGAGAGAAAAATGCAATGAAGCCAAAAAGAAAAGAAGTTAGCAATCTTGATGCATCGCTCACTAGTGTCTAGAGTAAACTTGTGGTCTGCTCCTTCAGGGTGAAAGGCAGTTAATAATTATATGTATTATTCATCGTAGCTAATTCACTGGAAAGGAGGGAGAGGCACAGCCAAGATAATGCAGTAGTTATTTCAGGATGGGGCTGAAGAAGAATCGCACCTGTTAACAATGTTCTTTCGCTGATTTTACTAAACAAAACCTTACAGTTCACTAGGGTGGAGGCCTAATATGAGTAAAAGGAAAAAAAAAAAAAAAAAAAAAAGAAGATCAGGAAATAATAAAATTCCTACATCTTGAACATTGTTCAAGAGAAGTAGGTTTGGCTTGGGAATTGCAGTAGAGTATCTGTAGACTGCAGGGAGTCTTCCTGCAGTTCTGTGCATGAGACAGGAGCAGTCATTAGCACACACATCAACATGTATTAAAGATGTTTCAGTAAAGATAAAATACTTTCCATCAAAAACAAACAATGAAAAAATCTATTATAATAAATATTTGCATACATTACATTACATGCCATTTATTAGTTGCATAATAAGACTGCCTGAAATGAGCTGCTGTTAAATACCTTACATTCCAGTTCAGTTTCTTGTGCCTAATGTAGGGCATCACAGTCAGCACAAGAAAAGCATCAACTGGCACTTAAGGGAGAATAATGAGAATGAACTAAACATGTCCAGTTAATGTAATTTTCCTAAGCAGTCATATGTACCAGGCTTCAGATCAAAGAGGATGTAGTAATAAGGTTCAAAGCTGTTGCACAAGGAAAGGATGGGATAGCAGAAACAGTAATCAGCTTAAACTGAAGCAAGAACGATTCAGGTTAATCAGTAGGAAACTTTTTCTAATATATTGCAATGAAGCAATAGAACAGATTACCTGGGAATATGGAGGGGTCTCCATCCCAGATGAGAAGAAGGCAGAAACACTATTTTTTTTTTCCAGATAATACAGGAAAACAGAGAAGACAACTGCATAAAACATCTTTCAGACTGTTTTCTTCTGACTCTATGTGAAGAGAGATAATTTCCTCTGACCTGTACTACTGGGTAGGTTTTTCTTCATGGCTGGTGTTCCAGAGGGAAAAGTCAAAATATACAAATAAACAAAACATACTAATAAGTAGTGATGTTATCATAGCTACTGTTTGCTTTTATCTGCCCTGTCTCCTCTCCCCGAGGGATTTTTGTTGCTGGATGTTACTTCATCACAGAATCACATATTTTTATTTATTTCAGAAAAGTCTTTAGGTTTATGGCTGTTACTGGAGAAGCTCATTTCCAAGAAAGATGCTCCTGAAAGAAAAGAGTTTGCAGGCATTTCAAGATAAAATTGGAAAATAGAACTTAGAAGTCATATAGTCTGAAAAAAAGGGCTAAGAATCAGAAAAGAAACACATGGGCTGCATCAAAACAAGTGTGGCCAGCAGATCTGAAGTGATTCTACTCTGTCCTGGTGAGACCTCACTTGGCATACTGCATCCATCTCTGGAGTCCCCAACAAAAGAAGGATGTGGACCTGTTGGAGTGTGTCTAGAGGAGGGCAACAAAAATGATCAGAGGGCTTGAACACCTTTCCTATGAAGACAGGCTGAGGGAGTTGGGGTTGTTCAGCCTCAAGAAGAGAAGACTCTGGGGGGACCTTAAAGTGACCTTCCAATACCTGAAAAGGATCTACAAGAAGGCTGGGGAAGACCTGTTCACTAGGGCATGTAATGATAGGGCAAGGGGTAATGGTTTTAAGTCATAGGAGTCATTAAGTACTCACTTACTTGACTGATGTTGTAAGGAAAGGGAATACAGCTTTAAGATAAATCTCCACAGTTGCTGTTTTAGTTTCCACTAATTTTAACCTGTGCTTCCCTATAATGGCCTGGGGTTTCCCACATGAAGTGTAAAACACTGTAAAACAGGTATCACCTGTGGCATGCTTTTCCCAAAGTGACTTTTGTGAGGGCCTTGGCCCAAACTCTTAAATAAGAACATGTATGGAATTACCAACAACCCCCTCGGAAATGGGATAGATAAAAGAGGACTCCAGAACAGCAGACTCTCTTCCAACATCCTTGGAAGAGACATTTTGAACCTGAGTTAATCAGTTCCTGCTGGGTTTCACTCCCAACTCCCAACCAAACATGAAATGCAGCATAAAATAGAAGTACAGGGAAAAGGTGGGGAAGACTCCCTAATTCCTTAAAGGAGCACTTTGCCATCTGCTGCTTTTTGATCTCCCCCACTGCCCTGAAGTGTTTTAAGTCTTTCACCTAATCTTTCTTCATATCTTCTCCCTAGCTTGTCTCTGTCCAGCCTCTGCCCTCTCCATTCCACTTGCCTGCAGCAAGGCAGAACTAAGTAGCTGACCATTTAAAAAAGTTAATACAAAGAGCAGCTTTGCCGTGAGAGGGATGGTGTTGTGTTCTAGCTTGGCACATTGGTAGGTAGCTACATGTCTGCAAGAAGTCTCCTTCCCACAAGCCCCTTCCAGCACAGGTTGTGAAAGGAGGCCACCACTGCAGCAGTTATCAAAGAGTTATCCCAGCAGATGTCAGCACTGGGACCAAAGTGGGCACCTTCACCTCTCCCAGCCACAAAGTCCTCAGCTGTCTAAAAGGAGAACCTCTTAGGTCTCTGTATGGTTATTTCTGGTACTAGGAATTAGTTGGCCAAAGAGGTTCTTTCATACTACTCAAAAGGGCAGTTCAAAAGCAGCACCAAGTTTCTACAGGGAGAATCTTCATTAGCAAAGCATCTAAAGAAGCACAACTTCTAAACACCATTTTTTTCTGTATTTTTCAGAGTCTCTCAGGTTCCTCTTTTTGCTTCTTAAACTAAGAATGGATATGACAGCAAAAGGTCAGAAGACATGACCTAAAAAAATACATAAGCCAGCAAAGGTCCTAAAATATTAAACATATTTCATTAGAGTGCGGGCTGAAAAAATCAAACCACAAAAAGATGCCTATTACTTTTCTTATTTTGAAGCTGCTTCTCTGGGGTTGCTAGACACACAAAATTCTGCTGGTAGCAAAAAATAATTGCATCCAAACTATATCACATGAATGAGGAGGAAAAAAGCCAGAAAACAGGTACCCAGATACTATAAAATCCAGGCAAAACCAACAAATACTATCATAAACATTAAGAAACGTAATATTTTTTTAATTTCCGCCCCCCCTGCAGGGTACTTTTTAACAGCTTTAAACCTCTAGTTCTCTGTGATCAAAAAGGGGTACAACAAAAGTATAGAAGCCAAAACCCAAAATATTTCATAGGGTCCTCATGTAGGTCCTGTCTTGCCACATGTATTTCCTAAGTATCTTCCATTTCAGCTAAAATTTTGAAAATTTCTCCATGGAAAAAATAGCCTAAATACATCTAGAAGGAAATTCCTGTTGTCTCTTTCATCACTGGAGATGTCTAATGATTACAAGAGTCCTTCTGACTCAGCTTCTCAAAGTGGTTGAGAACATGGAAAGCAAATACAAAATTATCTCTGTCTCTAAATTGCTAAGTATGAAGGAGAGGAAGGATAAATTATGAAAGTAATGTCCAGAAAAAAAAGCTTGCGATTTACTATGTTCTCTTTTTCTGCCATATAAACTTATCTGCATTTTTTTTAATTTTTATTTTTTTTTCCCCTAAGGACTTAAACAGACCAACACATAATAAATCAGTTTTAGGCTTTCTCTTTTACTACCTAGACATAGCATGCTCTAAAATAACCACCCACAAAAAAACAAGCCAAACAAAAAAAAAAAAGCCAAAAAACCCACCAAACCAATCAACCCCAACAAACCAAATAACCAAACACCAAAAACCCCACAAGACAAAAAAGCCCTCAAAACCAACATCCTCCAAGCCCCAAAACAGAGGAGCACCTCAATACAAACATGCAGTGGAACATACATTATTAATCTTTTTGGTTTTCTGGCCCCAAAGTCCCACAACACTTAATGAGTTGGCAGTGACTCTTACAGAATAGAAATGAGTTTGTGAGTGTGAATCAGTAAGGATACCTCATCTCAGCAACAAATCAACCCCAGCTGAAGATGCCACATTTCCATTAGCTGACAAAGTGAAGCTACTGAAGTTTTGCCCATGTGCCTGTGTTTTGCTTTTTTAAAATGCTCTTAAACATTGCAACTAACATTGCCAGTGCGTATTCATTTGATGAAGTGGTCATGGAGCTTGAGAATGAGGAGTTACATCACTTCATTCATTTGCTCTTGTCTCCTGGGAGCGTGTGCATCTAATAGGACAAAATACGTTTGGAGCATAATGCACTTCTGAGATTCTCAATTACAGCAGGTTGTGAAGACTTTTTAGTGGAAGTGTAAATCAGGTTGGCACGAAGACAACTGGGTTTATTAAGCCGTGAGTTTCAGGAAATCAGCCAGCCCACTTCTCTGAGAACAGCACTTTTAACTAAGAACATATCATAATTCAGAACACATGAGCAATTCTGAGAAATGCAACGAAGTTTTGTCTGAAACACATTTAAAGGCAGCAAACCCCAGTGGACACCTCCAGAAAGTTTTAAACTACAAAGCATTGCTCAAAGAAAAGGATTCAGCTTCATGGAAAAGAGAAGAGCAAATTGGAATGCAAATAATCCAGGCATTGAGACCACTGTTAATGAAAAGAAGCCAGGCACAACAGACTCTGGTTTGAATACAGTTTCTGTGTTTTTCTACTAACTGTAAGCATGATGGGCCAGCCTTGGGTAGAAGCTGCTTTTCATTCTTTGTTACCATCTTAAGCTTGGACAATGAAAAACAGGGCAGATGGAAAAATACTTTTGTGAAGTCCATTAAAAACTCACCTGACATCATACCTGACATTTTGAGGCATCCATTGATGCATATTTGACCTCATAGTTAATAGAAATTATATACCTACCAGGTTTTACATAACTATCAGAGTACCTACTTGTCTTTTCAGAAAATTTCTGACCTTTAGAATTTATTGTAGATTACCCTGTTAAGAAGAGCAAAATAAAGAATGCTTACTTTCAGCAGCCCTCTGCTGATAGCAGGTCCACTAAGGATACATCCACTTGTCATCTATTTTTCTCTTCCGTAGAATAATGTGGAATAATCTTCCTAAAAGCACTGCAAAAACATTGAAGACTTGCAAAAATAATTACGTCAATACCCCATTTCACATTTATGAAACTGAGCTACCATTTTTTCCACTGGTACAACTCTCCTAACTGAACAAGTCTAAACAGAGTAAGTGACCCTTTGAAAAACTAATAAAAATGCCACTTGATATTTTTCACTTATTTGATCAGACACATTAACAAGCAGTTTCCTGTAAAACCACCTGAAGTCGCCCTTCTCAGAATCACCAGTTCCAAGAACACTAATTACAGAATCTTTCCAGCAAAATTCCAGCAGGAGCTGGGAGTAAGAAAATTGTAATGAGACACCTCAGAATTCTTGCTTAGAACAAGCATTGACAGTATTGCCTTTTCTCTGTAAATCAAGACATACAAACTTTTGCAGCCCCAAAAGAACCCCTCAAAATCCCACACCTGAGGATATAAAGTAGAAACTACAATTCTAGTTACACTTGAGGACAGGGTACAGACAATCACACCATAGTAACACAAAGTGCTGTATCCAGAATAAACCAGTCAGCCACACAGGGACCAAAGACCCTCATGTCAGCACTGCCCTTAATTTCTTATGAAACACAAATTCTGTCTCAGAGGAAGGTTTAGTTAGACTACAAACTCAAAACCAGGCAGATAAGCACAGAGGAAAGAAATATGTTTTTATTGCATATGCTAAGGAATGCAGTTCAACATACAGTTAATTTAGATGACAGGCATATTGAAACTAAAGGCTTTCTCTGTATGTAATTAATAATAATATATTTTTTATTTCTTAACACAAATAATTTTACAGAATTAACAACATACATTATAATGAAGAGTGTATCTGGCTGAATATTTGAAATAGCAAGGAATATTTCCATTCATGATTTAGTTTTTGTTGTGAGAGAGGCTTTTTTTTTGTTTTGTTTTTTATTTGCAAAGTAGATAGGAAATGCTGTATATCAATTTGAAGAAGGCTATCATTGCTAAGGTTTAGTTAAAAAAAATCATAACAACAGAAAATACGGAAGCCAGACACTTAAATATAAATTATATGTTTTGAAAACCACTTAACAGAAGAAAGGAAGGAGAAAGTGCATTATATATGTGTGCTTATTAAAACCTCAGTGATTCAATGTTCAGCTTCAGATGCCTGATGAAAAAATCAGATCAGTCAAAATGGTCCATGTGGTAGTTCAAAGGCTAATTGGTGTGAACATCTTTGTGCTTTCAGTACTGCAGACATCCTCACAATTGGAAAAGGATTACTTGCTCTCTTTGCAGGCTAAGTACCAGCATAAGAACCAAGAAATGAGACAAAGAATGTTATAAGAATAAACGTGTGGGGTTTTTTATAAGAAGAAAACTCTGAAGAAAAGCTACAATTAATCTTTATACAAATCTAAATGCAAAGCTTTTCACAATGCATCATAAAACTAAATTATGTCTTGCATCTATTCTTACATTTTAGTTTGTAATTCCCTCTTATTTTAAAATAGGCCACTTGATTCTAGTATCAAATAAATTATGCGTCTTTATTATTTCCAAATAAAATGAATTAACAGCATTTATATTTATATTGTAAAAAGTGGTTAGCATGGTTCAACAGACACTAAGACAACTGCCATGTATTATTCTGAAAGCATCTAAAATTTTCAGTCCCTGAAATTAGTTTAAGACACTAACAATCAAGTGATGCCCATCAAGACTAAATCTGCCCTTATTTGGCTCCCTCCTTGTTTAGAAAATGTCTCTTCTTTTTTTGTTTCCTTCCACTCTAAATTCCCCAAGGATTCCTTAAGATATTAACAAAATCATCATCATCCATGATTCCAATACTTAATCCTTCATAGTAATCTTCAAACTCAGAATAGGACACTTCATTGGGATTGCTGCAGGACTCTCCTAGTGTTTCTAGAAAGGATGATTTAATTTCTTCTTCTGTAGCTTTGCCTGTGAAAGTATATTTTTTCCATTAAATACATCTACAAGAACAGTGAATATATGGTATTTTATATATTTCAGGCAAGAAACTTCTAAATTTTAGCTTGAAAATATTTTTTCTTGAACAAATTCAATGTTCTAAGTTCAAAATGAAGTCATTGGCTCACTTAATACCAGCTACAGGAATCATTCTACTTTAATAGCACACAATAACATTAAATATCAACAGAAGTATGAAGCCATAGTCAATTTCAACAACTATGAGATCACAAACATTTTTTTAGTTCAAATGACTGCAAAAACTGAATATACATTAGTAAACCAAAATTTTGCTCATTCAGAAGTTACCTTGTAATAAAGTGTATGTTTAACATAATACAAGTTCAAAGTTCTAGGAAAACCTTAAGACGCAAGTTTGCATTCAAAAAATGCTCTGCAATTCACAGGTTTGTTTTAGTGACTTAATAAAGTTTATACTAAATATTATTTCATAGCATTCAGAAATAAATATTGAAAAAATATACCATTGTAGCACTGGAAAAAATTGCATGTGTAACAACATCTCTGTACCATCATGTATCTTTATGTGTTACCATTAAAATCACTGGGAATATAAAAGTCATCCTATAGTTCACAGGTGAAACAGAAAGGATCAGAACACTAGGGAGACTTTCCTAATGACCAGTTTGGTACATGGAAATGTCAGTTTAGAAACTGACATACACATATTCAAACTTTTATTACTTTTCCAACAGCAGAGTTGAAACATTTTTGAGAATCCTGAAAAAAATAATGAAGATGCCAACAGTTCCCCTGTACAGGTTGACAATCCTGTCCCAGAAATAAATGGATAATTTATTCATAAGGAACTTCAAGTGTTGAGTACATTCAGTCTCAGCCAGTAACCTTGCATATTTTGATGGCAAACAGTAATAGGAAAATGAGTATCCTCCTCAGTGAAAATTACTATTATCATACGTGTCACTGATAACTTGCACACCAAAGCTGAGAACTAACTACTTAAATGTAGTGCAACACAGGCAGGAAAAACAACTACTCTGCATATATGAAGTATTTCTAGCTTGATAAAATGCAAGTATTAAAATTGTGCATATGAACTCCATTACTATTTATAGTCATGTTCCAGATAGACACACCATAGGTCATCAGGGGAAAAAAAGTTCTCTGCAACAGCTCAAGTCTAAGCCAATATGAAAATAGTTTCCATTTGTAACTAGTTTCTGGATCTGGCATCTCTGCTAATAAGATTACTTCAATAGTTACAGATTTATTTATATTTTTATTCATGTGAATTACCTGCCAATACTAGAGGATGTTTCTTTGCACAGTAACATTTCCTGATATCTACCATAGGCACACTCCCAGTTTTGTTGAAATCTAGTTTCATATAAGCCTAAAAACAGAAAAAAAAAATATAAACATATATGGAGAAAAAAAACACAAACAGTGGAAAGATGTAAAGATTAAATATCCTTAACTACCTAGCATGTATTTTTAGATCTTGTGCAATGGATTATGTCAGTTTACCTATTTTATGTAAGGCACCAGATACTAGAAAATTATTCTAGACTATGGAATTTCATTATTATTTTATCTCAACAGCTTCCGCATCAAATGCGGTCCCTTCACCAACTCAAAAAAATGTTGAGTCTCCTCTCTAAAAATTCTAGCTCATCCTTAGAATTAGAAGTTAAGCTGCTTTCCTTCTGCCTCCTCCAATAACTAAGATTCCTGTGTCACTCTGACAGGCCTCAACACAGCCTCTTCAGCACTGCTAATAGCAGCTTCATTTCCATTTCAGCTTACTGAAATACACACACTTGATATGTAAGGCTAGAAGAGTCAGATCCTCCAGGATTAAAAGTATGAAATTATGTGCAATTTTTCTTGATCTAGGTATCCAGTCACTACTCTATTGGTTGTTTTTTAATCAATGTTTCATACTGCAAACAGCTCCACATTACGTTACATACAACTAAAGGCATTTGAAATACAGGAAGTCTCATAAATGTAAGGCAGGTCTCAAAGGAGGCAAGTATTACTGCCTGTATTTCAGACACTGAGGTAAAAAAAAAATCTGCCAATAGGTAGAGTGATATATCAAAACAAGGAATCAGATTTCTGAAAGAGATAGTTTAAGGGTGCTAGGTACTTTATATACTGGATTGAATGGTAAGAATAGCACTCACGTGCAAGAATTCAAAATAATAAAGGAATTAATTGTAGACTTCAAAATCAACTAATTCAACAACAGAGCAGCAAACAGTCTTCTATTTTATATTTACTTCAACAAACTGATCTGAAAGTTTAAAAAGTCAATTATTAGCTGCACAATTCAAGGAAAACAAAACCAAACCAAACCAACACAAAACAAATAGTAAAATAACAACAACCAGAACACAGAATCATGCGACGGTTTGGGTTGGAAGGGACCTTAAAGATCACCTAGTTCCAAACCACCTGCACGGGCAGGGGCACCTCCTGCTAGACCAGATTACTCAAAGCTCCATCCAACCTGGCCTGGAACACTTCCAAGGAGAAGGCATCTACGACTGCCCTGGGCAACCTGTTCCCATCTCTCACCACCCTCATAGCGAAGAATTTCTTCCTAATGTCTAACATAAATCTACTCTCAGTTTAAAGCCATTAACTCTTAAACATGACAGATACCTAAGTTCAAATTTAGACTGCAAAATATCTACAGCTAGAATATCTGCAACAAAACTTACTTTTCTTACAAATGTTTTCCGATATTCATTCATTTCTCCAAATACAGCACGAGTAAATTCTCCATAGTCGACCTTATCACTCTTGCTATCGTCAAGAATATGCCACAAAGATTCAAAGTCCTGCAATTTAAAAATATTTTGTTCTTCACTATGTCTTAGAATGAAGCACTTGCTATAATAGGAAATTACAGTATTCTCACAAAAAAACCCACAAAACCAAACAAGCTCCAAATAAAAAATTACTCCGAGATTCATCAAAATAATGTGAACTCATCATTAGTCACTGATGACAATAGTTCACATCATTTGCAGTTTTGATACCTGTGGGCTGTTTTTGAAACATAATATAAAAGAACCAAGAAAAAAAGATAAATCAATAGCATCATATACATTATTTTTAACAACTAAAAAAAAAAAAAGAAAAAACATTACTGCAATCCCACTTGCTTCTTCATGAGGCAAAAAGATTTTAAAATTTATTATTATTTTTTCTTACTTTTAAGAATTTCACATAGGACTGAATGTAGAAATGCCAATATATCACAAGGAGGAAAAAAGCTTGCAAAAAATAGCTATTAAACTCCAGATTTAAGCAAAGAAAATAAGAGCTTTCATAAATTAAAGTAAGATAATAGCCATAATTACAGTTTCAGCTAGACTTACACCCTCAGGTATTTTCAAATGGAATATTTTGAGAGCTTCTTTAAAGTCTGCCTGGGAGAGAAAACCACTTCTGTTCTTGTCTATGTGTCGGAAATACTTTCCTAAGCCGGTTATAACCCGAACTCCTCTTTTACTTAGTGACGCTCTGAGTATACCTGAAAATTTAGAGAAATAAAAGGCACAATGTTTACCTGAAGTTGGCCACATGCTATGGAGTTGATATAAAAGTAAACTACAACCACTTATGATACTACTGGTTAAAATAAGACATCCACACATCCATACTCCTTTATCTTTAATGAGTTGTCGTGGTTCCTTGTCTCTCTCCTGCCTGGCTTGCCAATAAATGTCATGGTTTGGGCCCAACATGACAACAAAAGGAACAGCACCCTGGCCGCTCACTCAACTTCCCTCCCCCCCCTCACACACACCCTGGGATGAGGAGGACAAAGCTCCTGGGTGGAGACAAAGGACAAGGGGGGTTCTTCACCGATCAAGGTCCTGGGCAAAACAGACTCAACTTCAGGAAAAAATAATAATTTAATTTCACACTAATCAAACACACACAGGACACAGACAACACATAGACCAGGGCTTGCATATGTTCCCCCACCCCTCCCTCCTTCCTGGGCCCAAATCACTTTGTTCCCGGTTTCTCTCCCTCCTTCCCCCCAGTGGCACAGGGGGACAGGGGATGGGGTTTAGAGTCACTTCACAGGCTGGTAGTTCTTGCCGCCCCATCCTCCTCAGGAAGAAGAATTCCTCACAGTCCTTTCCTGCTTCCCTATGGGGTCTCTCCCACGGGAGAGAGTCCTTCACGAACCTCTCCTTCATGAGTCCTTCCCACGAGGTCCGGAGCTGCTCCAGCCTGGGCTTCACACAGAGTCACCGGCTGCTTTGGGAACAAACTCCCCTGGTGCCAGGGTCTTCCAAAGCTGGATAATCAGAGTCCACAGGCAGCAAATCCACTGGCCACAAAATGCAAGTCCACTGGCCAAGCTCACCCCTCCTGACGCCTTCAGGGAATGTTCCCCCACGTTCCTCCACAAGTGCAGGGGCACAGCTACCATCTCGCCAAGGGTTGCAGGGAAACTTCTGCTTGGGCACCTTCTTCCCCTTCTTCCTCACCAACCACCAGCACTGCTCTCCTTCCCCAGCACAGCTCTTCTCCTCCAGCACAGCTGATCTCCTCCAGTACAGCTCTTTTACCCCCAAGTCCTTCTTTACTCAGGTGTTGTATCAGTTCTTTTGCATGTTAATCGCTGAGGCGCATCTATTGTCCCTCTAATGGCTCCCTGGCTGGGTTTGGAGCAGGGGGAGCTTCTCAGCTTCTTACTGGAGCCCCTCCTGTGGCCCTTCCTCCGCTACCAAAAAACCCACCAAACCAGAACATGAGTGAATGTCACTTCAAAATGGAACTACTAGTTACTTAACATGTGAGTATTATTCTTATAAAGCAGCAGCCAACATCTAAAAAAAATGTTAAAGAGATCACAGAAGGAAAGGAAGAATGGATATCACCCTTCATGTGCTCAGATTATAAAACTGTACTTCTGCTAGAAGCGATAACATACCATGATTCAACATACAAAGCAATGTAGGAGCACTACTGTGGTAATACAAACATTATATTATAGGACACACAGTTCCTCCTTCATTGTACAAACATATTAAATACAATTGGGAACAAGAACAAATAAATGTAAGTAATGCTGCAAAATCGTTCCAAAAGATAGAGAATGATTTCTATGGCAAAAATTACAGCCTTATCAAAATCTCTAGGTAGCAGGTTTACTTTGGAGTTGTCTGAGTTTCTCAGCCTACTCTGTGAACAGAAATGATCTGCTATTATTGTATCTTCGGATTACTTGTATATACAATTACACAACAAATAGGGAACAACAGTGAAATACAAAAGTTTTTTCCATTAAAGTTAAAATTCAGACACGTGCTTAAAGTTGTCTTGAAGTATATACACATAGCTTTCTTCAAAGCCACACCAGCAAACCTTAGATGTAGTCAGACAATAGAGCAATGAATTTTTGAGTCTATTATGCTATGGAAAACATGGAATAGCTAGAAGATTTTAAAACATTCCACATTTTTTATTCTAACAGTTTTTATAAATGTCCAAGCAGATTTTAGTGACCAGAGTGCCTACTAAAACAGGTTAAGCTAATGAGAGTAAACAATGGAGGTTTGACAAGCTGGAAGCTGTTGAGTTCAATGTTTTTTGCTGACCACAGGTTACAAATAGAACACACAGCACTGCATAAACATCTTTCCATAATTTTAAACATAAAGCTATGCCTTTGTCCTAAAGACCGTAGGCAGGAACATGGTAAAATTTTATTACTTATTCCAGAATGGACGACTCAATTGCACTCACATATGTTAATAAACATAATATTAAAGACTATCAAAAAACAGCTGTGAATAATGGCCCAAAGAATCTAGCACAAAATTAACTGAAGAAATGAGATTGTCTTTGTACATTTTGCCAATAACTCTTTTTAATTTAATGCCAGTTTAACACAGGATCAGTGTTATGCTTCAGCATTTTTTTCAGAGATTACGTCAACACAAGGATTAACATTTCAATTGCATTCATAATTATTCTGTACTGTCTCCATGATCTTTAGCCAGCCTGTGTATTTAAAGAAAGTGAAAGCAGAAAGTATTCTTAGTAATGATTTATTCTGGTATCAGATTCTAATAAATATTCTGATAAATATATTTTGTTTAATTTCATTATAATATTACTATTGGTCTTTGCATTGAGCTGTAAAGACAGAAATACAGAAATTAAAAATGAATACCTTCTGGTAGACACAAACCTTGAATTTTCCTGAAAACTTCACATTCATCAACCACTTGCTTAGAAGGCTCTTGCTTGAATTCCACAGAAGTTCTAAAATAAGAAAAAATCATCTTGGTAAAATGACATGTAATATAACTGACTTCAAAACAGCTGTAGTAAATTTAAAAAATTGAAGATTATATTTGATTCTTATACTACCCTTATAAGCATGGAATCCAATTCCTAGAGTTTGAAATGGCACACAAAAATCTTTGCTGAGCACCTGCAAACATGCAGAAACTCCTTTCTGAGAACATTCCATTAGCAGCTCCTCTACTAATTCATGAATCACGGATAATTCCTCCTGTGCATAAAATCTCCAGAAATTTATTTCAAGACAGTCCTAATCTTCAGGTTCAGCCACTGGAAGACTTTGTAAGCAACTCCATTTAGTTATCAATAGGAAAATAACATGAACTAGCTAACAATCTCTCCTCAGAGCAGAATTGGCAAGGGTGTAGACCAAAATGTGCATCAGCATATCTTAGGTATGATGTAAGAATTATGGTTAAATTCTGTGTTTTGTCTGACAAGTGTTTCCCTCTGAGAAGGGCATCCCAGAAACCCCCATCAGAAATTATTACAAAGGTTGATAAAAAATACTGTGGAATAACCTATTGGGGAAAAATATAAGTCAAATAATCATTTTAGTCAGACTAGGAAGGCAAACGCAAAAGAGCTACTGTCAGCTTTGAGCTACTTGCTCACCAGTACTTTGCCAGGGGGTACTCCTCCTTATGCTTTCTGAGGCCAAAGACTTACCTCTCGCTGACTATTAAGAATTTTCATCTCCACTTAGGGTACCTCCCATTATGAAGTCCCTAAAAGCTTATCTATATCAAACCACCTAAACTGAAAAGTCAGCAACCACATACAGAGGACAGTTTACTCTCCCTAAAACACATGTAAACCAAAAAAGATTCAAAAGATTTGTGGCTTGTGGCAGCAGGGCATAGCTGCTCCTCACAACATGAAGAGTTTGTGGCCTGGACCTGAGCAGGATTCTCCATGAGTGCAGTAATGGGGTAAGAAGACTCAATTCAAGAGTTTTGCAACAGAGAATACAGAGTTCAACAACATTCCCATTCAGAAGAAAAAGACTTCACAATCTGAAATTTAGTCACTAATGGAATAAACACAGAGAGAGTATAAAAAGGAAACAATTTGTTCCACCACAGGTAGCAGAAAATTCAAAATTGTAACTCAGTGAGCTTGTCTTCATTCTGGAGCCTTCAGATATAACACTGGATCAACTCCAAATTTCACAGGTATAAGATTAGCAACAAATGAAAGAAAAAGCTGTTTACCAGAATGATAGACTTCTGGGATGTAAAATGTCTTACATAAACTATCAGAAATGAAACTACATTGTATTTTATTTCATGGAAATGTTGCAGAGAGGGAACAATTAGCACTAATCATCATACAACTCTGTATTTCATTAACCAATTACATTTGAATTTATTGATTTATGTACTGTTAGCTCACTATGACTCCTTTGCAAAGCTTTCAGTGTAAAGGGACCTTAAAGTGAACACAACCATAACTGAGAACAAGCTTCATGTGTCTAAGCACTTGGAGAAAGAAAAACAATAGTCAGTTAAGTTGTTCTAACAAAAGTAGTCTTTTTATAGTGAATGTATTTCATTGAGATTCTGTTATTACTGTTCTTAGTCGAGAAGGGATTGAAACATCTGATACAAGAGGAGAGGGTGGAAGAGCTGGGATTGTTTAGCCTGGAGAAGAGAAAACCCGGGAGAACCTTGTCAGTGTGTATAAATCATAGAATGATTTGGGTTGGAAGGGACCTTAAAGATCACCTAGTTCCAACCTCCCTGCATGGGCAGGGACACCTCCCACTAGACCAGATTACTTAAAGCCCCATCCAGCCTAGTCTTGAACACTTCCAAGGAGGAGGCACCCACAACTACCCTGGGCAACGTGTACCCATGTCTCACCACCCTCATAGTGAAGAATTTCTTCCTAATTTTTAACCTAAATCTACCCCCTTCCAGTTTAAAGTAATTTCCCCTCATCCTATCACAAGATGCCCTTGTAAAAGTCCCTCCGCAGCTTTCCTGTAGGCCCCTTCAAATACTGGAAGGCTGCTATGAGGTCCCCCTGGAGCCTTCTCTTCTCCAGGCCGAACAACTCCAACTCTCTCAGCTTGTCTTCATAGGAGAGGTGCTCCAGCCGTCAGATGATATTTGTGGCCCTCCTCTGGACTTGCTCCAACAGCACCATGTCCTTCTTATGTTGGGGGCTCCAGAACTCAACACCATACTCTATGTGGGGTCTCATGAGAGCAGAGGGGAAGAATCACCTCCCTCAACCTGCTGGCAACACTTTTTTTTATGCTGCCTGACACATACTTGACAGGAAGGAGTAAAGAAGATTGAGACAGGCTCTGCTTGGTGCAGCCAATGACAGGCCAGCAGGCAATGGGCACAAACTGAAACACAGGAAGTTCCCTCTGAAAATCAGAAAACACTTTTGTATTGTGAGGGTGACTCAACACTGGAAAACGCTGCCCACAGAGTTTCCAGAGTCTCCATCCTTGCAGATAATTAAAAATCCAACTGGATGTAGCCATGAGCTGCAGTAAAACCTGCTCTGAGTAAGAGGGATGGACTAGAGACCCTCTTGAGGTGCCTTCTATGATGACATGACTTTATGTAAATGTGTACCTTGTAGCATCTGCTGTTGGCTAACACTCCTGACCAAACTTTGAGTAGTCAAGTTCTGGCTGTATGACCAACACTGTTTAGTAACTTCCATGTTCAGGCAACACAACAGTGCAATAAATGTTATATCAAGATTTGACTAGTACTAAGAACCAGCATACTCACAATAAAAGCCAGTAACCTCACAGAAAGATGATTCATTTCCTAGGCAGTTTACTTCTGCACAGATATTAAGATGAGAAGATTGGCTACAAAAACAACACATACTCAAAGGCTAACCATCTGAAAAAGTTCTAAGAAATTCCCATCTTCCAATCCTTCCCCTGTCTATGTTCAAACACACCTACACTACTATGACTGATACCAAGTTTTAATCTAAGCTTCACAAAAGTTTCAATGATAATGTTAACCACAAAAAAATCCCATTTTTTTCCCCAAATGTATTTTAGTTCATCACTTTAAAAAAGTTTCAGCATGACTTGTAGATAAGAAATCTGACTTGAAACAAAGCAAAAGATAGTTTGATAATTAATTCTTATTTTAAAACTATTCCTTATCCCTCTGGAAAGTTACTGATTTATAGTAATAGTTGTTAGTGGATGTTCTAATTTCTCCTAACAACAGCTTAAATACAGATTTTAATTTTCTTAAGCAATGTAAGGAATAGGATGTTAGAAGCTCTTACTAAAAAATCTTTTTCAATTAAGGAAGGGAAGATAAGTTGAAAAACAGCTGCACTTACTTCAGAAAATCCATAGCTGCTTCATCAATAGTAATCACACGAAGGGTAAGAATTGGGTTCTCCTTAACACTTTCTGGAAGGCTATGATCAACACTTCGGAAAGTTAGGTTAGCTCCCTGTTGGTAAAGCATTCAATGATTTACAAATAGGTCATGTATTTCATAAAATATGTTCTGCAAGGCTTTCAGGCAGTATGATTGTTTAAAAGCTTTGGCATGAAATGATGAAAAGGTGAAACTAAGGTCAGTTAACCTTTTTAACAGAGCCTTTCTAGTACTAAATGAAAACAGCTGCAGGCTCCAAAATGACACATTATCCTCTACACAGAGGTTTGTCTAGTAAGAGGGGCTACTGTTGCCTAATCTACAGCTGAAGAATATGAGACTATGGATTGTTGTTTCCTCAGCCAAGCTCTGCTTTTCCATTTTTCTTTTCCCTTCAATCTTTATGGGATCTAAAACTCACTGTACTACAGGAAAGAGTCTCAGAAGGTGCCACTTTGATACTATGAGAGCAAAGTTCTCTCAGGCTGGGAGAAACCCCCTTCAATTATTTTCCACAACCTAAAATCACACTTGAAATGAACAAACAACTAAAAAGTAGCCTTTCCAAAGTTCAAATAATTTCTGCAATGTTTAACTATAAAGTTACTCTTTAAATTAATAGATGTCACTAATAAATATTGAATAACATGTATTAGCCAGTATAGTCTCTTATGAGTTTTACAAATTTCCCTTTCCTCCAAGTTGGGGATAGAGGACATATGTTGTGTATGTTCCAAAGTTCACAGAATCATAAAATGTTAGGTGTTGGAAAGGACCTTTGGAGACCATTGAGTCCAACCCCTCTGCCAGAGCAGAACCAAAGTTAAAGATGATTTTTGGTTTGGGAGAAGAGGGAAGGGGAGAGAAAGAAAAGGAGCAAACTAAAAGTAAAGAATTATGAGAATAATAACTAAAAAAAAGCACTGGGTCTAACTGCAATAACCCTGCAGACTTGAGTTATAAAGCCTCCAAAACTCATAAACTAGGAAGGAGACAGAGACACTTTTTGTGCAAATGTCTCGGTCATTTGGACTTCGTGGGAGACATTTTTGCAGATATGGAGATTCACAGGTATGACATCATTCCAAAGAGCTACCGAACATGGTATCAGTACATTTTCTGGATGGCTTTAATATGCATCTTTATTCAGAACACATTTCCATCTGCAGGTTGAAATGATACACATAAGAATTAAAAAAAAAAAACACAAAAAAACCCCAACAAACTAAAAACATAGCTGCAACCTCCATAGCACAGAGAAAGTAATCTGTTTCATCCTGGAAACACTTACATGGTAGTCACATGTAAACAGTTAGGATTAGGCAGTTAATTAGAAAAAACTAAAAACTAATGCTGTCTTCTTTTATTTTCAATATTTTATCCAAACATGCTTTTTGCTCTAAGCTCAGGATTTGAAGAACTCACTGAAAACAACCTGGACTTGAAAAATTGCTCAAATATGTATAAAGCAGAAACATTTAATCCGGTACAGAAGTACAAAAGATGCAATATGATTTGCTGGTAGATGAAGTCTACCATTGCTTCAAAAGGTCTCCCTAAACAGCTAGTGGTAAACATTTTCAAACTTTAGGTTAAGTCAAATTAACCTGTAATTTCATCATGTTAAAAAAAAATACTAAATCATTGTCTCGGGTCAAAAATGGCATCAGACCTTGCAAAAGTTACTAGTTTTTAACAAGTACTTTGCTCTACTTCATCTTCAGGACCCTCCTTCCCGAGCTGATAATTTTGTCTACAAAAACGTCTACAATGTCTGCAGCCTTGTGCCCTCTAGTGGGAAAATTCCAAACTACAGCCTCATCTGAAGACAAAAGTGGACTCTTAAACGTGGGACTGCAAAATAATAACCCAGACTCCTGAAAAACTTTAACTGGAAAAAAACGTTACTGAAGGGAAAGACTTCAGATCTTCACTGAAAGCCAGATCACAGTTTGGACTCGAATATCTAAATAGTACTTCCAAATCACCAACAAAATTGCCTTAACTTCAGCAGAATACTTACAATATAGAAGTCACTAAGATCATAATCTTTTCCCTTCTTTTGTCCACGTTGATGTTGATAAACTCCCTTCTGAATGAAAGGCAAAGCATTTGTTCTGTGAAATAATTCAAAACTGATGTTAAAACGTTTAAGTTTAATTAAGTTTCTTAGATACAGTAGAGATGTTTCAAAAATCTTTTTTTTAAAAGTGACTTATCCTACCTATTTTTTCCAAACTGTCGAAACTCATACACAGTAAGGGATCTGTCACATGCAAAAAAAAATCCAAGCAACTCTCTACAAGCATCATGACCATTTCTAGAAGGAAAATTGAAAAGCATCTTTATGGTTTTGTATCCATATAAATCCCATTCAACCCAAACATAAGTAACATTTATATTCTGGAATATGCATTTTATTTCCAATGTTGTACATTGTGCAATCTTTTTCTTTGAAAGAGGTATCTGTCTGCTTTCTCTAAACAGTCTTTGAATTCAACTCTGGACTTGGACACTTATTTTAATGCAACATTCCATTCTCCATAGAGTTGAAAACACCTTTCAAAGCTTCATCTTTTAGTATACCAATGTAATTTTCACACATCAGCTGAAGGATTACTTACACCAGGATTACTGCATTCATTATTGTACATGAAGCTCTGGTATATGAAGCTCTGTGGCTGAATCCTCAGCTATGTCTAACAAGTATACAGCTCACTGCTTCAGAAAAGCACCACTTACAAATCTGAAGAATACATTTATGTCACTGTTACTCAATTCAGAAGCTTCAAAGATGCCTTAAACCTGCAAGTTTAATATGTAAGGAGCTACAAACGAGACACAAAGCCATTCGTTCCACCCACAATGGTTGCCACGTACTAAGACAAGGCTAAAATAATTTTTAATCAAGGGAGGTGCAATACCTAAGAGGACTGTTTTACACAGCCCCCATGCTAATTGTCCTGCACAGAGCAATGGGTATGATGGTAATGAAATGTTACTCACGCATCCTAAAACTGTACAACAGGACTGGCTGTACAGCCACTACCCATCAGCCGTGTCAGAAGTTGTATTATACATGTATGTATATATATACCCACCCAGCACATACTGTTTACTAAACAGTGCATTAAATATTCCAAGAAGGTAAGGATCATAATTTATAAATTCATGGAACTGAAAAGCTTCACAAACTTTGTGACTACCTGGATATTATCCTACTATCAAAGCGCAGCTTGTTAGAGAGCATGTTCTCAGTTAATCCTGATTTGGTCCTTATTCTGTGAAAATAATGCGGCATGTTAATGATACCTAGATGCTCACAGAGAAATGTTACATAAAAGTCAAGTGTTTTGAAGCAACAAAAAATGTGAAATACAGTATCCTTGGTAACTGGCTGAGGAGATGAGCTCTTTTAGTTGAACTGGAAATCGACTCAGACTTGTAATGCAGAAGGTGCTCTATAATTACACAATATGAGAATACTTTCACAGAAAGCATAGATATGAATGGGACATCTTGTTTACATACACTGATACAAAGAATTAAACCTCTGCTACTCCTCATACTTCCACAAAACAATGAGTTTTCTTGCAGAAGCACCCAGGTAGGGGCTTTTTTACACACCCAGATATTTTTATTGGCCATATTACTAGATCAAGAAATTGAGATTTGTCCATATGCTGGATGTAAGAGATTGAGATTGGTTTTGTTGCCTTTTTTTTAAGAATACTAAGATATTTGTTAAGAAATAATTCAGAGCAGAATGTTAAAATATCCTAAGCAAAGATGTTTGCCTACATGTTTAGAAAGATTAAGAGAACAAAATTTGGACCTGCAGATTAATTTATTTTTATGGATCACAGTGTTCTCTCAGTTTTTCTTAAGCCCTTGGAGTTACTATTTCAATACTCACAGGCCAGGAATGACATTTAAATGCCAATATAGTTAATTATTGCTGCAGAAATCAAAACATGAAATAAAAGTATGATTATATTGTGAAGATCTACAATAGCATTTACAGATGCATATTTATGCAATTTTATACACCTAAGAATAGGAATCTCTAAAAGGATATGACAAAATAGCAAAGCTTTCAACAGCTCAGAAAACGCTGACAAAACCCTGTGATGAACAGTATCACTGTAAGCTTAAGAATGTTCTCCCAGGTTTTACCAATCATACAAATCAATCATTATAGACAGAGAACCCAC
This sequence comes from Chaetura pelagica, assembly GCF_000747805.2. Taxonomy (NCBI): domain Eukaryota; kingdom Metazoa; phylum Chordata; class Aves; order Apodiformes; family Apodidae; genus Chaetura; species Chaetura pelagica. Next base: position 1,540,120 of record NW_009954190.1, on the reverse strand, counting down.
ATAAAAATCCACATAGGCAATCATAAGCATGTGGAGGTTACAAAAAAGGCTTCACATGAAGCTGGTGGATACAAGCCAGAAATAAAACATCTGGAAGGCCAAACAGGCTTCAAAGAGCTCAAAATAATAAAAAATACAGAAGAAAATGTACTTCTAAAAAAATGAGTGCTAGAGAAAACTTACTTTGTTTCATGCAGTGTTCTTTTCCTAAAGCGCATTGGTGCCGTCCCAAGTCCCCAGAGTCCTTCAGCTTCCTTGTGAACATCAGCACGTGTGGACTGCTCTGGGTCACTTATAACAGCTCTGACCAGGAAGAGCATTGAGAAAATCTCTGACTATTATATGTTTGAATTTCAGATCTTACATTTTCTTACTCAGGAAGGAAAACATTCAAGATTAACACAGCAGTAAAATCTTGGTATTTTGCATTAAGCTTGAATAAATTTGTGGGCTTTTCTTGTATTTGTTTTTACAAATTCTGAAGTTTGTTACTCAAAATCAAATATATGCAATAATATTCTGGCACTACTATGTAGTAACTTTACAAGTATATATTTGTATTATATATAAGTATATACAACTTATGTATTTCATATATGTATATATAAAATAAATCTTAGGATTATGAAGGGTTTGGGTTTGGTTTCTTTTCCCCATTTTTCTCCTTTCCACTGATGGAGTATTTAGAGAATTCTGTGACAGCAGTTACTAGTACTGGTCACTAGTACTAGTAGTAGCGACAGCATCCAACAGAAACATTTGCACTTCATCTCCCAAAGCAGTAGCCATACAACCCATAGGATCTCAAAGTACCATCAAGCAGACAAGAAATAGATGAACTGGTTTCTGAACATTTTTATATTCCCTGTATCAGTTTAAAAAGTAAACAACAAGCTCTTTAAAAATACATGAGGTTTTTTTTATGTTAATGAATTGGTTCATAATCAGAAGGAAAAAGTAATTTTGCATGGCTTATACAGTTTTACAAACAGATCCACCTTTGCACACACCAGTTACACTGATTTAACTGCAAGATATGCTCTACACACAAAAAACCCCCAAGCAATCAGAACACCTTTGTGTTTCCTTTAATAGATTTTTTATAGATTTTTAATAGATTTTTTTCATGCAATGGTTTTGAACTAATCTTCCCTGATTAACATCCTGCTCTCTGATACCAATTTGTTTGGCAGTACTGGCAGTTATATTTGAAACATAAAGAGCAAGATTTTTTTTTAATTACAAGTTCATTCTGATGCAGCTGCAGCACTACTGAATATTGCCTTGACATTGTCAACAGGAGGGTTCAGAGTAGAAGAAGGAATACATGGAAAATTAAGACAAAGCCACAGAAGGTAGGTAAGCACAGAATGAACATCCATGATGCAAGATGCACAAACCTGTATGTTTAATCAAACATCAGCAGAACTGAAACACTTTAACACAACCAGCACATTTTTAAAGATAATCTCTGTAATGATCTGCTTTACCTACGTATTTGTAGAGATACATCGTGGCATGAGCATTTCTTTGAAAACTGGGGATTTCTGCACTCAGCCTTTTGCTATTTTTAATCCTGTACAATGACACTCAAAATTTAACATTGTTTCACATCAACCTGGTTTCTTTCAGGCAACTTCCTAGATTTCTCAGCTTTTAAATAGTGTAAAAGCATTAGCAGACTTTTAAACAGTGTAGGTCATTTAAATTGCCCTTGGAATGGAAACAAAGTAAAATTAAAATGGTAAAGTGCAACCTCAAAGCCTTAAGATCTGACAGGAGATAACATCACTACAGATGACTACAGAGATTGTAAACCAAGCACAGAAAGCAACCTTCTGTAGAGCTACCCACAGTGTAAGGTAACATGAAGCTACATTAAACTGGCTTGCACCATCCTATATTGTCATAACCATACAATTTGGATAGAGCCCTAAATTACTAAAGCATGCTTAAAAATGAGAACGAGTTTATATGAATAATAATAAGGAAAGATGTTTTTACTATACCCATTTTGTAAGTTGTCTTTTTTTCCTGCAACATATAATGGAATCTTCCTATATAGAAGCAATGGTTTCTTGGAGCTAAAGGGCTAGCTATGAAGTTAGAAAAGCCTTCCTGTAAACCTCAATCAACTTGATTAATCATTGTGCCTTTTCTCCCTACCTGCCCAACACTGGTAAAAAGCTCCTTTATTTCTGAGGGCTGTTGTGTCAGTATTAATAAAGTAATATTAATAAAGCTAAGATTCTTAGAAAAGACAATAAATACTGAGTAAGTGTAATTTGTAACAGCAGGCATCCATATATTTTGCTGAGGTGCAAGAGGGTTATTTCTGAGAAGCAGTCTGTTATAAACCCTTACATTGGGTCCAAGTATAAAATTTAAAAATATTGTCATAAAAAGGTGAACTTACATATAGCACTTTAAACTGATTTTTTAAGTTACATTAAAAAGACTTTTCATTTAAAGAATTTTTTGCAAATAATAACACTACATAGGACTGCAAAAGACTTTGAATGAGATTATAAAAACACCTCTCAGGTAAGAAAAGCCACAGACTCAAAGATCTAAATCCTTCTATAGGGAAAACTGAATTTTTACATTGTAATTTCACTTACCTAGATAATTGATCCACCATCACTTGTTCTACTACAGCCTGTCTTCTCCTCTCTGCAGCATCATCCTCCTGCAATTAAAAAACTGACTGAAAGCAAATGAAACAGATAACACCAGACACTTCAAATAATAAACTACCTTTCAAGTTAGCATTCAGAGGTCACAATCTTACCAATGTCAAAATTAATAATTTCATTTCCCCATCTTTTTTAAATTTTATTTGCATACCAAATACACAAATAACACACTCTAATTGTCTAAGCTTCTTAGTTGTCCATAAATAGGATTCTAGTATTTCTGTTGACAGACAGCATCCTTATCTCTGTACTGCTACCAATAAGTTCTGTAAGTACAATAAAGCCTGAGGAAACTCACGCTATTCCAGCTTCATGGTTGACACAGATTCCAGCTCAGAGAATGAAACTTTACCTCCAGCAATATTTAGTCAAAAAAATTCTCTTAAGACTTAGTCTCAATACATAATTTTTTATCTGCTGCATGTCACAATAATTTTCTGCTGAGATAGGCTAATCTGAAAAACTTTTCAGGAAAGATCATCCTAAGGGGGAAAGGGATTTAACACGATCTTATTGTTATTTTTATTAGAATAAGACTGAACCATAACCTTGTGCCATTCACTGTAAAGTTCTCAGGCACTGATCATCAGTTGTGCTACAGAAAGAGAAATCAAAGCACAAGAGGACACCCCAGGGCAGCATGGAGGCCACTGACAACAAACAACCAGGCCCCAGCATCTCTATTTGTTTTACTTTCCAGACTTCTGAACTTTTTCACTGCACTTAAATTTGCCTTTCTAAAAAATAAAATAAAATGAGAAAACAGAAATTTTTACTGAGGGGACTTATGCAATGTTTTTGAAAATTCTGTAGGAATTCTGACACTGAAAAATTAAGATATTTTTCTGATTATTTCTTTCACACAATTTTGTGTGCAAACTAAATTCTAGATAGATCAAACCTTCCCTTGCCTGAAGAAGATCCAAAAGTTGGCTCCCAGACACCAAGTAACTGTAGAGGACAATCTCTAATTCCACAGATTTTATTGGTATAATTCTCAGCCCTGAAGTAAATACTGATTGGCACTAGCAAAAAAAAAAAAAAAAAAAAAAACAGTAGAGATGGGAATGCAGGAAATGAAAAGTACTGTACAAAAATAACACAGACAGTGACTGAAATTTTACATCTGGACATGCTCAGTGATGATCTGCTAAGATTTTGCCAGAGCATAATGAAGAACCATCTTCTTTGTGACCTCACTTCACATTTGCACTGTCCAGATTGGCAGGCACATCTGCTCTGGAACAATTTGCATGAGGCAAATTTTAATTGAGTTACTGAAACACATAGCCACAGTCTGGAAAAAAAAAAAAAAAAAAAAAGACAAACCAAAAAGCCCAAATAAATAATGTAACACTAGGCCAGCTGGTGTTTATTCCAAACTAATTTGAAGCCTTAAAAGATTCCTAAATTATAGGAGATGGGAAGATTTTAGCTTGCTTTAATTTTTCTTTTTTGCACCAATCAGAACAACCTGATGCTTTATTCTGAGTTACTGAATCTTTGTCCATTAATTGTCACAACAGATGTATTAAAAAGCATTATGGAAAGAAAGATGCAGCAATAACACAGAGCAACATTTTTTACAACTCAACATATTGGTTTATAGAGCCAAAACACCTAAAATGCTGAAAAGAACATGATTTCTAGAAAATAAACCTTACACTTTGAATTTCAATTGGAGGCTAGGTTATTAAAGGTAATCCTCAATGGAACATCTTCCATTCAGCTCTTAGACAAAAGCTCTACTATGAACTATTGTTTAGAAAGTAGTAACTCTTGTTCACAAAATATGATTATTCAGAGAAAAAAAACTTTTGCCAAAAAAACCTAATTTTATTATGTAGCATCTATGGGCAATCACACATTCTATAGTCTATCTTGAACAAGGGAATTTTCACCCCAAACTACAGAAAAATTAAGATAAATCCTACTTTAAAAATAGAGTTTCCAGTAATGATTACAGTAAAAGGGATTTTTAATATTGTGTATTCCTAAGCTAATTTTTAAAGTACCTTGAAATCAAATGACAACAATTGAGGCAACATATACCCAATGTAATTAATAGCTATGCAGTTACTACTTCTGATTTTTTCCGATTATTCCTAAAACTATCAGAAGCTTAAACCTGAGAGAACCTAAGACATGTTCCTAGAATGAGACAGACAGCCTGTGCACCTTTGAGTTCTAAAGAATAACAAAAAGCTTCCAAAGGTCCCTGTGACACCTGGCTCAGACACCTGCTGGCCTCCTTTCAAGGCATGCCAGCTGCAGTGTGCCTGTTATTTCGTAGTCTTCCACTGCTCCCTTTCTCAGTGAAATGGGAGCTTATTTGATTCAGCATTAAGTAGTTACTCCAATAATACTTCACAACTTTTTTTCCATTGTCTTTACCCAGTTGTATAGATCTTTCAATTTATTCTAAAAATAACAAACAGGAGGTTCTTCAAGTTCTTCATAAAAGACCTTTCTGAAAATATTTTCTTATGAACATGAATAGTGAACTCAGTAGTGTAACATCCACTTTGACAAACTAAAAATCAAATAAATGTTTGCAATGATCCAATATTCACTGCAGTATTGAGCAATCAAAATTAAAACTGCTATTTCCTTTTACAATCTAATAACATTTATCATGGCTTAGTACTCCATAAGACAGGTAGAATGTTAATTCTGCTCAACAATAATACCTTCAAAAAACACTTACAAAAGTTGTCATTACATACACAAATACTGAATCACGCAATATCAAATCTCAAGGTTCTTCATAATTGTAAATAATTCTAAGTTCAAGGCTTAGCCTTAAATGGTCAAGATTCCTATTGTTCAGTCATAAAAAAAGGAAAAAACGTGTCTATGTAAGAAATTAAATTAATTTGTTGAGTGTGTCCATATAAGAAAAGTTTTAATTCCTCTCTATGCATGCTAGTGAGGCCATACTTGTTTCCAGGCTCCCTCCTTCCCAAGACCAATATGAATGAGAGGAACCTGGAAACAATTTTACAGAGGACTGGAGAGTAACAGAGCACTGGAACAGGCCCAGAGAGGTTGTGGAGTCTCCTACTCTAGAGACACTCAAAACCTGTCTGGATGTGTGCCTGTATGATCTACTGTAGGTGATCCTGCTCTAGCATGTGGGTTGGACTATATAATCTTCAGAGGTCCTTTCCAACCCTGACCACTCTGTGACTCTGTGAGAAGCTTAGTGAGCTTGGGTTTGTTCAGTTTGCAGAAGCAGCAGCTACAAGTTATTCTCAAAACAACCTACAATCAAAGGGAAGTTACAAGGAATACAGAACCAAACTTTTTTTGACAGTGGCCAACAGTGTAACAGGAGGCAAAGGTTACACACTGTGCCTCGGGAGGCTTGGTATGGATAACAGGAAGAACTTCTTCATGAGGAGAGCAATGTATCACAGGAAGATGTTGCCTAGAGATGCTGTAGAAGCTCCATCCTTGGAGCTTGAAGACTCAGCCAAAGCCATGGCTGACCCAATCTAATAGCAGCAGTAGAGGCCATAGAGCTTATAAAGCCAGTTCTCGTCACACATTCCATTTCAGGACTTAATGAGGGAGGAGAACCTGCTTACTCTAGAAATAAGTCAGAGTAAGAGTTAATGGAATCATGGAATCCATGGATCATGGAATACATGCTTGGGTACAAACTACAGACCAGAAGAAATGTAACACCATACTCAGGTTCACTCAAGTCACTAGTTAATCTTAAAATATGTATACATTTGTATTTATTATGCATAATTTGCATTCTCATCTATATACATTACTGCATAAAATACAAGCATTGCAGATAAGATTGAAAAATGCTCACTGGTTTGCTCAGTTCAGTTCCCATTGAAACAAATGCTTAAACTCTCATGACTTCAAGGGGTGCAATTACATACTAGGATCAAATAACCAAAGACCTTACTTACCCTGAACATCTGGGAAGCCATTCTACAAGTCTAGACAGTTAACAGCATAATATCAGCAAAAATACTTACAGCTTCTGATTTCCTTATACTGTGCTGCATATAGGGCTTTCTTGTGTAATGTTGCTGCAGGAGAGCTTTCTTATCAAGAGCTGTAAGATCATCACCATGCCCATCTTGAAGCTGTGTATCCTACACAAAAATATGTTATTTTCATAAATAAAATTTAATACATTTTAGTAAAAAGAAGCAAACAGAAACCCCACCCAACAATTTTATTTTTTTTCCTTTCTTCTCTATTTTTCAAAGCATCTGCTTTCTCAAAAGTACTGTGTTCCTACAAGCTTTGTGAAATATCAGCAGCAAGTCAAAGAAGGCAGACTTTCAGTACCTCTCTGAAGAAGCCAAGAGCTCATCCTTCTCTCTTCTTCTCAAGAACAGCCAAAATAAAGCAGCACATTTGCCATTATATGCATAGCTCAACATTTACCATTGCAGAGATGCTGCTTTTTGACCAGCAAAGAAGTTAAATACAGTCTAGACAGGGGAAAGCCAAAGCACGCTGCCCAACTAAGTCAAATAGACTTGTAAACCAGTCTGACTGTACTACAGAAATATCTCCTACATGGAGGATATGAAGAAAACTGACAAAGCAGACAGCATTTATTGAAATCAGGAAGGTGGGAACATGGGAAACAAATCAAAAGTGTAGGCTTTGTTAGCTATGCTCCTCTAGGAACAGCTCCTTTTCAGAGAAAAAAAGTTATTACAAATTCTGTTAATCAAATAAAATAATAGGTACCTTGAAATCTAAAGAGATTTTGATTTATTCATTTAATCAGGTAGTGATAATGTCTAACATAGAAAATTTCTCTGCTAGACATTACATTAAAAACTTATCATAAGAATTGAAACACACAGCTTCTAGTGCTTAGGAAGTATCTTTCTGGAAACAAAAATGACAAGAATAAGCCAATCCTGCTGCTTCTCTCTCAGTATACTTTTGCCACCTATTTCTTCAGTTTCAGATTAACTTGGCTGTTCCTGTAAATACCCTTTTGATGACCTTGTAGTACAGCATATAAAGGAGTAACTCTTTGGAAAAGAGATGATATGATGATGTCAGACTAGTACACAAATGAAAAACCCTAAAAAAACACAAAAGTAGTATTACTACAAATCTCCAGAACTGAAATCTTAACTGCCACCAAAAATAAACCTAAATTTAACAAAATAACAGAATTAATTGCTTTTTTCATTCAACTCTTTCAATCACAGAATGTTTACTTACAGATACTTTCAGGTTCTCCAAGTTTTATCTGAGCACTAGAAGAACAACTATAAGAGGAGAAAGCCCCTTTAAAGCTATCATCAATATGTGTAAAACAGTAACAACAATTATGTGAAACATAATCTTTGTTTTACTTAAGAACTTCCCTTTTCATTCTACCAAACAATACACAAGTAAAATCACTAAACTCATTGGTATTCATAGCAAACCTTTTCCTCTGAAATGCAATGAGCACAATATGTTCTCTCAACACCTGCATGCTTAACTTTTCATTAACATTCTTAAATGCTCATCTACCCTCAGCACAGACCAGAATTTGACCAGTCCTCACAGCTGTTGTTAATTTTTTTCCCCATTCCCTTTCACCTACAATGATGTATCTTGCTCTGTGCAGCCACCCTTCTCCACTATATTTTCTAGAGCAAGAGGAAAGTTGGGTTTTTTCATCCCTTTGTTTTCCAGTTTCATTCCAGTGATCTTCCCTTGTTTGCATCTTAGTTTTAATTTAAAAACACAAAAGAACCCTGGCAGAATTAATGCCACTTGCAGTCCAACTCCGCAGTATAACTGTACAGTATCTTATACAATTTATACTCGAGGATAACAGATTGTATCTTTCCTTTTTTTAACTCCATATTGCCTTACTTGAAATTCAGTGATAATATTTCTCTAATGTACGGATTTCAGCACAGAATCATAGAATCATGGAATCATAGAATGGTTTGGGTCAGAAAGGATCTTTAAGATAATCTAGTTCCAACCCTCTGCATGGGCAGGGACACCTCCCACTAGACCAGGTTGCTCAAAGCCCCATCCAGCCTGGCCTTGAACACTTCCAGAGGGAGCATCTGCACACCCCTGGGCAAAGAATTTCTTCCTAATGTCTAACCTAAATCTACCCTTGTTCTATTATTACACGCCCTTGTAAAAAGTCCCTTGCCAACCTTCCTGTAGCCCCTTCAGGTACTGGAAGGCTACTATAAGGTCTCCCTGTAGTCTTTCTTCTTCAGGCTCAACAGCCCCAGCTCTCTCAGCCTGTCTTCATAGCAGAGGTGCTCCAGCCCTCAGATCATCTTTGTGGCTCTCTTCTGGACTCGCTCCAAGAGCTCCATGTCCTTCCTGTGCTGAGAACTCCAGAACTGGACACAGTACTCTTGGTGAGGAGTACAGGGGCAGAATCACCTCCCTCATCCTGCTAGCCATGCTTCTTTTGATGGAGCCCAGGACATGGTTGGCTTTCTGGGCTGCAAGGGCATATTGCTGGCTTCTCATCAACCAATACACTCAGGTCCTTCTCCTCATAGCTGTTCTCAATCCATTCTCCACCCAACCTGTATTTGTGCTTGGGATTGCCCCAACTGGGGTGCTGGTACATCCTTCACTATTACATTAAAAACTTATCATAAGAATTGAAACACACAGCTTCTAGTGCTTAGGAAGTATCTTTCTGGAAACAAAAATGACAAGAATAAGCCAATCCTGCTGCTTCTCTCTCAGTATACTTTTGCCACCTATTTCTTCAGTTTCAGATTAACTTGGCTGTTCCTGTAAATACCCTTTTGATGACCTTGTAGTACAGCATATAAAGGAGTAACTCTTTGGAAAAGAGATGATATGATGATGTCAGACTAGTACACAAATGAAAAACCCTAAAAAAACACAAAAGTAGTATTACTACAAATCTCCAGAACTGAAATCTTAACTGCCACCAAAAATAAACCTAAATTTAACAAAATAACAGAATTAATTGCTTTTTTCATTCAACTCTTTCAATCACAGAATGTTTACTTACAGATACTTTCAGGTTCTCCAAGTTTTATCTGAGCACTAGAAGAACAACTATAAGAGGAGAAAGCCCCTTTAAAGCTATCATCAATATGTGTAAAACAGTAACAACAATTATGTGAAACATAATCTTTGTTTTACTTAAGAACTTCCCTTTTCATTCTACCAAACAATACACAAGTAAAATCACTAAACTCATTGGTATTCATAGCAAACCTTTTCCTCTGAAATGCAATGAGCACAATATGTTCTCTCAACACCTGCATGCTTAACTTTTCATTAACATTCTTAAATGCTCATCTACCCTCAGCACAGACCAGAATTTGACCAGTCCTCACAGCTGTTGTTAATTTTTTTCCCCATTCCCTTTCACCTACAATGATGTATCTTGCTCTGTGCAGCCACCCTTCTCCACTATATTTTCTAGAGCAAGAGGAAAGTTGGGTTTTTTCATCCCTTTGTTTTCCAGTTTCATTCCAGTGATCTTCCCTTGTTTGCATCTTAGTTTTAATTTAAAAACACAAAAGAACCCTGGCAGAATTAATGCCACTTGCAGTCCAACTCCGCAGTATAACTGTACAGTATCTTATACAATTTATACTCGAGGATAACAGATTGTATCTTTCCTTTTTTTAACTCCATATTGCCTTACTTGAAATTCAGTGATAATATTTCTCTAATGTACGGATTTCAGCACAGAATCATAGAATCATGGAATCATAGAATGGTTTGGGTCAGAAAGGATCTTTAAGATAATCTAGTTCCAACCCTCTGCATGGGCAGGGACACCTCCCACTAGACCAGGTTGCTCAAAGCCCCATCCAGCCTGGCCTTGAACACTTCCAGAGGGAGCATCTGCACACCCCTGGGCAAAGAATTTCTTCCTAATGTCTAACCTAAATCTACCCTTGTTCTATTATTACACGCCCTTGTAAAAAGTCCCTTGCCAACCTTCCTGTAGCCCCTTCAGGTACTGGAAGGCTACTATAAGGTCTCCCTGTAGTCTTTCTTCTTCAGGCTCAACAGCCCCAGCTCTCTCAGCCTGTCTTCATAGCAGAGGTGCTCCAGCCCTCAGATCATCTTTGTGGCTCTCTTCTGGACTCGCTCCAAGAGCTCCATGTCCTTCCTGTGCTGAGAACTCCAGAACTGGACACAGTACTCTTGGTGAGGAGTACAGGGGCAGAATCACCTCCCTCATCCTGCTAGCCATGCTTCTTTTGATGGAGCCCAGGACATGGTTGGCTTTCTGGGCTGCAAGGGCATATTGCTGGCTTCTCATCAACCAATACACTCAGGTCCTTCTCCTCATAGCTGTTCTCAATCCATTCTCCACCCAACCTGTATTTGTGCTTGGGATTGCCCCAACTGGGGTGCTGGTACATCCTTCACTCTTTTTTTAAAGTCCTATATACAGTCATAATTAAACAGAATAATAATTAAAATACTTTTATATTTTAAAATGAAAAAGCTAAAACATATTTCTATATTTGGAAATAACACTTTACCTAGACTTTCCTGCTGTCTCTTATCTTCTTAGGCTGCAAACTCTTCCCTATCACTCATGCTAATTTTCATCCTCAGGCTAAAGATACACTATGAGGGCCTCTGTTACATTTCTTAGCACACTTAGCTTCTCAGAGCACCTCATTTTCTCACTCTGGAACAAATGAAACAAGCCTCATTTTTTTTTCATTTCCTACTCAACATTAGATGCTGAAATTACACTGCTTTATTTCTTTATAACAAAAACATTAAATAAATTAATTACACACACAAGCAAACCTCTCCAAACACTGTAATGAAATACCCATGTCTACTGCCATGTAAAAGTGCAGTTACTTCTTTGCCAGCTACCTTTATTGAAGCTGCTGGACACTTGAGATGTTCTTTTTTCTTTTCTTCAATTCTCTGAGAATATTTCTTATATTCCTCCTTCATATCTGCTTCATACTGAAGATATTTCATTTTATATCTGTCTGTTGGGGATGGCAGATTTCCTAGTATTGTCTTCTGCTCCAAAACAGAACTCTAAAGCAAAAAGTAATCAATATGAAAGCTCCTGGATGATCCACTGAATGAGAATAGCATTATTATGATTCACATCCAGCATAACTTCAGAAACTTCTTGGCACTATGTTTCACATTAAAAAAAATGCAAATATGACTGCATATGCAGACTCAGATTTTCATTGAGTTCTTCATATTCTGCCATTTTTTAATCTAAAAAGTATACAGCCAAATGGTTCTACATCACTTATAAAGAGAAAAACTGAGATTCAGTGGTTCTTCCTTATAAGATAATGTTATAGGTCAATAAAATGTAAATTCTAACATTTGATTTTGGTTGGCTGAAAATAGGCTGATGATTTTTTCAAACAAAATTTCCAATGCTCTTGGACGGCAGACCAGTATTAGTACCAGGACTTCCTTCCCTAGAATAACATCAGCTGAAAAGTCTGTGAAGCCAGCTAAGTACCTTCCTAATTTAACATTTGTTTCAGTGCTCTATACATTAGAGGCTGGACCAGTAGAAATAGCAGCAATCATCAAAGGCCAAGACTCCATTTGTCTTTCTCTCCCTGAATAACTAACTTAGTCAATGTTTAAGTGATAGTCCTTCAAACCTAACAAAAATAAAATGGTCTTATCTAGCATCTTTACCTGACCCAACCCATCTTGTGACAGCAGTGTCACAGTCTTGTTTTAGAAAACCATTTCTCAAAAACCCAAAAGATTTATATTCTTGAAAGGCAGCTTTCTCTTTCAAAAGAGGATCCACATCCCTTCACTGATTAATTCCTGAATTATAGGACTATATTTAATTTATTCTTCCAAAAGTGACCTATTTTGGGAAGATTTACTTACAGTCTGTTATTGAAGAAGTTGGAATGTATCTTGCTAAAAGAATGCTCAGTCAGGGCCTCAGAAGTAAGCAATGCAGAAATAAAGGCCACTCAGAGGAATACATTAAAATATTTTAGAACTGCTTGAAAATCTTCTCCACAAAAAAGGAGGGAAATAAAAAAATAAGTCAGCCAAGAAGAGAAGGAGAGCAGAAGATGGTAAGTGAACAGAAGACACATTCTTGCACATACAGCACTTCAGTATTTAAGACCTAATGAAGGCAGAAGGGAAGCAACAAGAGATAAAATAAAGCAGAGAAGAAATTGAGAAAGACCCTGAAAAACAGACAAAGCCACATCAACCTCCTGTTAGACTTCCTGCAGCTAGACAGAATTATATGTATGAACCTTATATTTAAAAAAAAAAAAAAAAAGCTAAAGCAAGCAGTAAAACTATAGGCATCTAGAACTAAAAAGAGTATAGCAACTCAAGTAAGTTTGCACTGCACTACAGAGGAAAATAACCTATTTGTAGTTATATATTTGCAGCTGCATCCTAAGAAGTGCATAAATATCTATATTGGGCACATAGATACTCTGAGAAGTAGTACATTCTTAGTCTGCTACTTAAAAAACCTAAAACCAGTTAACCATTTCAGTTTTTATTTAAATGCAAAAAAAAAAAACAACCCTTCCAGTTTAGAAACCATTTGGTTATCTAGGGAAACATTTAAAATTACAGTCTTGGCAGATTCACCTTGAGCTCCAGCCAGCTTGGAGTCATGCCATACAAGTTGCTACATTATTTGTTTCAAGGGACACAGGATGTATATAAATTAACTAGTAATTATTTTTCCTTTAGCTACACTTCTGTTTTAAAAACACTTATTAGAGTATGTAAGTTAAATATTTTTGAAATTATGTATTTTTCAGTTTTTCCATAAGGAGACTGCATTGATAATTTAGGGTATTTCCTGTACTTTAACCAAATAAAAATGTACTACTAGTAGTAAGATTTTTGCTATGAGTATGTATGATGCATGATTATGTTGGGAAATAATGATGTGGGCATAATTGTTCCTGAATTAGTTTAAAACTCTAGATATTGCTCAAATATACAGGGACTACATACAGAAGACTCTCTTTAATTCTCACATTTGAAACACTCAATATACTGATGGAATGACAGCAGATTAAAATGTTGCTCCAATAAACTAGTTCTTGTCACACAAAAGAACTTAAAACATACTACATTTTCAGACGATATACTGGAGTACTTTTCTACTGAACTGCTAATGTTATTTTGTCACTGTGTATTTTTTCAGCTACTTTACCTCTATTTTCTTCTGACATGATTTTCTAGACACCTGTTTAAACTAAAGGACAAGAGAAATTAAACATGTATCAATGACCAAATAAAAAATAACCACATTAATTTTTTTCAAATTTAATTTAGATATAAGAGTGCAAAGGGAAACTTTTACTGTATTCAGGGAACCTTAATAAATTATTCATAAAATTAATTCTTAATTAGAAAACATGGGGGGGTTTTATGCTCTGGAGGTTCTTTGTGCTTTGCCAAAAATATTTTGGACCAATAGCACTTGCAGGTATGAGTTTCACCAAGAATCTAACTTGTTTAACCAAAGTTATAATTTGTATGATCAAGCAAATTATGCTTCTTTAACTTACTGCTGAAAGGGCATATTTAAAAGATACTTTTAGTGACAGACTGACCTGTTGATTCTGATGATGCTGTGCATTTGGTGTTTGTAATGATGTTCTCCAACCTGAAGATGATTCTAGAGGGCATGTATGAGGATAACTTCTACTGTATGGTATATAAGAGTCTCCATCCTAAAATTATAGAAAGAAGCCCAAAGGACAAGTCATTTTAATTGCTTTCTATTCAGAGAGATATTTTTATAAACTCCTGCAACTTATGCATTCTAAAAACTATTCAAGAAAGAATTAATTTATAATTACCTCTCCATCAGAATCTCTCAGCCTCCCTAGATCCAGGCATGGCACGCTGCAGGAAGTTAAAACAATTTTAAAAGCAATATGTTATCTTATTTTTCAATGACAATAAAAGCAAACTGCCTATTAGTTGTATTATTATTATCATTATCATTATTAGCTCCTTTTCAAAAATTTGCCTGCTATAACAGGTTCACTACAACTGGAGATGGCCTACTTGGCAAATCTGCATTAGTACCTCCTGCTTCAGCTCAGAAACTGCCCACCAAGCTTTTCCCCAAGGTACAGCGTACCCTGGCAGCCGAAAAGGGCCCCTGCAAGGCCCTTATTTACTCCCAGCACAGCCAGCTTGGCTCCTCAACAGGAGCTGCTGTAACAACATAATGAATCAGGGATTCTTTAATCCTGTCTTCTACAGCAATTGTGTGTCAACACCCCTCTAGAATCAGCCAACAAAGAGGGAAGCAATAGCTCCTTGGGATCCAAACCTCTGGACTTTTTGTAAGAGATTAGCACAGTGGAAGCCAACTATATTTCAATACTTATTCTGCTTAGAGAAATGAAAACCCCTCCAATGTATCAAAGCATCTCTGTGCCTTCTGATTTTACTCCAGGTATAAACCATGAATACATAACTGTTAAATTTTATCACCAATATTTCCAAACATCCCTATTATAACACAATTAGTTCTTGGAATAAGAGAGCTCCTTAATTTCCACTACACAGAAATTGAAGTTCTTTGACTTCGATATGAACAATCCAAGGTCACGGTCACTCATACTTGTAAAACAATGTAGAAAGATACATTGGCTGTAGGGTGCTCCAGTAAACAAACAAAAAAAATCCCAAACTATCAAACATGGTCCTTGGAATCAGATGTTGCTTATCTGCCAAAGTCACTGTAAGGTTTTAAATGTTATAACCAGTACACAAAATTTTCCATGGCTTAGAAAAACCCATCACAATGGTTTCTCTGTAATTTTTACTGTAATACCTGAAAAGAAGGCCCATAGTTAAAAATATTTTTCTCTTTTTGTAGACTATTATATTAAAAAAAAAATAATCAAAGAACACTAGGTATAAACATGAATGCTCTGAGTACAATTATTCTGTGATGCTCAACCAAATGTAAATCAACTTAATTCCAATGTAAATAGCGCATCAAATATTCTAATCTAAATATAAATCATAGAAAACAAACTAGGAAGATAAATTTCATGGAACACTGAGTTGCATATCAATACAAATGCAAATGCATTGTTATTAATGCACAATTCACCACATAGATCAGAAATAGAAGCAGACTTACTCTGGTGGGCGAGAAACATGAGTAGCCTGTCTATCTGGTCCCCAGCCCTAAAAGAACAAGACGTTATTACATACCTACGGGGATCAGGCTTAAAATACACAGTTCTCTCTTTCAACCTTACCTGGAAGATTAGAAATCAATGCCTGAAAGTATCTGTTCAACAGATGCTACTGAGATGCTACTAACAAAAGGACAAAACAAAAACTTTACCTTGAAAGTTGATTCTTACAGATCATGAGACTAAAAGACTGAATATTCATGACAGAAAGATTTCCAGCCATTAAGAATTCAGAAGCCAGGTAGTATCCACAACAGCTATTAATAACGTATAAAAAATAATTCATGTTCCTTAGGCTTAATAAAATCGCTGCTCACAAGGTTTTAGGTCACATTGTCCTTGTTGGTTGGGAAGCAACCCCTCAGCCAACCCTTAAACCAAACATACAATACCAACAGCCAGCTGGCTTACAAGGAGCTAGCTCAGCCCCCAAAGCAGCACTGATATCTGGTGTAACTGCATCATCTTGGCTTTAGTATAGCAGCACATGATGATGAGTAGGCAGCTTCTGTATTCACACTGTTTATTTTGCATGGTTGTGTACTACACAAATCTCCAAACTCAACGGAGCAAGAACATGGCAAGAAGATTCAAGCCAAAGCTCCATCTACTCCACACTATGGCTTTCTGAAAATAGCCAACAGCAAATCCCTAGGGAAGACTGACTAGGGCAAGCATACAGTAACAATTCTCCCAACTGGCCTCCCAATCTGGAGAAAAAAATAACAGGGATGTTCAGGAATGTTCTTTCTGAACCAGGGCCAACATCTTTGTTTTCACACTCTTCAGCTCAGAGTCTGAACAGAGCAGAAGCCCACTTTCCAGGCGCCCTAACACCTTCCACACTTTGAAAGGAGTCACCAAGCTGTAATTCCTTTCTTGCCACACACTCTTGTAGCCTACTCCTGAAAGTTCACAGTTCATCAACGCCACCTACCCTCTAGTGGTTTCAGAAAAGAGTATTCGGGTTTAAAAAAACAAAGCTACTCTCCACTAAGGTCGCACGTAATAAACACCACCACCTTGTGGTTAAATATGTAAAAACCGTGAAGAGCTCTAGCAAACTTCACTCATATTCCTATAACTAAATACAATGCATTAAAACACAGGCATACTATTTTTTCTGTACCATTTCAACTGTGACAAGATATACAACATACCACATTCTAGATGTTAAAGTCTTAATATAATTCATTTTCCAGAAGTCATTTAATCAGGAAGAAAGCAAACAAAAATCATCCTGAAGACTGCCCCATTTATGGGGTAAAGCACATATTTTAATCTATTATTTATTTTTGCAAGCTACCAAAAATCAGATGTACTGTAGAGTTTAAATTTGGAAACATGAGAAAAAAAAATAGGGATGAGAATTTAGAGAAAATTTGACTTTTTTTCTTTTACAACCCAAATGCCCCAAATGTTCTTGTTCTATACAGGTAATTTATTTTCAATGCGGTATCTTTACAAAATTTCTTTTTTCACTCCAAATCAAACAAGAAAGGAAAACAGCAACTTGTCAGTCAAACTCTAAGAATGTGGTCATTCAACAAATAAGGAAGTTAAATGCATCCTTGGGGGCTGAGAGAAGATTCCCATTTAACTTAATGAGCATGAAGTATGCAGTATCTGTGAGAAAAAACAACTGCTACTAAAAATATTAATATTTTAGAAATAAGCCCTCAGCATCCAAGATCATATTTGTACTAATCAGGCATTTGAAAGTTAGCCTGAAAGGTTCTGCTACAATGATCTTGTGAGGGTCACAAACCTAACATCTCAAAACACAGACTATTAGGAATACCTGGAAAACAAATCTCCTGTTCATATTGAATGCAGAGCACTGAGGTTCATTTTACACATTCACTTGAAAGCATTTCTTTTGAAATAATGTTGGGGGTTGCTTCACCTTATTGTTGTCTTGAAAAAAAGCACAGGTACACCTGTTACCAGTTTCACTAACACTCTGAGACATCACACAAAGACCTTTCTCCCTGAGTTCTTCACATCCCAGCTAAGTGCCTTGAACATCAGTTGTTTTAGGACAGCTGATTTCATTGGAAATTCTCTCCTTCTGTTTGAGAAGCTTTCATACTAAACTACCACCTTCTGACAAAAAAACATTTATGTTTCCCTCTGTAGAAAACATATTATAACCTCAAACAAAGACCCTCTGAAGCATTATTAAAATATTTGCGAAAACATCAAACTAAGGAAGGAAAACAACCACAAGCCTTCCATCAACATACCTGACATTTCTTTCCCATCACTGACTGCTGAGTCTGTCTTTGAGGGGACGCAGCAACTCCTTTAACTTCCAAATCCATGCAAATTCAATTATAGCCTTCAGAATAAACTGAAACCCAGAAAAAAAATAAGTATTTTGTATTTTTATATAAGTACTTCTGCAAATAAACATTATTGCATTACAAAGAATGTGTCTGTGACCAATAAATTGGGCATTGTCTTCAGCAATCTATGAAATGTTGCTGGGTTCCCTTTTTCACCGCTTCTTAATTTCAATCTTTCCTTACTATGAACCAGGTTCTTCTTCAAATTTATGTCTTTGCCTCAAGTTTCACTCCCTCCTTCCTTTACACTTCTCTTGATGCCTTCTCACAACAACATTACTGATTTGCCACCCCGTGACAACATCCATCCTTTTTTACTCTTCACTTACAGTTGCTGCCTCGCTCCTACCTGCACCATGGCCTGGGACTAAGTGTTTTCGGGATGACACAAGTGCCCAGCTGGCACACAGCCAGCCCCCCAGAGCTCTACAGTGACACGTTATCAGCACACTATCTCCTGCTCTGCTGATTTCTCCTTCCACCCAGCCAGTTTTGAACCAAACACAGATTTCCCAGAAATCTGACGCTCCCTTTCCAACTTACCACCCACCAAAGCTGACCCTGTTTCTACCTACTGAGCAGGATTTAACTCCCTGGTGTTCTTCCCTCTACCAAGCAGGAGAGAAGTGGGGCCTGTTCAGAGATGCCCACACAGCTGCTCACCAGCCACCCTTCCTGACATTCCCCCTTTCCCAGAGTACCTAAAATGCCTTCCCACAAGCTCAAGGCCCCTACTGAAATACAGCAGCCCCCCAATTGAAAATATATGGTAGAAAGTGTTGTTGCATTTAACCAGTAACACGCCCAACTGACTTTATTGCAAACAACAATTTAAAGGGCAAAATAAATACCTGAGCAGGGCTTACAGGAAAGCTGGAGGAGGACTTCTTGCAAGGGTATGTAGTGACAGTTACAAGGGGTAACTATTTTAAGCTGAAAAGAGGGTAGCTTTAGATTAGATGTTAGGAAGAAATGTTTTAGTGTGAGGGAGGTGAGACACTGGCACAGGTTGCCCAGGGAAGTTGTGGATTCCGCATCCCTGGAAGTGTTCAAGGGCAGGTGGGATGGGGCTCTGAGCAGCCTGGTCTAGTGGGAGGTGTCCCTGCCCATGCAAGGGGGGGTTGGACCTTGATGATCTTTAAGGTCCCTTCCAATCCAAACCACTCCATGATTCCATGAAACAAACACTGTGGGCTGAGGCAGCTTCACGGAAACGATGGATTTTCCCGTGAGCGCTCTGGGGCGGGGCAGGCCAAGCTCGTTCCCCGAGGTACCGCCTCAGCTGAGCGGGAAGCCGAACCGCCCGTTCCTCCTGAGGAAACACGCTCTGTGAGATTCCTGCGCTTGGGACACAGCAGCCCCATGCAATGCTACAGGCTCGGGGAGGAGTGGCTGGAGAGCTGCCTGGTGACAGAGCACTTGTGGGTATTGGTTGAGAGCCGGGCGAGCCAGCAGTGTGCCCAGGCGGCGGTACCGCCTCAGCTGAGCGGGAAGCCGAACCGCCCGTTCCTCCTGAGGAAACACGCTCTGTGAGATTCCTGCGCTTGGGACACAGCAGCCCCATGCAATGCTACAGGCTCGGGGAGGAGTGGCTGGAGAGCTGCCTGGTGACAGAGCACTTGTGGGTATTGGTTGAGAGCCGGGCGAGCCAGCAGTGTGCCCAGGCGGCCGGCAGGGCCAGCAGCATCCTGGCCTGTGTCAGAATGAGGGGGCCAGCAGGAACGGCAAAGTGGCCGTTCCCTTGTGCTCGGTACTGGTGAGGCCGCAACCCGAGGACTGTGCTTAGTTCTAGGCCCTTCAGAAGGACATCGAGGCACTGGAGCAAGTGCAGAGAACAGCAATGAAGCTGGTGGAGAGTCTAAAGCACAGGTCTTATGAGGACCAGCCAAGTGAGCTGGGCTTGTTTAGTCTGGAGAAAAAGAGGCTCAGGGGAGACCTTACTTGCTTTCTACATGAAAGGTTGCAGTGAGGTGGGTGTCGGTCTCTTCTCCCAAGTAACAAGTGATAGGACAAGAGGAAATGGCCTCAAATTGTGCCAGGGGAGGTTTAGATTGGAAATTAGGATATATTTCTTCACCAAAATGGTTGTCAGGCACTGGGACAGGCTGCCCAGTAGTTAAGTCGTTATCCCCTGGAGGTGTTTAGAAGACCTGTAGATGTTGTGTGGTGGTTAAGTGGTGGACTTGGCAGTGCTAGATTAATGGCTGGATTTGATCTTAAACGTCTTTTCCAACCAAAGCAATTTTATTATTGATTCTACTCCAGGTACAGCTGCACACCTGAACATCCCTCCCTGTGCTCACCTGCAAGCCTGTCACCAGAGGGGTCAGGGCTGCTCCACAGGCTGGCTGGACAGGGCAGCTGCCACCTGGCCCCTACAGACAACTGACAGCAAAGCTGGGCACAGCCATTACCTGTGCTGGGCACTGGGGCTTTGCACAGGTTTGTGTCATCAACTAATCCATGCAGCTGACATCAGAGACTTAGAAATAGCAGCAAAGAGGCTCACGGTGAATGTTTGTAGCCCCGGGTAAGCAATACAGCAATTACCCTAAAGTAGCTCAAAGCCATGTGGAAAAAGGCTTCAAGCAGCAGGAGCACCCAGAGTAGTCAACAGGAAAGCTACAGCACTGATCATTCAAACGCTGCCTAAGGCAGCAAAATCCTGTGGGTAAGAAGGTCACTGGCAACAGCAGCCGTGCCTGGAAGGTAGCAGTAATGGAGCTGCATCCACACCAGCCCTCAGCAGGGCTTGCAACAGAGCCACAGACAGCAATTGCCATGGCAGCACAGTGTATTTGGTTGGTATTCCTGCATCCTCTCTGATCAAAGGCTTTGAAATTAGTTTCAGATCACTTTAATTGACCTTATTAGTCATCTCAGAGTATAGCCTCTATGCTATTACATTTTTTTTAAGCATTTCCAGAGTTCCAGTTGTCCCAAATTACCACACCTATGTAAGTTATTTTTACTAATCAGATCATGTCCAAGTACCAGTTCAGATTAATCCATTCTGGCTTGAGGAAAAATCTGTCACTTCTTGAGAAACCCTGGAATTTTGGCCAATTGATTTTCCAAAGTTAGGCAAAATCTCACCTATTGCAAAACTACTAGTACACTGACACTAAGGATGTATTTCTGGATGCTGCTGCTTCCAAGCCTGTGTGATGCATTTTTAGAACCAAAGACATACCGTATTTCTGTACAAAAATGAAGAATTCATTCTGTTTCAGGGACACTGAAATAGTTTTGGTCCCTTTTACTATACTGCATTTAATCCATAAAAATAAATCCATGTGTTAAGAGTAACACATTATTGCAGAATAAAGATGGCAGGAGTTCAGGTATTATAGCTGGCCCGTTTAAAAGCTAGGTGATTATAAAACAGGAAAATAAACAGCTGTGTACTGTCAAAACTACCTCTAATGTAATTCCTGTCATTAAAGGGTGGAAGTTCCTTAGGCATATGTATTCAGTGAACCAAAATTAGTAGAAAATAAATGTATGGACAAAAATTATTCTGGCACAGCAAAAAAAAAAGTTTTTCTTAACACTTACTTTAAAAAGCTACTATTAAGCTGACATAATGTTTTGAAAAAAGAACAGCCCCCCAGCTCTTGAATGATACACAGCAATACATCTATTAATACTGATGTAAGAATAAGTGTATTACAAGTAATCTAGAGGCAAGATCCCATTGTATTAAAATAAATATGAATCAGGAATACAGTACTAAAGGATATCACAGCTGCTGAGTTTAACACAGGACAGGTGGGGAAGAAGTGAAGTGATCCAGTGTAATGCATTAAGGTTTAAATTGACATACAAACTATACATTCTTCCTCTGTGGGTAAACTTATGTCTTCTCCAAATAAAGAAATTGGACTATGAATGCATCTCTAAGACTTAACCCATACTGCTTCTCATTCCCCCTCTAGAGAAGTTTTCCACAAAGAGCTAAATCGATCACTGCATGCTCTTTTAATGAACTCAACAAAGTCACACTTCAGATGGCACTATGCTTACTAGTTACAAAACACGTATGAAACACCTTAATAGTCTTAATTAAAAGATATTCTAATATTTTAGTGAAACATCAGATATAATTACAGTGCATTATATATAGAGTACAGAAATATTTTATAGGGAAAAATAAATAGAAAAAAATATGTAAACATCCCAAGTGAAATTCTGCTGCCACAAAAGTCAGTTACAGAACCATCATAGATAGAAGCAAGGGCAGTATTTCACCCCTCTTTTTAAAGCATATAGCAGTGCACATAACTTCATTCAAAACAGTTTAAAGTGCATACAACATTATAAAAAAAATCATAAAGTTTTGAAAGCTTTACATATGCAGATTTCATTCGTATCTACTACGTCTCCTCAATCCTGTTTCTTCTGATTCATTGGCATCTTTGGTTATAATTTCTTGGTCTTCTACCACATCTGGCTCAAACTGATGTATTTCACATTCACCACATAACTCGTCCTCCTCTATTTTGTAATCATTATCAACATCCTGAAGCAAAACTTCGTTACTGTCATCTTCTCTGTCGTCCATTTCTTTCTCTTGAGAATGTTCAGCAAATGACTGAATGAGATCTTCAAGTTTCTCATTACAAATGTGGCTGACATCTGTCGCCAAAAAAACCAACCAAAAAAAAAGTTAAATTACTAGAGAGGCTCCAAATTGCAGGGTCACTTTAGAAGAAAAGTATTTATTTTTTATTTGTTTTCTCTCTTTCTCAACTAATGCAAATTTCTAGTGAACCATTCAAGATTTCTCTTGGACTACTATGCACTCCTTGGAAGAATCCAGCTGAAACGAATATGCAATTTGCTGTTTAGTGTATCATGCAAGCATTACCCACAGCCTGAGGTCTGCATCTGGGAATCCTCAGACTAAAGTTAGTCCAAGACTAACAGACTGCTCAGAAACTTATATTCAGAAAGCTTGTCTTAACAAAGGAGAATGTGACTGTGTGGTCCATCTTAGGTCAATGTCTTTTAGCACCTGTTCTTAAAAAAAAAAAAAAGATGTATCAAAAATATAAAGTTAGATACACCTCAAACAGGAAGAATGGTATTCCTCCAGAATAAAATGAATTCCACACATATTACCTAAGACTCAGGAGCTAAACATTTCATACTAAGATCTGTTTATTCTTGTAAAATATAAACTACTGAATTACCAGTCTTGCTGCAAATCAAAGTACCTTTCATTTTGTTTTCCGATTTATCTAATCCACTTTCTTTCATCAGGCGTCTAATTGATTGGAGCTGTGTCATTATTTCATCTTTCTGCTCACAAGCTAAAGCATTAACACTAGAAAAAAAGACAGATGTCAGCAGCTGAAAGATTACCTGGGAAGTGAGTGCTTGATAATAACGTACAAGATTGCAATATTTTGCCTTCTAATTATATGAAAAGGAAAAAAATACTTTCAGCTACCAGATATGTAATTCCAATTAGGACTTTCAAATGCTACTTAGCTTAAGCATTTTTTCAGTATTAGCCTCCTCAGTCAATATTAAGGTCTAACTTGTTAAGCAACAGAAATGTGATCCTAAGTGAGCTTTTGCAGCTATGTTTGGTAAACAGGAGACAGGAGATGTCTGTAGAAATGATCACAAATTGCAGAAGAGGTGTTACCTGCAAAAGGGCTGCAGAAACAGTAATTAAAGAAGGTTCCTAAACACTGTTCTCTACCTACATATAAGGAACATTTTTAAAACTCTTCATTAACATATTCGAGAAATTCAGTTTATGCAAAACACTTAACTGAGATGGGTTAGAAACACTCACCAGTTTGACAGCGGATCCAACTGAGTCAATAAAGAATTTAACATTTTCTCTGTTTGTGCTAGATGCTGCTCCAGTTCTAAAAGCTGATGCTCTACAAAAGTTTAAAAAAAAAAAAAGAAAAAGATGGAAGAAGGGAAAGGAGAGGGCAGGAAAGAGAGAAGACTCTGTAAGAAGTGTACTTACAATACCAAAAGGTTATTACTTTATAATTTTAGTTGGGCAGATTAAAAAACAGGAAGGTTTTTTTCTACATAAAATACTGGAATATGAAAACAGAGTGGTAGGGGTAAGAATGGAAGCCTTACTATGTGTGACTTAAAGTCCTTGTTATACAATGACTTGTCTCCAAGAGTGCCCAAACAGAGGGATGTCCTGGTAGAAACTGAGCAAGAACATGGCCCTTGCCTTCCCAGCCTTAAACACTATGCAGTTCCAAGACTTTCTGAGATAAAAGCAGTGTGTTTATACTTAATATACTGTCACAAATTTTCCCACTCACACCTCACAAATACATTCAACATAATGAACTAGAGTTGAGAGGAGTAACTCCTCCTAAAATGATATTAAACTTTGAAGAAAGAGGAAGACAACACACAAGGATGGTGAGGAGGTGGTGCAGCAAATCATTGCAGAACCTGATTACAGATCTGGCGTACAGAGACACCGAAAGAGGCTGACAGTTATTTAATTAACTAAGAATGTGTCTATACAAGGGGCAAAAAAAATAGGAAACAGCTTAACTTTAATGTGACATAGCTTTTTCTCCAAAGAAAAGCCCACTTCTTGGCACATGCAGAATAGACTGAATTAGTCAGTCAGGAGTACTCTGTACCATTAAGATAATGTTTTTGACAGGTCTCTAATTTGGCCCAGAAATTCAGCAGTCTCTATAATTGTTTAACCATACTGTTTCACTATCAATACAGCTCAATTCTAAAGCTGTTGATCATATCCTTTTTAAATACCTTATTAATTCTAAAGAGTATTACAACCTACTTAAACATTCTATGGTACTACTCTAATGATGAAAGCTGAACAGGTCTTCAGTGAGAAAACCATCAGACATTAAAAGGCAGAGAACCATACTATATTACGGTAGCCGTTTCAAATAATATTACCATGTGGAGTTTTCAACAAACCTCTAACAAGTGTTTCAAATGTACAGAAAAGTGGGGTTTTTGTAGGTTCCTAACTGCACATAAGTAACTTAAAAGATTGTTCTCATTTCACTAGACTGCATCAACAAAAATCTGTAGCTTGCTCCTGCATTAAATACACATTTCTGGTAAACATAAGCATTTTGAATGGGTATCTTACCCGTTTCCTTTGCCTTGTCTTCTGTACTTTTTTCCTTTTTAGAGAGACTTTCTTCATGTGACTTCACCTATAATAAATACAATCGTGTTCAAAGACTACATCACTATTTGTATATTAAGTCAAAACGCATTTAGAAATTTACTGAAGTTAAATAGCAACCACAAAAATGTGCTCCATTAATTGAACTTTTTTCTGCCATTCCTTCTTCTTATCTTAAACCGACGCTTCCAATTTTAAGTTCCAATGTAACTGACAGAAGTTGTAATAGAAAGCAGTTGCTACTTCAACTCTAATTTTCAATAAATAACAGAAGAAACCTTCCATGTCATCAGACCCAGTCTCCTACCATTAACTAGAAGGTAAAACTTATTTCTAATCTAAAAGTAATAAAGATGCTACTAGAAAAATATTTACGTTTCAGCCCCGCAAGTGTAAAGATTTGTAACACCCAAAGTATTGTTTTTATGATGTTTATATTGTATTTATAACCTAATTAGATTTCTTTTTAAAACCAAACTGCTCAGCCGCTGTGTTCATCAAGCTAAGCTGTTGTATTTTTCTCACATCAGAGATGATATGAAACTGACTACAGAAATGGAGATATTGTTTCTGGTCCTGTTCAGTTTGGGGTTTTTTAACCCTGAAGGCAGGCTACAACGTTCCACATGTACTCTCAGAATCTCAAGTGCTGTAACATCTCTTACTATAAATTACACATATCAAGACTGAGATTTAAAAAAAATAAATCAAACAAATCCGACTTACTATGTGTTCTCCTCTCTGGTGGAGAAAATGGTAGAAAAGCTATCACATTTCATGGATAAAAGCCTATGTTGCAGCTGCATGACCAAATGAGAAGTCCAAATAAAAGGTCTAGGCTATTCACTATTCTATCTGTTAATCTAAGACTATTACTCTGCAGGAGATGCTCATTTCTTCCCCATTCCATTGTGAAGAATGAAAAGGAAGTGAAATACTGATGAGGCTTATATTACAGCCTCAGGTATCAGCACTGTTTAGATTCTCAAATTCTTACTTGAGGTCGAGGTAAGGGCTGAGTGTAAGATTCTCCCTTCTTTAAGCATCTAAAAAGAGACAAGCCAGAAGCCTTCATAAGGAAGAGTCCGATATGCTATAATTTTAACTTTGAAGCTCACATTCGAAGTCAAATCAAGCAAGAAATAACTTCTGGACAACCATATACGTGGGCTCAGAACTGGGAAAAAATAAAGCCTAACCAGTGATATTTCCCTCTAATTTTAATAATTTAGTGCTTTTCTTCTTACCTTAAGAAATTTGTATGCTGCAAACACACCCACTCCAAGAGCATACAAGGGCATGAGGGTGAATGCTAACTCTCTACCATTTCCTCTTGTTCTCTCACTCTTAATCTCTTTTTCCATTGCATTTTTCATCTGCTGAAAAGTCTGGTAAGTATTGCCATCAGAATTTCCTGGATTCAGGTGAACTTGATGAACTGTCTGAGGACTACCTTAAAAAATTGAGAGAAATAATACAAAGTTAAAAAGGAAATCAAGATTCCAATTAGTTTCACAACTAGAATTAAATGGTTTTCTTCTTGTATGATCTCTTTGTTCATCATTCTTCTAAGATGGTGCGGTCAGCTCTGCATCCAAATAGTCATAAAAAAAATTAAAACTCTTTCATGAACAGAATGAAAGTTAAATGTAGGTAGCAGACTCTCAAACTAAAAGGATACAACTCTCAAACTAAAAGGATACAACTTTCACGGAAACCCTGTCAAATCCACAGCCAGCCACAGAAAGGCAGGCGTAACAAGAAACAACTGAAATCTTGAAATTAAAGCACACTCAAGAGAAACTATTGATAATGTGAGAAAAGTTACAAATTAGTATTATTTCCTTTGTAACAAAGAAAGAAGTAGAAAATGAACTGTCTAGTCCCAGGGGAAAAAAAAAAAAAAAGTATGCTTGAAATACACATGCTGTGAATAAAAGTTGCCACTTTCATTATTGTGACAGTAAATTCAGTATTCTGTGGATATTCTCACAGGCTTAGAAGTGCTGTACCACTGCAGATCAAGTATTTAGCAGGAAAAGATTACACAATAGCAGAAAGAGACATCTCTGGAAGTCTGAAGTACTTTTGCATATAATTTGCCTGCCAGAACAGGGAGCAGATTAAAGAATAGCCAGTGTCATTGCTTGACTTACAAATTAGGTTATTTGGTAGTTAAATCTGGGGTTCGTGGGATGTGCACAGAAACAGTGCTACCAGCTAAAGAATGCCAATGCCTGCAGAGACAGACAACAGGTGATGGGGTGGGGGGTGTGAAGCTTTACACTCTTGTCTCAACCGACCACCTAGATTTAAACTTTCAAACACCTTGAACATTTAGTTTGCCATCATTTATTGTATCAGAAATTAGTATAGGGAAAACAAGGTTCACATTCTATAAAAACTGCCAAACAAAACACTATTTTGCAAATAACTCATCAGTTAGTACTTAAACAGTGGCATTTCCATAATTTACAGTAACATAACTTAAGTAAGAGTCAAAATCAGGTTTCACTCCCAGTGAAACAACTGTGTGGCTACAGCTTCTTTCAAGTACCTGAGAAAAAGGAATCTAATTCTGCTAACCTGAGAGGGTACTTTGCAATAAGAAATCTCAGTGTTTCAGAATTTAAAATGAGCAAGCCAGAAAAGTTTTTCAGACTTCCAGGGATAACTATGACTGTAGTCATGTTTACTATCAGCTCTGTAATCATGTCTTGCCAGACATTACCGAGAGTTCTGTATGTAACTGGTTTGCAACACCTGCATTTGGAATACACCTTTAATCTGTGTTTGCTCACAGAAACTGAAACAAAACTGGACAGTTACACACAGAATTAAACATCCTAGCTAAAACAGGCAGAACTCAAGCTACTTTAACTATTTAATAAGGTTCAGGCAGACAGACTCCTTTCAGCACAAGCAGGTTTAGACTTAGTAAGACATCACTAACTAATCCGGAAATTGTTCTTACCTCACATATAGTTTTCCTCGTTTCAGAATGTTTCCCACAGATTACTAGTTTTAAGTTTGCACTCACTAGTTTTTCCTTACTTTTAGTTCTATTTGAGCTTATTGTAAGCAAGAAGGTTTACTAAAACATCTAATGGTACAGGTGAAAATATTTCCATGGGTCATCCAAATAAAGACTGTTGTCAGGTGTCATAACTCTGTCCTGGCACAGAGGAATCCTAACAGAGTCCTGTGTCCTGCACCAAGTTTATCACAGGGAAGGACCAATAAAGTGAGTGACACCTGGCCAAACCGAGGAAAAAAAGAACCCAGTCAGGTGATAACAGCAGATCTGCCTGAAATTTATTTTACAGTGCTGGCACAATAAATCAGTAGAATCGGAGGCATGTGAAATGTTGCTTTTTTAAGGTATGGTTTCAAACACTTTTTCGGCCTTAGAAATGTACTCCAGGGGAAGAGCACAGACATAATTTGGAAGAATACAGCAACAATCTATACAGAACAACTTCAAGAAAGCAGGCTTTTGGCTGTTTTATGAAACAGACGTGGACCTTTGGACCCTGAGCTAAATCCTCAGCTGATGTACACTGGTGTAGCTTCACATCCATTTACACCACTCAAACTTTAACAAGCAGTAAGCTCTCCAGCACATTCAGTGTTCTAAACAAGCATCTTGGACTTTTCCCAAAACACTACCTGACAAATCTCATACAATTCTTCACTAATGTTTACTGACAGTAACACTTGGCTTCCCCCTTGCAATTCTAACATTCCCAGTACGTTTCTTCCTCTCTCTGACACCTCACAGCCACTCATTCATCTGCGAGAGTAACTCACTTAATGGTTGGACTTAAAGGCCTTTTCCAAACAAAACGTTTCTATGATTCTAACTTTGCCCCTGCAGCCTGTACCCGGCTGAGATACGCCTTCAGAAACAGGGCGCTCCCTGCATTGAAACCCGATCTTAATCCAACACACACAAAAATCGAAGCAGTCACGAACCAGAAAAGCGGAGCACGAAAGACGAGAAGGAGCAATTAAGAGGGAGCTCAGAGCACAGGGCCCGCCCGGAGCCGCCTGCCCAGGCCTCCCCGGCACAGGCCACGGAAACACCCGCGCCGGACGCCGGACACGCCGAGCAGGCACAGCCCGGTTCCTGGGGCTGCCCGGCCGGGCAGGGCCCGGCCCCCAGCAGCGCGGCCCCGGGCA
>NW_009954190.1:1503810-1510195 GCF_000747805.2 Chaetura pelagica | reverse complement strand
GGCCAGTGCTGGGGCCTGCGGCTACGCTGATACCCGCCTTACCGAGCATCACGGATAAGAGCTTCATCGAGGACTGTGTGCGAATCCACAACGAGCTCCGCAGGAGAGTGGAGCCGGCTGCCAGCAACATGTACTACATGGTAGGGGCAGAGGGATTCGAGAGCCCAGCAGGGGTGATGGGGCTGTGGGCCAGGGGTCTCTCAGTGATCTATGGGCAGGGCGACAAGAATGGCATCTCTGGTTTGTGTTCATATGTTACGTTTATTGGAAAAGAAGGTTTGTTGAGAGTTGAGTCAGTTGTGGACAGGTGAGAGCAGAAAAAGCAGTCATGCAGTAATGGGACGTAGTGGTAGAAGTCAGCTGAAGATGTGCACGTTTCACCTCAAGGCGTTCCTTAAGCAGCATCACTGGTCCAGCAGTAGAACTGATCCAAAAGAGTCAGGCTTTCCATCGAAAGTGGGGATACAAACAACAACCTGTTTATGTTCGATTAACGGGACAGTAATTTCTAACCTGAAAATAAAAGTACATTTCAAACATTTCTTCAGTTGCTATCAAGTGCCATTACAAAGTTAATTTTCCACAGCGAAGGGAGAAAAGAGAATTATCTAACAAAGTATGTTAATATTTTTGTACTGTAACAGGAAAAGAATAAAACACAAATACTTGCTTAAATAAGGAAAAGTATTTATTTTGGCAACTGCACGATATTATATATATCCGTACTTTATTGCCAGCCTGGTTTTATCTGATTAAGATTTAGTTGTAACTTAATATTGCACAACTGTTTCACCTTTCGTGTTTTGCAGACTTGGGATGCAGCATTGGCAAGGACTGCCAGGGCATGGTCAAGGAGATGCCTTTTTAAACATAACATATACTTAAGAGAGCAGCACCAGTGCCATCCTAATTTCACATCTATTGGAGAGAATATTTGGACTGGGAGTTATCAAATATTCACTGTTGATAGTGCCATTAAGTCCTGGTATAATGAGGTCAATTTCTATACTTACGCAACCCAGAAGTGTACCAAGGTTTGTGGGCATTACACTCAGGTAAGAGTTCTCTTTGGTAAAATGTCCTGTATAGTGCCTGCCAGATAAATCAGTAGGGGCTGTAAATAATACAGAGTTGTATATATGTAGTGAGTGACAGTTTACTGTGTTTTGTAATCCCAAGCAGTAGCTGTACTGACAGTTTACTTCTTACTGCACTAGTTCACTTCTTTGTCTTGTGTAATTTTGTATAACAATAACCCTTTCTTCTTGTCCACAATACTGGCCTCTCTGAGAGGCTCACTCCTCATTTCATTATACCAGTAGTACACAAACTTTATAAACTAATTATTTCAGATTCTCTAGCTGTAGAGACACACAGTTCTGAATTCTGTAAGTTTGGAGATGCTGTTCAAAGTAGTCACAGTAATTGCAGAATGCCTGGGGGTATTCCTTAGTAGTAGTGGTAACTGAAGAGAAAATCCAGCTGAAGTAAATCTTGTAAAAGTCTTGTAAAAAATGAAGGGAAAAAAAGATCATCAACACCAAAAGAAGCAGTTTATGATATATTTCTGATTCCTCGATGGTAATTCTGACGAACTTAGTTCTGCTGAGAAAGTAAAGCTTTTAATTGAAAACTTAATATTTTAAACTTATTTATTTATTCTTGTGTTTAAAAAATAAGCTTTGCAGTATAATTAATCTATGAGCAAATGCATAATATTTCACTGATCCAAAACAGACAGTAATTTTAATGTGAAGTAGATATTATCTAATAAAAATCACTCTCAGTTTCTTACCTTAGTATTCAAAGATGCTTAGGCTGCTTTTTGTGCAAATTACAGATGAAAATAGTGAGCAGTATACTTACAATTAAACTGTTAACAGGACACAGCGGTAGCTGCAGGGTTCTTTTTGAGTAGACTTATGATTGTGAAATGAAAATAATTCAAGTTGCCAGAATAATTTCTGTTTGGGTTTTTTTTTGCACCTCTTTTTATGACTTTTCTCTCATATTTCCCATCAATTGTTAATTCTTGTTCACTGGTCCTGGTTCTTCCAACAAACTCAAAAACAAGGCTGAAGGATTTAAGTTTTGCAGTTTATTGAGCATTAAATCTTTAGAAGATTAGAACTAGGCAATATCTTAGGAAAGTTGTGTTTGCTGTTTTCTTTTGTTTTCCTCTGGCACAATTAAAAAAATGTTAAGTAGCAAGTAACTTCTAGCATTTTACAATTTGCTGTTCAACCTTGCTGTCTACATAGAATTCCAGAAGTTTTTGCATATTTCTCTTCAAGTGATGTTCACTTCTAAACTTTCTGTCCCCTGATTAATATCATATGCTGCTTCCTTAGGTAATCATAGTTAAATTGTATCAAACTGTTTATACATTTTGGACAGAATTCCAAAGGAAACTAATCACTGGAAAAAACAAGCACAGTATATGGGTTAAACACACCAATGAACATGTGAAAGTACAAATGTCATCAAAACTGATAATCAAAAAATAATCATCATGGTCTTGAAGAATGAGACACAAAATTGAAAATGGGTAAAATTTACAAATCATAAATGTATAGGCTGTTTAGATCT
The DNA here is from genome assembly GCF_000747805.2 of Chaetura pelagica. Taxonomy (NCBI): domain Eukaryota; kingdom Metazoa; phylum Chordata; class Aves; order Apodiformes; family Apodidae; genus Chaetura; species Chaetura pelagica. Next base: position 1,507,606 of record NW_009954190.1, on the reverse strand, counting down.
GGTAAGAGAATCATAACAGAGGAATCTCAAAATGGTGGAAATCTCAAAAAAAAAAAGTGCATCTGTTTCATAAAGGCCCCTGAAATGCTTAGTCCTTAATCCGGGATTCAGGGAACACCAAATTAAACACTGAGATCCTTTCTGAAGAAAGGTTATGTCTCCTGAACATAACTATTTTTTGCAGTTATAATTGAAGAGACAAAACTTTTCGGGATGTTCAAATCAGTTTGTCAGTCTAAGGCTTGTACTTTTCATATTGGTGAAATATTGAGACTGTCTTTTAAGTTTTCCAGAAATTGAATGTATAATCATCCAGATGTTCTAGATATACACATAAACAGCTTTACCTGATTCAGTACAGTTCAGTCAGTCACATGCAGAAAATATAGGAAGACTCTCCAAGAAAAAGCAGATAGTGCTCAAACTGTTAGGTGATGGCAAACCATCTTCTCTTAAGTCTGGCACATAACATGGGTGAATCTGAAAATGTGCAGTGCTAGAGCTTTCCAACTCTGAAGTTTACAGTAGTAATCAGCCAGACCACTTCCAGCACAAAGGGGACGCCCCTCTTGCAGGCCTGAGTTAGAAATGTTGAAATTAAAGGGGCTGTTGGGTAGTTGCCACTAATTTCCCTTTTGTTCTTTGGAATTTACCCCATGATGATAAAGTTGGCAATTTACTGAAATTATTCTGTAAAAGGTTCTGGGAACTTGCAGCATAGATCAATTTATGTTGAAGGGTGAATATCTAGTAGGTAATCTTAAAATGCTCACCTACCATCAAGGTTTTTTAATTAAGAAACATGTAAGATTTTTGTAAAATGAAAATAATATGTGGGCTCGCTGAAAATACTGGAGATTTTCTAGGTATTAATTAGACTTGGTAACTGTGGAGTGTAGTTTTTAATTTATTTTAACATTGTGGGGCTTTTAGGTTGTTTGGGACAATTCCTATAAAGTTGGCTGTGCTGTTACTTTTTGTAAGGCAGTTGGAGGAGCACGAAATGTAGCACATTTTGTTTGCAACTATGCACCAAGGTAAGTGAATGGTTTAAATTTTTTTTTAAATAAAATTAAAACAATTGTAATGACATTTAGCTGTAAGTAAATTGGCTTCTTTACTTAGTCTTGTAAATGCAATCGGAGAGAACAGTGGTTGTCTAATTCAGTTATTGAGAGGAGCCATGAGTGTTAGACTGTGTACTTGCTTAGCTTTTTAATCTGTTAACTTTACTGATAAATCTCATTCTGTGCCAATCTTAAGTAAACAAATCCCAAACTTAGCTCTTTGTTTTTCATGCAAAATATATGAGAATGTAGCCACAGGCAATTGTTGTAAAAGCTGGAATTACCTCTAGCAGTTTAGTACATATTTAAAATGCACTTTAGCTTTTTACACTGTATTTTTTTTTATTCTTTAGAAACTGTAGAAATAATAGCAAGTTGTTAGATCAGTTTCTATCAGTTTTCCTTTCTAGGTAACTAAGTAAAATAAAATTACATTATTATTCCTTGCCCATTTTAGTAGCTGTGTTCATACCAAATGTTCTTTAAGCATTAGCAAACAGTAAATTATGAATGCAGGAAAAAGAGAACTACAACATGTGATTTTCCTCTCAATTTGATATTCTGAAAAAACATACTTGCCAGCCAGTTCTTTTCCTTAAGCAGGAGGAATTTGAAAACACAGAGGCAGATAGTTGTAAAACAATATATTTTGTCTCATAGTGATGCACAGTGAAGCACATGTATATACAGTCTGATTGTCATTTTTGAAACAGATACAGCTTGTGATCTTGCTTGACAATTCTTTTTTTCTTTTTCTTCTAGCAAACCTGGGCCACTATTGGGGAGTTCAGTTAGCCTGAACTAAAAATTTCATTCACTTCTGTCCGTCTCTCTCCTTGTACCCTGAAACTGAACTTGTACTTGAATTGTTATTTTGAAACTTTTTAGGGTATGGAACTTCATTGTTCTCTTTTTGAAATGTGAATTGAAATATTTCCAGTTGCCAATTTAGTATAATGACTAACAGTAATTAAAGCCTTTTCACTTGAGTCATTTCTAATCTGTAAAACCATACCCTGTTGGTTTGCTGTGCTGTTCTGCACACCCTGAATAATTGATAGCTAAGCTGAGTAGCTGCTTAAGATGAAGTCTAACATGCCATCATTCTTCTGTCCACTGCTTGATACCACAGGCACTGATCTTTATGTCACCACAGAAGCAGGTGGAGTTAGAACAGACCATCTTCTAACAGTCTTTTCCTTTCCTAAACTGTCTGGAAAAATCGGTAAACCTTAACCTTGCACCCCATCATCACCACAATCCAGATACTGTAACAGTCTTTTACAACTTGACATTCATGAGTTCTTGAGGTTTGCACTGTTAGTGCTCAGTTACCCTGCTAGATAGCAGTTTCTTTTCTGAGTTGAGGATAAAGCAATTTAAGGATCACCCTGCCAAAATTACTTTATTCAGTGTAGCAGTTTTACAGTGTAATCCTTCTGTAGAACCTTTTTGAAGGTCTGCTGCTGAGACCATCCATGTCTGGGGTGCCCAGAGAATCCTTCCATCCTTCCCCCTGTTTAAAGAGAAGTGTACACTACTTTGGAACATGACTTGTCCTGTTGTCATTCTCATACCCAAAGTTAACTGCAATTTCCTTGCTACCAGACTGTCATAGTGTTCTTCCCATCTCTTCTACCTGCCTTCCTCTTCATCTAGTATGTCAAAGAAACCTTTGGCTGTAAGAGAAGCCTCAAGATGGTACTTAGTATTTTGTTTGAAGGGTAGCAGAGTCTTAGAAATGCCGTCGAAAGGCTGAGAGAGAATGCTCTCAACTTCACTTGATGCCTCTCAGTTCTTCTATTGTAAGACAAAAACTACACTTTGTGATACTTCTGTGCTTTTGTGAATACAGATAACCTCTAATTACCATTTTGTTATTGTACCTTTCTGTGAGTATGACCTTCCAGATCTCCACCAACTCTTTAAGAAGATAGGTGACATCCAGTCCCCAATAGGTGGCCATATCTGCTATTTCTAGGACTCAGTTTCTACTGAAGAAGCTGTGGGAGTTAGAATATTAATGAACTTTGGTGTCTAGTCAGTAAAGTGGCAAGTGAAAATTACTGTAGGTAAATATGAGATGATACATGGGGAAAAAGGCAATCACCTGTGAAATGATGGAAAATATCAGCTCAGTACTCACCAGCTGTCAGGACCAAATGAAAAGTAGTAATGTTTAATTAAATTATATGTTTACTCTCAAAGTGTGAAACATAAAACACAATAATGTAACTTTTTGTGGAGATAGCCTTTTAGTTTCTGTGGCCTAAATCAGCAAGGCAATTTAGATTAAAGCCCATATATTTTATTCCATTTTAGCAGTGTAGTCTTCAGGAGCCACATGATGTTCCTTGTGTGAGTGACTCTTACTTCTCCCTCCAGAAGTTAACTGCCGCCTTTTCTTCCCATTCCTTAAGCTTTTCAATGAGGCACCACTCTACAACCTAGGTGTTAACCAATCTGTAATTAGAAGAATAGGTAAGGAGATAGATTTACTTACTTAAAATAAAAAGATTAGGTCTCTCAGAGAAAAAAGGCAAGGCCTTTCATCTCTCTGAATCTATGGCTGGGTTCTAGGAGTCCTCTCAATGAGCATTTCACAGTGGATAATGAACTGTGTGAAGTAATAATGTAATTACCGCTTGCAGTGGAAGCCTTTGATATGAAGAAGGACTTGCTGAATAGCAGCTCAGCCAACATCTGTAGCTTCTTTGTATTGCATTCCT
>NW_009954190.1:1480685-1503627 GCF_000747805.2 Chaetura pelagica | reverse complement strand
ATTCCTGCGACTGAAACATGCACAGTCACCAAGTGAGTCTGTTTTCACAACCTTATGGGGCATTGTACTCTTGCCAGATCTTCTATAAGCGATGCTTTGTTCTTCAGTCTTTCTTGTTCAGGATTCAGAGAGCCTTTTTGAGGTATCCATGTGAACTATTTGTTTCACACCCATGCTGTGAATGTATATATGGACAATCACCCAAAAGATATGTTCCTTAACCTGTAACTTTCTATTTTTGAGATATTTTTATCTACATATATGTATTAACAACTCTTTTTTCCTGTTCTTCTCTGACAAGTTCAAAACTTAGGCTCAATTCTTGGGATCAAAAGATTCCCATTCAATTTTGTTACTGCCTGAACTGCAAGTCAGGGCATGTGGTTGCAATATGCCAGTGTACATACGGCTGGGATAAACTCAGGGCATCAGTATACCTGTGGGCAAATATATAAAAAAGACATTTTGAAGAAGAAGAATAGCAAGTAAGTTGCAGGTAATCTTTTGGGGTGTTCTTCTCCCTCCATCCTGTACAACAATGTTAATACCAACCCTTACATCTATATGTCTGGTGGGTAGGTCTTGTTGATAAATACAGATTATATAAAGGGTGTAAATACAGAATTAGATCCTGGAAAAAAATATCACAGGTTGCAGTGCAAATTATCTTATTTGAGGAGTGCCCTCTATGGAGGTGGGTTGAGTGACCAACAAACCCAACTAATAGCCAACAGACCCTTGAGAGAACTAAATCTGCCCCTGTCCCAGAATTAGGCTGTGAAACAGAACTTTGCTTAATCTTTTTGAAAGGATGCATAATAGACTGGATAATGTGTTTCACATTACCTAGTAGTAATAGGCAGGCAGGATGATGTTAACTACACTATCATTTTCAGCAGTTACATCTATAAGGAGCCTTTTGGAGAATGTGCAGTGGTGAGTACTGCAGGCTGATCTTTATACTTAAACACTTTGGCTCCACTTGGTGAAAAAATCCCGCTGTCTTCACTATAACTTCGTAACTTCACTATAACTTTCTCTTAGACATTTACCTTGTGTGGAATAAAGGTCTTGGTTCTCAAGGAAAGTAGGTCACAAGATTTCTTTTTTTGCTAAATAGTTTATTTTAAGCTTTTGGGGAGTGTGTCAGCATTAATATTTTCCACTCCAAAATCCTCACTTTTCCTCAGTTAAAACCAAGCTCCATCCAGAACATTATGTTTTAGTAGTTCATATCCTAATCTAAAATGTCAATAAAAACCTTGAGTATTTTCCCATAAGAAAAATAATAGCTTTTTAAGATTCTTTTCTTTCACAGGGACAGAACAATTAAAAAGAAGGAAATTTATTCTGACATTTTTAATGAATTGTCAAGAATTTATTGTATTTTCAGTGTATTTCAACAAAATATTTAAGATATTTAAGAAATAATTTAAAATTATTTATGAAATTTTCTCCTTTGTAGTGGTAATTACCCAAGAAAACCATATGTAGAAGGGGGATCATGCACTAATTGTGGAAAAGGGGACACCTGTGAGAATAAATTGTGTAGTAAGTAAAAGCAAATGTAAAATTCCATATATAAAAGAAAATAATAAAACCACCTACTATATCAGCCTGCTTTGTTGCAAGCTTTGTTTTACTCCTTGATGATTCACAAGTAATTTAAAACTATTTTAAAGCCAATTTACATTCAGGAGACAAATAGATGGTTCTCACTTTACTGAACCTGGGCCTCAGTGATCATTATGGAGTCTTCATTTGATTATAGACAACTGTAATTTGTTATTGTAGTGCAATGTATAATTGTTTCTGTTGTAGTCCAGTATTCCAGTGACTTCATTAATCATGCCAAAAAAACCAGCATCTAGCTACATACTTATCAAAGTAGCATTTAGCAGCACTTCTTGAGTAGTCTCATAAGCCTTCACTCACACACTCCATAAGCAGTCACAGTAACTATAAGAAGGTTGTTCTGGGTCTGTGATTCATGCTAGAGTTATAAAAAGAAATTATTCACAGAGGCACATTGTCTTTCACATCTGGTTGTGTCTGTGGCAAAAGGGACTGCACACTGATTTAATTCTGTAGCTGTAGTGTTTTCCCCATGGCCAATAGGATTCCTGCCTTAAACGGGATGATTCTTTTAACTATGTTCTTGTCAAGGAAATGATTTAATGTCATGAATTGCTAAGTATGCATCATGTTTTGATGGAGTGAAACATCAAAAGGCAGGATGACATGTCTGTTCAGAAAGCTCTAGACCTTACAACTTCCACCTACTGGAAAGTCACAAGCTAGAAGTTTTCTGTGGCTAAAGTTAGGACATAAGTTTTAAGGTTTAATTTAACAAACCAAGAGTAAGACTTGTGGTTTCAGCTCAACAGTTAGTTTTTCTGCTCAACAGTTAGTTATTATGTTTACTCTGCTAGTATAGCTTTAAAAGCATTCAGCAATCCTGTATGTGTTAACTTTTAGTTTGCAGACAACTCTGAAAAACAGATACAAGGAATACCAGGTTGTACTTGATTCTAGGATTAGGCCCTACTTAAAAACAGTCTGTCTCCCATTCTCATCCATAAAATTGTATTTGATAGTATTTATTAGCTTGTGTATATTCAGAATATTAAACAGTATTTATTATTTTGAGAAAGACAAAGGAGAGAGGGTTCAAAATTAAAATAAAGGGGCTGTGTAATATGGCCTTCTACCCCATCCATGTAATTGTTATAAATGATAATAATGTAATGGACACATTAATATTCTGAAGTATTGTTCTTAGTTTTTATCAAAACATTTTAACTTCTGGTTTATTTGCAAGTTTTATCAATGTGAATTTTCAAGAGTTTTTCAAATTCTATTGACTGTAAATCTGATGTTTGTTTGAGATAGGTAGTAAAGATTTCAGGAGAGAGAAATCACGGCTGCCTGGTAAAACTCTTTTTTCTCTTTTCCAGGAAATAAAGAACGTGATAAAATTATCTGTATGTATTACAATTTTATACTGCTACTTACATTCCTTGGTTACTTTAAATGCATGTACTCCGAATAAATCTTATTCTTATTTCTAGATTATTCAAGATGGTACCCCCCTTGGGACTACATGATTGTATGTGATGAGGCTTGTCTTGCTCTTGTAGCTTTGAGAATATTGCTGATGCTTCTTGCTTTTGTAGCTGTTTGTTTTTTCAAGAAACGCTTCGCAAGCATGCATATGTCCACCTAACTGGATTTGAAATACATTCAATCTTCTGAAGATACTTGCTGATGTATTAAGCAAAAACATCATACTGACATTGCTTTAAAGACAACTTTATTTGACAGTAATTTTGTTGCTATTATTTTATGCTCCTTAGAAAAAGATAACATACCAAGAATAGTGAAATTACATGTGAGTAAAACCTATTTTGGGAAAATATTAAGCTTGTATTGGGTAAGGTTTGGAGCCTTTTTTTAAATACCAAATTTTGCAAAACCGTGACATACTCTAATCCTTTATTTCAAGGAGAAAAGTATGTGTTAATTAAACAATACTTCTAATTCACACTAAACCAATAGTTGAAATGACAATTGCTTAATATAGAAGCCTAGAGAAAGCTAGCACCATAGTATGTACTAAATCCTGTTTCCTGGAGAGACAGAATGTTCTGAATAAAATGTATAAAGTAAGGTGTTAAAGAAAAATGGTACTTCAGAAGTCTTGATGTTTGTTAAGTTAGTACAACATGGTATTTATTGCTGCTCATTCAAAATGTGAAACTTTAGATGTATTATTATTTTGTTCCTCTAAACGTGCATAATTTTAATATTTTTTATTCCTTGTTTTAATGTGTACTGTTACTTACACATAGCATATTTCCTGTTTTGTGAGTGTTCTGAAGCTTTAATAATAAATTATTTATTTTATCCTGAACCTTGCTCAGTTCACGCATATTTAACACATATTTTACAGCAAGTCTTTCAATAATAAGCTTTACAGTGATGTCTTTCAATAATAAACTTTGATTTCACTTTCTCCAAACTACAGATGACATTTATACAAGAATCTGAAGGGTTTTTTCTTACTAGTATAGCAAACTAGATTTTTTCCTGATTGTGTCTTAGTCTTTTCTAGCGAATGCTAATATGACTGTATGAAAGTTCATAATTATTAGGTAATGTTTCACCATTATTGTAAAATAATAAAAAAAACAAACCACAAATTCTGCTATTTTGTTTACATTCAGAAATCAAATTAAGCTTCTATGGGTTCGACTTTAGGGAAAAAAAGCATTAATATTGAATTGCTGTAAGATACTGCTTTTTTACAAACAAAACCCACCATTTACATTCAGTTATTAAAACATAGGTTTTTCTACTTGGAGCTGTGAGATAACTAGGAATAAATTTGTATCTAACACAGTAATTCCTGTCCCTGAGAATAACTGCCCTTCTTGTCGTTTAGTAACTTGATTGCAGTTAGGACTGTGACAATCAGAGTGTACCTTGAAGAAAAGACAATGCTGAGAAAGATCTCTGCAGTCTCCCAAGGCTTCAGAAAAATCATAGCTCCTACTGGCCATATTTATGCCAAGCTAATAGTAGGCCTTTCATCTGAGACATACTGTTTTTCCTGAGCATTGCAGTGTGGAATTTGCAAAACTGAATGATGTGCAGATGGTGATGCCATCAGGTCCTATTTCAATAAATTAAGTATTTTTCCATCCATGAAAATATTTTTGCATTCTGCTTTCCTGAGCTTGTCTTACTAAGTTTCTGTCCTCAGTTCTGGTTTTTGTCATGTCCACACAAAATACTTACAATTTGTCCCATTTCCCCATTAGTTGTCTTTGGGAGGAAATCTAGGTGTAGCTGAGAAGATAGTTCATTCCAAGATCCCCTTTTTAAAAACAGCATAGATGTGGGCTGTAATGGCTTAGTGTACCTTCTCTCAAGAGATTCTTAAGTATTATTCCATAATATTCCAGTAGTATTCTATCAATTCTTGAACTTCCACATTTTCATGCTGCTGCCATGCACCAACCATTTCTGGTGTTGCCCTGTGAAAACAGGCTTATGATGCACAGCAGAAAAGCTGCCTCATTTTTTCAAAAGCCTTGAATTTAAACAAAGTAAAAAATGTGACACATCATAGTAATTTGAGTTCAAGAGTTTGAAAGCATGTATGAAGGGCAAGGAAAATAACCAGACATCCTCTATAGGTAGGCAAATCCTTGTGCTTTATGAAAAGCTTCTGTTGTATCTGTTGTTGAGATCATGCAAAATCCTTTGTCCTGCACAACCCGGGGAAGCTTTAGCTTCATTGAGGAATCACAGAATGATTGAGGTTGGAAGGGACCTCTGGAGGTCTCTGGTCCAAAGCCCCTGCTTAAGCAGAGCCCCCTAGACCTGGATGCACAAGACCGTGCCCAGACAGCTTCTGAATTTCTCCAAGGATGGAGACTCCACAGCCTCCCTGGGCAATCTGTGGTTGGTCACCCTTGTGGTAAGTAAGTGTTTCCTGATGTTCAGAGGGTATCTCCCTTGTTCCTGTTTGTACCCATTGCTGCTTGTCCTGCATGAGCCTGGTTCTGCCTTCTGTACAGCTCCTTTCAGGTATATATAAAGTTCAGGAGGCTGCTGTCTTCCACAGCATTATCATTGCATAAACATCCCTTCACAATCTTTAGCAGAGCTGTCACCAGAGGGAGGAGCCAGCGTTTCACACTTGCCTTATCCTTCAGTTGAGGGGAGGGAATGAAACAGGTTGAATGTCAAAGTAGATGTGATAAAGGACCATCTTGACTGGCAGGAGGTGAGTGCTGGAGGGAAAAGGACACCTACCAACCTCTTGTGCTTTGGTCCCTGTGCAATTCCAGTACTTCATGGAGGGAAAGCAGTGAGCTGTGCAGTGTGATTTTGTTCAGTTAGGCCAAGGGGAATAGTTGAAGTAAGCAGTACTGTGCAGATCCCTCTCACCAAAATCACAGTGAAACTACGTGCAGTCCACCCACTTACTGATGGCTTCCCCTGTCAATTGTGAGGCTGTTTACAGGCTCATTATTACAAAATAATTACCAAATTTTTTTAGCTTTTAACAAATACAAAATCATTCTTGTGGGAATCCAGTACCACCACCATCCTTTCATTTAATGTTTTCTGCCCTGAGGTGAAATTGTGCAATAGAAGTAGCAACGCATGTCAGAATGTTCAGTTTATTGACAGGTCTGGAAAGCCAAGTGATGTTGCAGCTGCCTTATCCCATGGACAGAACAGCAGATCCAACCTTGTTTGTACAGCTAAACTCAATAAGTCAAATGGATTCTCCCCCCAGCACAAATAACAATCCTCTGTACGGAAGTTGGTGATTCAAGAACAAAATTCAATGTAATTTTACAGATTGCCAGGCATTTTGGATTTCTCTATTAGTCTGTAATCCACCAGGCCTTAGTCCTCTGACTGAACGGTACATTAGAGAAAAGCTAAGAATCTGAGGTCTTATTTTTCAAGCTGAAAACGGCAAGGATGTGAAAGTGAGAAAGGGGGATGCAAATATGGGGATTTTTTCAAAATCGTTGGGCTGAACAGCTTCCTGCCCATATCCAGGTCATTGTCATAAATTTCACTTGAGATGTGTGCAGGGACAGACAATGCTTGTATTGTCCAGAAAAATATAATGTGACATCCAAATCCCAAGGTTTAATTTTCATCTGGTTTATGAGATCCACTGATTAATTTCTGGCAAAGGGTTAGAACTCTGTTTTTTGTGAAAACATCAGTTATAGATGCTTCAGGGCAGAACAGACTTCTGCTTTAATTACAGACAGAATCACTAGATGGAGCCAGCATCATCTCTGCAGGAGAGCATTTTATAACCTGGACTATCCTGGATATATCAACATTGCTGCTTCATAAAGGTCTCAGTTCAGTTTCCAAGCACAGAATTTCAACTCCATGCATATATAAATGCTAGATTACTGCATTGCTAAATTAATGGTGCAGTTTTATTGTGGTGATCGTTTTTGTGCAAATTGAGTGTAGTTGTAATAGAATAATGGCTTTACGTTAAGTGTAGCTGACTAAGGTCTTTACAGTGCATGAGCATTATTTAAAAAGACAAAGAGAAGACCAAGAAAATATATTTTTTTTCTAGTTTCAAGGTAATATTCAGCTGGAGGAAGAATAAATGCTAGTAAACTGGATTCAGGTGGGCTGGGTTTAGAAAAGAGGCAAAGTAGTGAGCAGGACTTCTAAGCTCAGTGTAGATGCTATGGAGAGGGACATTAACCATAATGATCTAAACTACAATACTCTGATCTAAGGATCTTCCCACTGCCTGGTGCTCCTCACACACCCCATACTGCCAGTGGCACCTGGATAGTAGCTTGTGGGCTTTAGGAGTGCACATGGTAGATTGGAGGGTCCTTGTAGCCCAGAAGCAAGCAGCTGTTCTCTGGTAGTACAGAAGGTAATATCACCCACAGGAAGAAACCTCCCTTCCAAGATCCACTTCACCATCCCAGCCTGACCAGCTGTCCCTGATGCCAGCAAGAGGCCATCCTCCTGTACATTTTAAAAGGTCCCACCACAGCTGTGGGCCACATCACCTTTACCAATGCCCACACACAGTTTCCAGGATAGAGCATGACAGCAGAAGAGAACAGAGACTATGTCTGCTAGACAAGGGACCTTGTCACTGTTAGTGGTATATTAGGAGACAGTCAGCAGGTGGATCTAGTCAATGTAGGTGAGATCATGACCATCGCATACATGTTCTAGAGGCAGATGGAGTCATAGCCAACCACTGACAGGAACATGTGAAGCAATTAGAGCTAAAGGCCAATGACTGGGCTGCAAGTGTGACGGCTGCCTTGGACTGGGGTTGCATCAGGATGAGTGTTTCACCTCCTACTTCCTTTTACTTGCCAATGGAGGTGAGAGTTTGAGGCGACTGGTAGTGCCTTATGCATCTTTTCATCAAGGACATGCCTGGACGCAAAGTGTCTTGTCCCCAGGGTTGCTGTGCCCATGGAGAAAGAGAAGATTCCTCCCACTGAATACTTGAGTCCTGTCTCTTTTAAACAACAAATTTGTTAGAGAAAAAACTGGTGATCTTACTAGGAGAGTTTCAAAGCACAGGAAACTATTGTGAAAGAAAAGGGGAAGAAAAGATAATGTTTGTTCATTTCCTTCTGTCTGAGTCTCTTGTGCCTCGCAGAGCTGTCCCTACCTTCATTAAAGTGGTCAACAAATCATGGCTAAGAAGAGGGTGTGGAGCATTAGAAATGTGTGGACATCCATAAACACGTGGACACAGAGAAATATTTAATTATATGCCCCCTCTTAATAGTCTAGATAGGTACACCTCTGATGGTGCTGGAGTGCTACAGCTCTTTTAGCCTACCTGAATTAGGTGTATGAATTGTTAGAAGACTTTCTGAAACAAGTCAAGGGTTTTATTTCGGAGGGAAACTCCATCATGCAGAGAAGGCAATCCCAGAATGATAATTTCCTTGTATGTTCAGAATGATAAGGACTGACCTGCAAAATTGAGCAGGGAATCAGACCCATGAATGTTTACATTTCAACCAGCTTGCAGAACAGTTGGTGAGACAGCACAAATCCCAACACAACCCATCCTGCTGCTCCAAGAAGTGATAAGATGTGGAATGTTACACCAGAAATGCTAACTCTATAGCTGCCCTCCAGGAGCACAGGCAGGTCCTGGAGTGATTTCAGGCTATCAGATAATGGCAAATGGCTAAGGAAGAAGAGAATCTGTGCATACTCAAGCTTGGGATTTCCAAATTGTGCTTTTGTTACACACCAAACCAGGTCAGAAGGTCTGTTCGGCAGCAAGCTGCTGTTCAGGACCTTTTTTGTTTTTCTCCTGCTGAGGTGCACTTTTCCTAATTCTGTTTATTCTCTGAGTAATTCTGAAACAGAAGCAAGGTACCTGCAAAATAATTGTAACTGAGCCGGTATGACTAAGCTATCAGGTAGTTAAATTAGCTGAACTGCAGATTTGTATTTTGTCAAAGCTGCAATTTCTATGGTTGAAGCAGGTTTTAGGAAAGCTGTTCTGCAGCATCCTTCAGATGAGACCTACAAGCTTGGCAGTCCACCAGAATGGAGCACACTCAAAGAAGAGATAGAAGTATACCCTAGAGTGTTGCTTCTTGCTGATTTGCATGACTGACGCCTGTTTCACAGTTTACACTTTGACAGCCAGCTTTGATGTCAGATAAACATATGCCATATGAAGCAATTTTACTTCCTGTTACTTTGACATTTTCAAATGCTTCTGTATCCAGCAGACAACCTCTGAAGAGCTGCTCGCCAGTGTTACCTCCCATTAAGAGATTTTTCTTTTAAAATCTGGAAGAGTACTGAAAGCATGGAAGAATAATGAAAATCACATTTTTCTTTGCTCCATTGGTCTTTCTGGACCTCTTGGCGTGCTGTCGTGCTTATCCACAATATCCCTTGCCTGGCATAGAAGATGCAAAGTTCATTGAAGACTGTGTGAGAGCTCACAACACGTTTCGATCCAAAGTGAACCCACCAGCCAGCAATATGTTGCGCATGGTAAGGAAGCATTGGTGAACTCTTTGAAAATCAATATAGATTGTGCTGCTGATTTAGACCATCTTACTCTTCATTTACTTTTCTTTCCCTTTCAATTATTTCTGTTCTAGATATGTTAGTTCTGTGTAGAAAATAGGCATTAATTTTCACAGTTTTGTTCAATTTCCATAATTGGAAGGGAAGTCTTTGGGGTGGGATTGGTAGTAATCTGTTATATGTTAGTCCAGGGTTCATTCAGGGAAGCTGCTTGATATTAAAAGGCTCCTGAATAGGCAATCTGCACAAAAGGATTTGTTGAAAATCTATCATCTCCCCTTGTTTCTTCCAGTTTAGAACATGTGTTGAAGAAAGAGATTTGCCAGGACATCCATTTATATACCTTATCTTCATTTGCTGTAGCAAGGTTTGAAAAGCAGACATACTAATATCTGGGCTGCAAAGCAGAGCTTCCTGTAAATATTATGGATAGCAGAATAGGCCATGAATAGGTCTCATCTGTTTTGGTGGAGTACAAAAGGAAAAAGGTAGGTAGATAGCTGAGGGAGGTAACCCCAGTCAGCTCATGTCATAACTCTGAGCCCTCCAGCAGTGCTGCCTCTCTGGACAGGAGGTTAAAACCATAAATCACATGCACAGTATAAATCATTTATATGAGAGGAAATTCATAGTAAAGGGGTAAAATTCTGACTAGTGATTTTAATTTCTTGCTGTTTTAAACATTTCATTTTAAATGCTAGCACACAAGAACAAATAAGCGGCTTGGACCAAATATCCAGCAAGTTTGGAATAGCAGCAGATGTATAGAAACCTCTGGAATCAAAGACGTTGCATCATATTTAAATGCACTTGATAGACTTTTCTTGTATGATTTTTCTTCAGCCTTGAGCTCATCTAAGTTTTTATTGTCCCTAGCATCGTGTAGCAAAGAGCTGCAGAGCCTAACCACAAGTTGTGAGAAGATACCTCCTTGCATTTGATTTAGACCTGTTAATTCCTAGCTTCCTTTGGTAGTCTCTGGGTTTTGTATTGGAAGGAGCAAATAATCATTGCTTATTTACCTGCTTCACCCGGGATGTCCAGCTGTCTCTGATGAGAGCTGCAGAGCACTCACTTTTGCTTTATGAAAACCCTCAATACTTGAGGATGGGCATCCTCCTCCATGTTCTCTCTGTCTTTTCCGTGTCTAGTGTCCTCTTCTTAAGATGGAGTGCTGTGCTGCACACAGCATTTAACAGGACTTACACAATGGTGTAATTATATATCTGGTTTTCTCCATTCCTTCTCAAAGAATTTCTAACATTTTACTTGCTTTTTAGACTACTACTAAACATTGGCTTACAAGCAGAAGTTGCCATCTCCAATCCCATCATCATGAACACAAAGTCAAAGTTGTGTTTTGTTTTGTTTTTTTCTCAAATCCCTTAACTTACATTTTTCCTGTCATTTTATTGCCTGGTCTTTCAGTGGCATAAAATCTTTTTGCTAGTCTCCTAAGGCTCTGAAATAATCACCTGTGTCAGTCAGGAGAGGCATGGTTCTTCCTCAGCCCAACAGAGATGAGAGAGCCTTTTATTTCTTTGGCCACACATTGAGAAGGCAGAAGAGGATGGGGAAGGGAGCAGCTGTGACCCCTCTCCATCCTGGCCAGCAGAACGGAATTCCTACCTGGTCTAGTGATAACTGCAAAGTGCAAATCCCCGGACAGCAAACAGCTTCTAGGCACAAAGTCCCGCAAGCCCCTCTGAATCTGGGAATTTCACCCAGTTACCTCCTTTTGGGTACAGCAGGTTAGAGACTGCAGCCCAGCTCTGCATAGAATCATAGATTTGTAGAATGGTTTGGGTTGGAAGGGACCTTAAAGATCATCTAGTTTGAACCCCACTGCATGGGCTGGGACACCTCCCACTAGACCAGGTTGGTCAAAGCCCCATCCAGCCTGGCCTTGAGCACTTCTAGGGAAGGGAACAACCTCCCTGGGCAACCTGTAAACCTGTATTTTAACAAGTTAGATACCACGGGACAGTGGATAGATAGTACATGTCCTGCAATACACAGAGGATAAAAAAAGAAAAAAATAAAAATGTTATGGGAGTAGAAGTGTCAAGTCAGAGAATGAAACTGAATGCAGGGATGGGAAGCAGAAAAGGGGAAAATAATCCTTTCAAGTTTCTGTTATAAATTGTTTGAATTCAGCTAAACAACTGCAGTGCAGGTTATATTCTGTTTTCTTCCTTTTCTACAGTCCTGGGATGCTGCCTTAGCTAAGACTGCCAAAGCGTGGGCAAAGAAGTGCAAGTTTAAGCACAATATCTACCTTAAAATGCCAGGGAAGGTGCACCCCAGCTTTACCCCTGTTGGAGAAAACATTTGGACTGGCACAGCAACCATTTTCTCTGTAGATGCAGCTGTCAGTGACTGGTTTAATGAGGCCAGCAGCTATGATTTCAACACACATAGATGTACTGGCATGTGTGGTCACTACACCCAGGTGAGTCTTATGTACCCGGTGGTTCATGGTGTAATGGTTTCATGGAAAATCCAAGCAGAGGCTTGGAATAAACTGCTTTGAAACATGAATTACAGCAGTGGTTTTCACCCACCAGTTTATTGCTGCGTGGTATTGGAAAGAAATGCTCCGAGCCAAAGGGATATCCAAGTCCTCTTTCCAGTAATGGCAGAAAGGGATTAAGCCTTGAAAAAATCATGGGTTTGGAGGAGCCATGTAATAAATACAAAAACATCTATCAATCAGTCATTTGTACCAGCTGCCCTTTGGGTTGCTCCTGTGACAACTGTTTTAAACTTCCACAAGATCCTTCCTTTCTTCTTCCTGCCTTAATGCTTTTGATTTTTCAGTCTTTGAACAGGTGTATTACACATTTCCTTTTGCCCTTCAGGTCGTTTGGGCAGAGAGTTACAAAGTTGGCTGCGCAGTTCACTTCTGCAATACAGTTGAAAATTTTCCAGGACTATTGAGAGCAGCACATTTTGTTTGTGACTATGGGCCAGCGTAAGTTAATTATGGCATTTGTGGGTTTCCTTTATTTTTTAAATATCCTATAACTGACCTGGTATCAGATGCCAACAATGATGGGAGTAGTTGTAACGAATTTCAGAAGAAGCTACATACACACATCACCAGACCAAGGAAAACTTCCTCTGGCCATTGAGAGCAGAATCTGTTGGACATGGCTGGAGCTGCATAAAATCCCCTTCTTGAAAAAGCAGATGAGCACATCACAGCTGAGATCTGTTTTGACTTCATTCGCTGCAGGAAAAGTGGGGAATGTGCAAGCTTACTGCTTGAGAAAGATTGTATCTTTCTGTGGTCCCACCCAAACTTCAAACAAGGTATTTTAATTGAACAAAATAAAAGGAAGATAGTCCTCTAGTCTATCTTGCACCTTAACAATTTCTGAACTTTACTTTTACAGATTTGTTTTTAATATAAATACAGGTGGATAATGAGGGACTAAAGGCAGATTCTTCTACAATTGCACTGTGTAATACAGTATTGCTTGAGAAGTCTCATTAATTTATAGGGCAAGAGTCATCAGGGAGCTGCTCGCCTCGGGCAGTGAGAGCTTTAATCTAAACTAAAAGGTATTTCAAACAATGGCAATGATCAGTTTTGGAAAAGGGATTTTCTCCCTCCCCCACACACCTCCCCCCAAGTAGCTTTTCATTCTAACAACCTGATTTAAATTGCTTTTCAAACAACCAAGCTAACAAAATACTCTTCTGCTTTGCAGGGGGAATTACCCAAGAAAACCATATAAAGCAGGTCAACCATGCAGTGGATGCAGTAATGAGAAGTGTGTAGACAAGCTCTGTGGTAAGACCAAACTGATCAACTGAGAAAATTGCATAGAAATAAAAGTGGCATAATTATCAGTGGAAATATGATTAGTCAGTTTGTACCACGTACATAGTGGGTCTGTAGCCCACCACACAGGAACAGTATGAAACCCAGATAAGAACAGTATAAGAAGGAATTAATTGAAATACTTTGCTGTTGAAGGCTCTCAGAGGTAGAAACCAGAGTGTCTAGTGAAGAGAAATACCACTTAGACTGTTTTCCACTTTTAGTTGGTCAGGAAGTCAAATCTAAAACTTTAGCCCCCCAAAACATTCCCTTTTTGGTTCTTCTTTTTTAGCAGAAATTGTATATTTGACTTCTGCTTTCTTGCTTGTTTAGTATTGTCCTATCACATTTTCCAGACAACTAGAGTTGAAAAGTACACTTACAAATAACTTCCACAGCTTTCTGAAATACAGCAGTGAGAGCTTGTTTTTCCACAGCAGTTTGCAGCTTTGGACCTTTATGTCACTACACATAGTCCCAAATTAGTCAGAAATAGTGTTTTAAATAAACAGAGATTAAAAGATATGCAACAATGTCTCTGTAACTAGTTAAATTTGGGGGTTGTATCAATTTTAAATACATCCCATGTTTTGTTTTTATTTGTTATTCCTTCTTCCCTATGACATAAACTCTTCCCAACACTGCTGCTTCTTTTCTGTTTCTCTTTCAATTCAATTTTTTTTAAAAAAAGGGAAAAAAAAAGAAAAAATTGAGCCTCAGGTGGGTTGGGAAGCTGCCTGTTTGACCAGCTTCCCCCTTGCAGGATGTTTGAGGCACTGACTGACATTGTCACTGCAGTCAGCAAGGCACCAGCAATGTTTACCTCTTTACATTGAGAACCACCACTGAATGATACATTTATTTCCTCTTCTGATCTCTTTACAGAAAATACAGAACGTGAGAAGCTGATAAGTATGTATCAAATTGTTCTTAATTACTTTGTTGTAAGTATGGCAAAGTTTGATGGGTGCAGAGTCCTGCACCTGGGAAGGAACAACAAAATGCACCAGTACAGGTTAGGAGGTGATCCACTAGAGAGCAGCTCCATTGAGAAGGACCTTGGAGTCCTGGTAGACAACAAGTTATGTTGATGTTATGACAAGTTATGACAGCAATGTGCCTTTGTGGCCAAGAAGGCCAATGGTATCTTGTGGTGTGTTAAGAAGAGCATCTTCAGCAGATGTCTCCTCCTTCTCTGCTTGGACATGGTGAGACCTCCTTGGAGTATTGTGTCCAGTTCTGGGCTCCCCAATTCAAGAGGGACAGGGATCTACTGTCCAGCAGAGGGCTACGAGGATGATTAAGGGACTGGAACACCTGCCTAATGGGGAAAGGCTGAAAGACCTGGGACTTTTCAGTCTAGAGAGAAGACTAAGGGGGGATCTAGTTAATGCCTATAAATACATGAAGGGAAGTTCCACCTCAACATGAGGAAGAACTTCTTTAGTGTGAAGGTTACAGAGCAGTGGAACAGGCTCCCCAGAGAGTTTGTGGAGTCTAGTTCTCTGGAGACTTACAAGACCTGTCTGAATGCCTTTCTGAGTGATCTAGTTTCTGGTCCTGTTCTGGCAGGCGGGGTTGGACTTGATGATTTTTGGAAGTCCTTAACATTCTGTGATTCTGTGTAAAAACCTGATTCTTCATTCTTTTTTAGATTATGCCTACTGGTATCCAGACTGGGATACACGGCCCCAGCCACCACGGCCACGTCCCCCTAAACCTCCTGCGCCACCTCACATCCCACCTGCTGAGCATCCACATCCCTCTTGTGACCAATACTGCCTCAGTGTTTCCATTTTAAGGCCACTGGTTTTGGTGCTGAGTATTGCTGCTGTTCTTTTAGTACAACAGCGGTATCCACACAGGTTTTTTTATGAGTAATGATCAATTAAGATACTGATAGTGATCCCACCACTGTATTACTCTCAGAGAATTGCACACTTTCTTTTTTTATTAAAAAAAAAAAAAAGCACGTAATCATCTCTTCATTATCCTTGTGGTGTTTATCCAGCATAAAAAAAGGCTGCTTCTTCACTCACGGCAACATTCAAATGGCTGTGCAGAGAGTTAGTATTAATTTATTGGCAGTAGCTGCAACATGCTTCTCTGCCTGTATGGGTCTCTTACCTCTGGCTTAAGGGCAGATTGCTAGAGGAACCATGAAAACTATACATTGCTACATATGCTAAGAAGCCTCTTGAAAACCTGGGGCAGCCCAAAGACATGTCTGAAGCAGCACACTGTATACAAAAGAAGCAATAACTCAACTCCATTAACCTTCAGTTATCCCAGACTTTGTTTTCCCCAGATAATGGAGATTTAACTGTATGTGTTACTTTTTATGAACAGGAGTAAACCTTGTTTTTTACTATATTTAGCCTATGTGTATCTGTCTCCATTGAAGTTATTCTCTTGTCAGTTGTACTATTCTGTTCTCCTCTCAGAGCTAAACTTTGTCCTCCATAGCTAGATGAACACCAGGGAAAGCTGGGAGTGCAGGGCTTAAGATAGGTTGTCAGTGGGGAAAGTTTAATTTTATGATGTGAGACAGTGACAAAATCTGAAATGCAGAGTAGATTACAGCCATCCTGAGCTTGCAGGCAGGGAAATGGGGGCAGCAGGGAGGAAAAACAGGAGAGGGAAGATGAAATGGGCAGAGGACAGATTCGGGTTCAGAAATGGAAGATCTCAGTCTCATTAAAAGAACCCAAACCGTGGATGGATTCAGTTTGGTTTTAGAGACATTTAACTCTCCACCCCTATTGTTCCTACATACATTCATTAGCAAGGGAAACAAACCTGTCTTTCAAGCTGAGGGTTACTGGCTGATACCAGGAATGCATAACTGTGCCATCAATATTTAAGGCTTTGTTACAGACCTAATGTTTTGAGAACACAGTGAGTCAAATTCTGAGCTACACTGCAGCTCTGAAGGAGCATAGCATCTCACAGAAAAAAAATGTTTGGGCTTTTGTCATATGCTGCAATATGTCACTGTGTAAGAAGATACATATTTAACGTCATAATTGTCAGTTCTTGTCTGCTGCTGTCTTTTATATGTAGCAACAGCAAGTAGGCTCAAGGTGGGCAAGTGGTTGGGAGGGGACACTGCTGGGACAGCTGACCTGAATTGACCAAAGAGATATTTTATTCCATATAACATTGTGTTTAGAAAAAAACAAACAACAACAGCAACCAAACAAACTAGAGGAAGAAGAAAAGTGGGGGCTGGCTTCCAGGGTGTCCACCACTCAGGGACTGTCTGGGCATCAGCCCGCCATTGAGAGTGGTGAATGATTGTGTTTGCAGCACTTGAGGGGTTTGTTTTTTTTCCCTGTTCTCTTCCCACACATATTAAGCTGTCATTATTCTGATCCATGATTTTTCTTGCTTTTCCTCTTCCTGTTTTCTCCCCCCCTCCTGATGGGTCAGGTGGAGTGAGTAAGCAGCAGCAGGAGCCAACCCACCACATTATTCTGCTTTAAAAACCTGTCTGTGGGGTAGATGTGAACACAGTGTTTCTCATCCATGATTCCCTCAGAGGGCCTTTTCACCTGTAAGCAGTCTTCCCATGAATACCTGGAAGTGTGTGACCCACAGGACCTAATGTGTGCTGGTGGGGTTGCTGTTGCTGGCTCACAGCGTGACCCCAGACAACCAACCTGAATGTGGCTTTGCCGTCAGCCCCAACATCTACAGGAGTGCATGCCCAGAAGTGATAACTGGGACCTAAGGATGTTCAAAAAGACTCAAGTTCAAAGGATGCAGATTCCTAAACCAAAACCCAGAGTGGGAAGAAACCCAAACTCATTCCTGCAGAGATGTCCAGGCTGGGACTGTGGAAAAGGGCCTGAGCTTGTTGGACAGGTGATAGTTCAGGGCAGGGTAAGGAAGAGGGTGGTGCTGGTGGTGGGTCTGAGCAGGGAGCGTTGGGTACTCAAGGCAATGTGCATGGCTCCTAACCCCTGGCTGTGGAGCCCAGTGTGGTTGCAGCACTAAAATTCATAGTACCCAGCCCTGGCTGGGGGCTTGGCTTGCAGGAAGTGAATTACGAATTCCTAAAGCTTGGGAGGAGAAATTGATAGCAACACAAAGCACACAGGAGAAACCCATCAATAATTGCCACATATTTAAAGTGCAGTTCTCAGCCAGTTACCCCTTCAATAACTCAATGTACGATCAAAGTGACTGTTCATAGTGTAAAAGTCATAGTTCAAATAAATTATTTCTCACTGCATTTGGATACAGAGTAACAGCCTTAACAGAGCTGCTATTTTCATGAAAATCAGAAAATTCATCCAAAACTTTATGGCAATCCAGAGTGATTGCTATGGATGGAATGGTGGGGAGAAAAGAAACAAAAACTGAGAAGCCCAAAGGACAGAAGAGAAGCATCTTGCCCACCAGAATAAGACAAAGAAAAAAAGACAAAACTGTCACAGTTCTTGTACTTGTAGCTTGATTTCCTTATTCTCATAGCAACGCTCTTTAGATATGACTCACTTCCTCTGACCAATGCTGTATTCAATTACCATGGCTAAGAAAGTCCAGCCCACAAGCCTCCCAGACAAAACGCTGCAGTGGTGCTAAAACCACCTCACACAGCTGAAGCACTCTGCTCTGGAAGCTGGAAGACCAAGGGCTGAGAATCATGACAAGCAGATTTTCTGCTTGTGTGCTGGCTTTACTGCACTTCTGTCATTCCTCTGACTCCTATGAAGTGTCGACACTGCCTGATATTGGAGATCCAAAGTTTATTGAGGAATGTGTGCAAACCCATAACAGATTCCGGTCTGGAGTGAATCCACCAGCCAGCAACATGCTCTACATGGTAAGGGGATCTTTACAACTTACATGCAAGCGTGCAGCATTGTGATGGTGTTTACAATTTTCAAAGATTGCTTTCGGGATCAAATTAAAAAAAAAAAAAAAAAAAAGAAAAAGAGAAAATATTTCAAAAAACAACCTCCTGGGCTCATAGGAGCTACTTCTTTTTCAAGCAGAAAAAAAGGCTCTGATTATCATATGGCTTTGTAAGATTGAGTACATGTATAGTTTTGTCTGTCTTAACTTCCTTATTTGAAACCCAAGATTTCAATCCTCAACCTAATGATGTGCTTTTGTGCTGTGTAAAGCCTCCTCATTCCAAGGCACCACAGCTCAGCAGCCTGGGGTGTAATTTATGGGCAGACCTCAGCACAACCTTTCATACTTGAGCCAGCAAGCACAGAGACTGTTGCCAAATGATGTTGGAGAGCTTTCTCCAAGCTTTCTTTGCAAAGCTCTCACAGACTGAGCCAACAGAACAGCTGTTCCTTGGTGCTGGGGCTTCAGGGGAAGCCAAAGAGCAACAAGTGCAGCTGGAAGCATCAGGTCCCACGTCACTCTATCCCCTCACTGCTCCCTGGCCACATCAGGGGGCAATACCTGCAGGCACGGCACAAAAGACAGCCTGTCATGAATCAACATATACCCAAAATGGCCACCTCTCATTTCAGATGGCTCATGATATGTGTCTCCCTTTGGGGTGGCACGTGGAAAATCCAGTGAGGACGAAGCTGTAAATGTGTGCACAAAGCTTATGGCTGAGGAGCCCATCTCTGATCTGTGAGAGGCTCAATTCCAGTAGCCTGGGAACTGTCCCTTGCAACATCCATCACCTTTTGTGGTTTGATTGGGTAATACTTGAGATACCTTTTTTCTTCTTGGGACAATCTGTGCAGATCTCTCAGATCCACCATAGCAATCATCTTAATTCTGATATTTTGCCTTTGGCTCTGCTTTCTTGACATCTTGCATGGTGACCACCAGAAGAGGACATAAGCATGTCTGTAATTAGCAACACACCAACCAAAGCTCAAAAAAAAAACCAACAACCAAAGTTTGGAGAGGAAAAAAAAAAAAAAAAAAAGAAAGAAAGAAGAAAAAAGCTCAATTTCCATTTCTGGTTATCAAACACTAAAAAGGAAGTGCACGCTAGGAAGGGGTAAGTGAGCAACCAGCAAGCTTGAGTTGAAAGCATGACAGGAAACAATTTAGTTTCTCTTCTAGCTGTGTCTTGTTACTTCAGCTTTCTTAGCTGGGCATCCTGAATGCCCAGTATGTATTGCTCCAGATTCTGTTTTCTGGATTTTTCTACTGGCCTTGCAGCAAGAAAATCTTGATGTGGTATATTAAAAGAGCAATATTCTTCTTTTTAAATTGTGTCTAATTTTTCCTTTTGAAAAATTAAAGAACTGATTTTTTATTATTTTTTTTTTTGTGCTTAAGAAACACATTTAGGTTATTAAAAATAAAACAGGAACTAAATCAGGGTACGTTTCTTTAAAAACACTGTAGAACCTTAAGTAGGACCTGTCCCAGGAAGAATTTTGTGTGGAAAAGCCCTAAGTTTACCTTTAATATTCAATACACTGATTTCCTAGGTAAATGTTATGTGTCAGTTTTGTGGGAAAATACAGCCCACTCCCCTATCCCAGTGTTATGCATAGGAAGAAATTAAAGATACAGGTTACAAAGTATTTTTAAAACTTTGTAGATGTATTTTGGTATGATCTTGCAATTTCTCACTTCTTATTGGCAGCAAAGACTACACAAATTATTTCAGACTCATGTATGTTACAAGAAGTTACATTATGTAAAACATGGCCATAAAAATCTAACAGCCACCTTTTCCTTAGTCCCTGGTACTGACCCATTCAAAACAATTTCTCTAGGGATTCTATCATTTGTAGAAACAATGGAGATATTTGAATCCATGTAGAGAAGAACAAATGAAAAAGTTTTGTGTTGTTGTTTTTTTAAAAGTTCAACCCAAAATAATTCAGCAGTGCTGAACAACTTCTTTTACATGAAACAAAGTGTAACTACAACTACAGGCACAGACTTGTAGTACTGCCTTTCCAGGAAGTACACTACTGTATTTGCTCAACGAAGTGTTCACCAGAAAACCCAACAAAACTGGACACCACCTCCAGTGCAAACACAGATATTTCTGTAACTCAGTCACTTAAATAACCATTTTTGGTAGGATTGAATGGCAAGTAAATGAGTGATTCCACAAATATGAATTCAGCACTAATATTTGAAACCATCCATCACAAAGATGCAAACCAAGGGGTTGAATTTCAGCTGTCCCAAAAATCGTTGCATGCTTGTGAACCGACCTGCAAGCCATGGCCTCAGTGCATAAGGCTGCATGAGACTCCAGTCTGATTGGTACAGTAAGCATATCCCCAGATTACCTGTAAACTCACTGTTTAAATTAAATTAATATTCTCTCATAGCCAGCACATTCTGGAAATGCACATTGCCTCCCAAACACTTAATCTGATTGGCAAATTGCTCTTGGTGTCAAACTAACGAATCAGCTAAGATCATCCACCGCCCCCAAAACTTCCTCAGGCTTAATGAGTGACTAAGTTCAAATCAGAAACGAACCCGCAAGCTAATTTAGTATATAGTTCTGCAGGTCTCAGCAGAAGCAAAAAACAAATGAACATTATGCTACGGAGACCCAGCTTCTCCTGAAAGTTGTTCTGAATTACTGCATTGCTAAGGTACCAAAGTGATTTTTAGTCACCTTTATTTTGCAGAGTTGGGATCCAGATTTGGCAAAGACTGCCAAAGCTTGGGCAAAGAAATGCCTGTTTAAACATAATACGTACCTCAGAGATCCAGGGCAGGCTCACCCCACATTTAGCCCTGTTGGAGAAAACCTCTGGACTGGCTCACTTTCTGCGTTTGCTGTGCAAGGAGCCATCACCTCTTGGTACAACGAGGTCAACGTCTATGATTACAGCTCCAATAAATGCAGAGGAACATGTGGCCACTATACCCAGGTAGGCATTGCATTTCTCCATCTAAACAATGAACCAGCTTTGCCATTTTGATACAGAAACTCTAGATTTGTGGTCTTATTTTCTGTCTGTGTGCATAAGATGCTCTCATGTCCCCATTTTAGGGAGGAAAAGACTTGCTGCATTATTTTTTTTTGATATGCCAGTTACATTATAATTCCGGGAGGAAAACAGGACAGCCACCAAGCAGTCAGATTTAGCAAAGTGGTGGCCAAAAACCAGGCAACAGCAATAGCTGTGGGCTGCAGTATGTGGTGGGATGAGATCCCAGCTCTGGCAGGCAGGCTCTGTGCAGCACCATGAGCAGTGCCAAGGGCTGAGGAAATACCGGCATGTAAAGAGTTGTCTGCAGCTCTGCAAGCATCACGTGCATATTTTCCCAACCATGAATGACTCCCATGGCTATGGGAGAGGAGACACCACTTGCAGCAGTGGCTGTAGGGTCTGACCTGAAGCTATTTCGTATTTTCTGTGGAGATATGCATGTGCATTTAGGACTTGAAGGATGAGCTGAAGTTGGTGGGGTGTCTGAACAACACACACAGGCTCTTGCTTGAGGAGAAGATATTTGGATGCAGGAGCTGAGAGAGGTGTTGTTTTTTCATCTTGCTCACAAGGACATGACAAGAGTCAGCATCTGGAAACTGGTGAAATGCAGCTCACCCGGCCCAAAGGTGCAGTTCTGTTTGCTGCCTTGTTTATAAAGGAGCAGCCTGGATGGTTGCATGGGGGAGAATGAGAAAATATTCTTACTTGGAGTCAGCAGTGATAGTGACTGTAGCTGGAAGCTGCATGTCAGCCTACTTTATGGAGGCATTCTTGGGTCTGCATCTTCAGGGAACCCCACTTTCCCTCCTTTCCAGCTGTGTAGAAGAAAAGTTTCCCCTGGCGTACAATTACTGCAGTTACTACAACCACATCCCCAGCATGTGCCTCAACTGGTGGCTGCCTGGGATGGGGAGGTTTTTGTGATGTTGTCCTTCACTGTTCTCAAGGAAGTAGTTGTCTATGGCTGGTGTCAGGAGCAGCTTCTGCTCTGCTGCTGCACTACAAGCACCCTCCGGAGCCTGGGGCTTGTCCCTTCTTTCTAGGACTGGCACCAAACAGCCACAAACAGAAAGGGCCAAGCCTCCCCTTTGAGTTGGTGGAGGCATGGGTGTGTTTCTTCATCTCCTGTGCTGTCAGAATCTCTCTATATCTCTCATGTAGTCAGTCACGGCTGCTGGTGAATCACCCTCAGGTACCACTGTGCCCTTGTCTCCCCTCTGTTTGTGTCCCAGGGTTTATTTTTCCAGGGCTGCAGCATTTGGCTGCACTGTAATTTTTGAGCTAGGTATAAGATGCTGGATCAAACTGTTAGCTTCTGATAGACAGAGGGCCAATAGAGGATGTAATGTCCTTGCCTTTAGATTATCTTAGTCATGGCCGTGATGCTTAAAGGCAGGGCTGCAGCCCAGACACACTCCTTCTCCCTTCTCCTCCCGTAACACCAGTGCTTTCTGGCAATTTGCCTAACACATCCCTGCTAGACTTAGTACTGGAGCCATCAGCCCTTGAAGGAGCTGTAGGAAAATGAATGGGTTGCCATGAAGCAAAGGTGACAAACTTCACATTCTACTTTGCAGGAGAGGAAAACTACCTGTTACAGCCA
>NW_009954190.1:1466144-1480658 GCF_000747805.2 Chaetura pelagica | reverse complement strand
TGAACTGGGAAAAAAAATTAGGTGTTTTCCAGAACAAACTGTGATTTTGATATCCATCACTGCTGCCTGCCCTCATGGAGCCTGACCAAGGAGACCTTCACAGCCAATTTGTCGTGATTAAATAGAGGAGGGCAGGTCTTCTCCTTAACACTTCAGATGGTGAAGCAAAGCCTTTGTCACCAGTGTGTACTTGTCTGTCTTTGCAGGTCGTTTGGGCTACAAGCTACAAGGTTGGCTGTGCTGTCCACTTCTGTCCCAGGGTGCAGTACACCTCCATAACCAATGCAGCTCATTTCATCTGCAACTATGGGCCCGCGTAAGGTTTTTCATTACAAATATTTCACAGGTTTTGAGTCCTACCCCTTTCCTCCCACAACATGCAACTTTATCACATCAGTCCACCTGTTCATGTGTTTTGTGGGAGGAAATTGTCCTCAAAACAGAGAAAGAGGAACACTTCTATCCAACCAGCTTTTAAACTTTTTTTTTTTTTTTTCTAGAAAGGGAAAAATGTAAGATGCTGACAAGAAAATACTGAAATGATAGTTTGAAAATTAATCCCTTGCTCCTGAGTGCCAAGGTGGCCGGCCCCATACAGTTCTCAAGGTGCAAGCCCAAAGTCTGGAAATACTTCCATGTGTGCCTGCAGAATTAACCCTCTAGGTCAATGGTTTGGGTAATAATTGAAGTGTGCTGCTTGCAGCAGCAGCCTGCTGGTGAGACCGGGTCTGCTCAAGGCAAAACTTTATCCAAAGGTCCCTCATATGCACAGCAGTATGATACCCAGCTAGGATGGATGCTTTTCACCCTTCTCCAGCTAATTAGTGCCTCCATAGTCTAAATACAGCTCTAAAAGCTTTACATGGATACCATGTTGGGCCAAGTCCAGGCCATCCCATAAGCTCAAACAAGTTTGACAGTCCTTTGCCCATGCCTCATCCTTGGAAGAACATGTACCCTTGACCAGATACCTTGAAATGACCCAGCTGCTGCTGTGCCAAAGCAACAAACCACTCTCCTCAGAAGAACCATATGCAACAGGGCTGAGGGACCATTGCCTCTGCCAGTTCTCAAGCCAAAAGCCACTGATCACTGAGGTCAGTCTCTCCTTTCCTTTCTTGGCACTAACTGTGCACTGCACTGTGCTAGATGGTGCAGAAACCCTGTGCACAGGTGAGCAGGCCTTCAGCACTGCCAGGAGGTGCTTGCTGTCCCTCAGACCTCCACAAGACATGACTTAAGTCTTCCTCCTTCAGGCCCTTAGCCCAGATCTGTGTCGTGTAGAGAAATTGAATTATGCTGGATCACTTGCATTGGCAGGGACCCCATGGGGAGGAGGAGCAGCACCCACACCCCCAACAGCAACCAGCAGAGCAGGCAGGGTGCTCTCTGGGGAGGTAAGGGCCCCTAGAGAGGACATTAAAGCTGTGCCCTTTCCTACCGGGTGAGGACACTGCCAACAGGCTGTTAAGTATGAAGAAGGAGGGTAATGTCACATCCAGCTGTTTCTTTTGAAAAGCAGGAACTTGAGTTCTTTATTTATCTAATCCTTAACTATTTTCAGCTTTGCCAAGGGGCAAAGCAAGATGCATGCACAATTTCAGTTTCTAAAGTGAATATATCCCAAAGGATTTTCTTCAGCTTAGAGCAAGTAATGAAATCCCCACCTTGCTGAAAGTAATGAGGTTTTGCCATGAAGTTTAGCGCTACCGGGACTGCATGCATATGAAACCCCTGTGTTTATGGGCAGTTTGGGGCCCACTTTAAATCTCACTTTGGTCACGCTCCAAGCAAAGCAAAGCACTGACCTATTTGGTGCAGTATCAGAGGTGGGCAGGTAATATCAAGCTAAGACCCTGGGCAGAGGTAGCTGATGCCGCTCACACTGCTAGCAGAGGGAGGAAACAGGGAGACACACATTGCTCCTAAAATAAGGCTTTGAGCAACCTGTTCTACTGGGAGGTGTCCCTGCTCATGCAGGGGGGGATTGGGGCTGGAACTAGAGGATTTTTAAGGTCCCTTCCAATCCAAACCATTCTATGATTCTATGGTTTACTAACAAATGGATGAAATCAGTACCTGTAAGAGATTCTCCAGCACAAGAGATTCCCCTTCATGGTTGAATATGGATTTACATACACAGTAACTTAGCCTGCTTTTGCCCCCATAGCTAGAACAAGCTTTGAGAGCCCATAGTCTCCACACACAGAACTTATCCAGCTTTGAGGCTATTTTAATTCCCAGGTTTGCAATACTTCCATGTCCACAATTCTGAACAACAGGCTGCCCCATTACATTTAACCTCTTCTGCTTCACTGCATGTCTTGAGCACAGGGCACTCAGACAGGGACCATCCAAAGACCATTGCCCTATCAGAGTACATGAAGCGAAACCCAGGTTAAGAAGCAATTAGTGGTAGGTGTTAACGTTCTCCTCCCAAGGGCAGTTTGAGAGCAGTTATCACTTTTCTTCACAGTGGAAATTACCCAGGGCGCCCGTACAAGACGGGAGCAGCGTGCAGTGACTGTCACGGCGAGCAGTGTGCCAGCCGGCTCTGTCGTAAGTAGAAGACAACCAGCCCTCCTCCCCAAGCACACAAGGAAAGGGAAGAGCACACAAAAGATACTGGCAGGAGGCAGGCACAGTGCTCTCCTGTTCCTAAATATAATCTGGAAAACTGCAGTCAGAAGCCAAGTGAGCAGTGATGCACAAAGAAAGGGGAGGAGGGTGGAAAGAGCCTGATTTCCACCCCAGGGAGTGATGGGACGAGGTCAGCTCTTCAGGTGCTGGAGGATATGATACGGAAGATATAGTGGATGCAGTTTAAGGTGTTAATACCCCAGCCAGAAGTTACTACTTGCAGAAATGGAAGCACAGAAGGGGATACATGTCCCCTCCCATGGACTCAAGGTTATTTATTACCTGGTGCATGAGCTGTGGCTTGAGCTGGTGCAGACCCAAGCAAGCCTTGCCCCTTGCCGTGCTGCTGCGGGAGGGGAGAGCTGTCACAGCACTGCCAAAGCTGCTCACTCTAGTGAACATCAGGCTGGCCATCTGCTTTCCCCAAAGCACCGGGAGAGAGCCAGGCTGACACACAAGAGCCCTTCACGGGGGTGTGGTGCTCAGCTTGAGCCTCCAGCAGCCCACCTGACTCTTCTAAACTTGGCTTTGCTATGGCTGGTTGGAATCAAGAGGGGAGAAGACCTTCTGCAATTCCTGAAAGAAAGACAAGACACTGTGTTGTGGACATCTGCCCCAAGGGAGCTAAGGGTACAGTCACACTTCTCCCCAGCACTTGACCTTGGGTGAACTAATGGAGCAGGAAGCTGGCATTAAAACACCAGCACTGCAGGAGCAAGAGGTAGTCTCTGAAGCATGGGAGTCTTTAATGCTAGTTACAGGATGAGGATCTTAAATGCAAGGCACTGGGCAAAAGCCAAAGTGAGCTTGGGAAGCATGCCTGGGGGACTGAATCCTCTCTATGCCAGTCACTGGTGGGAGAAGTCAAACATGGTTGATCAAGCACTCCTCAACAAAGCCCCAGGAGTCACTACAGGGCTATCCCAAAGTCAGCATGTCTTTGCTTCTTCCTGGAAAGAAACACAGCTCCCACAGCTGTACTTCTGAGCCCATCCAGAGGCTCACACTTCATTCCCTTTTGCTTTGAGTCAAATAGTTTATAATCTGTAAGTCTACTTACATTCACTTCTTTTCTTTCTCCAGAAAATTCAGAACGTGACAAAGTCATTAGTAAGTACCACTAAGAGTTCCTGCTTCCACTTGTTGCCCTTGGTGCAGCTGTACTTGAAAACAAGTAACTTGTTTTGTTCACAGGTGACTCCAGGTGGTATCCAGAGTGGGACAGACCTGCATGTGACAAGTACTGCATCACTGTTATTGCTTTAAGGCCGTTACTCCTTATACTGACAATACTGGCCAGCTGGCTCATACCAAAATACTGGTCTCTAAGCATCCGCCAGTGATCGAGACACGTGCAGAAGACCACGAAGAGCACTTAGGTCCACTCATCCCTTCCCTGCACATAAGTTACTGGCAGCTCAAAGATCAGTAGAGACGTTGTTTGCACCCACAGATGATTTAGAAGTACAGAAATACTGTCTCTGTTGCAGGCAGCAACTAGGAGAGATGATAAGCAGCTTTCTCATTGCTCAGAACCAGTAACTGGTTTCAAACAACTCATGTATTTTCCAAAGGGGAGCAGTGTAAGCAAGATCAACTGGGTAAAGGAGCACACTGCCCAGGCAGCATTGAGGTGCAGAAAGCTGCACTCCAAACTTTGGGTGCCCAGCCCAGGAGCCTGGCCCCAGCCCTGGCAGAGGCCTCAGGCAGAGCACACACCTGCTCTCTCCTTGGACACTCCTCCAGCAAGATGCAGAGGAGGGGTTTTTCATTTCAACACTTTTTCTAACAATTTTTGGACCCCTGTGAGATCTGGCATTTCCATCCTTTGGCAGCCAGCACATTTCCCAGTTTCCCAGTGCACTGGGGCCACTGGAACTTCTCTTTGCTTAGAATTTGGTTTTAAATACACATCATCCATGCCAAGACATAGTTTCACCTGTGTTTACACATAATCACATATCACTGCTATCTTTCTTCATTGTTTTTTTCTTCTTCTTTTTTTTTTTTTTTTTTTTTTTCCTCTGAGCATAGAGATTTTGTCTGCTGTTTCAAATAATAAATGATTAATTCCTGGTTCCCAAGTGTGGCAATTGTGTATTTGCAACATAAACTAAAGCTTGACTGCTGGTGCGCAAAAAAGCCACCCTATTTAGTTCCAACAGGCACAGTGCTGAGAAACACAATGCTGGAAAAGATGGTATAAAATTCCAGATAAAATAATGCTGTGCCCATAGTTATGCTTTTGGTTCAACAGCTGCTAAAGGATGAGTCTCCTGGAACCTGCACATCTGGAGCAAGCAGAAAACAGCGGGGACAGCTGCTTTGTTCAGTTGGGCATGTCCTCTACTGACTGCAGTTGCTCAGCTCAAGCAGAGGCTGGAAGCAGCAGAACTGCACAAACTCACAGCTGGACTGCAGTGATCCATATATATTTGGAAGCAGGTTTAGATGCCTCTGCATCACGCCCCACTGCAGGACACAGATCCACTGCTGTACAGGAGACTGGGAAGTTGCCCTCACCACCTCATTTCTGGGCTACTGACCCTGTAGCACCTGTCCATATGTCCATATACCCAGTCCCGGCACCACTGCTGGGCTGGATCTTAACTGAAAACACTGGAACTGGGATGCAAAGTTTTTTACTTTATTCTTCCAGGTAGTTAAGTGCTTGCACTTGAGTCATCTCAGCATCACAGCATTCCCTCAATAAATCATTTTTCAAAATGCAGATATGGCTGTGGACAAAATTCTAAATATTGCTCTTGATATTTATTTATATTTAGCTTTTTGGCTACCAGAGCCTCCATAGCCAAGATACCACACTTGCAGACAGCAGATAAAATCATGGAATCATAGTATGATTTGGGTTGGAGGGAACCTTAAAGATCATCTAGTTCCAGCCCTCTTGCATGGGCAGGAACATCTCCCAGTAGACCAGATTGCTCAAAGCCCTCTCCAGTCTGGCCTTGAGCACTTCAATCCAGAGTCTCTCTCATTCATCCCTTCCTGGATGGGAGGGAGAGGGGATCGAGAGCATTGCTGTCTCCGGTTCAATTGCTGATCCTGAGTCAAACCATGACAACTTTCAGGAATGGGACATACACAGCTTCCCCGGGAAACATGCTCCAGTGTCTCATCACCCTCACACTAAAGAATTTCCTCCTAACATCTGATGTAAAGATGAGCAGTTTCCTCTCCACACTCCAGTAACTAGCATCCCAGTACCCATGCTGGCCTACCTGTCAGTGAGCCAGGCTAAATTCAATCTTCAAAAGTAGGCAGATTAGGGTGTTTAAAAAGAGAATAACAATCCCCACTGCAAAAGCAAGGCCATTGGTCTATCCATCTAAAAGGACAGCTACTTTCCTCTCCACTTGTGTCTTTGCCACTCTCTTTTGTGTAAGACCCAAGCCTCAAGTTTCATGTACTGCAAAACCACACCAGAAAATCCCATCAGGGAAGCAAGCAGCACTTGAGTAGCAGGGCTCACTCTGTGTCTGCTCTCCTGCACGGGCTCACACCCTAGCATGGAGCCTGGCACAGGGTCTCTCCCACTGGTGCCACATGCAGCTAAACCCTACCATTGCAAAGAAAGAGAAATGAGGAGAGCGAAGAGCATAAGCTGCTGTGTCCAGGGAGCAAAAGTGAGCTCAGTAGGAATTCTCCCCTGCTTAGTTTAATCTCTGCTTGGTCTCCAGGAGAGTAAACAGAATGAACACAGAGCCCTTAAAGTTAAAAACATTTAACTGTTTACTTCAGCAGCTCTAAGGAGATACCATACAAAAAGCTTCATTAAAAAACCTGTAAATCACTGGGGCTTAGGGAAAAAAAAACCCAAACTTCACACCATGGTATTTTTCAAAAAAAACCCTGAAAATCAGGAATTCAAAGCTAAACTAGTACTGCGGCTCATTTTAAGGATATCCAAAAATCCAGACAGATGTTTAATGTTTAACTCCTGAAAATCAAACCCCTTTGAGTTGTTCACATTTATTTTATGGCACAGGCCCATGAATTTTGTATTATAAACACAAAACACTGACATATAAATGCAGCCTTCGGATACATTTTTGCAAGTCTGTAAACTCTAAAATCAGTTTAAGGGGGCAATTTGCAATAACTCAAACTGTTATGAAAATGCAATAAACATTTTTTCACTCTTCCAGATCCACATTGTTTTCCATTCCTTACTTTTTATACAAGTGTTAGAACTGTATTGCCATATTCTCTGAGAAAACAGGTGCAAAAAGCACCAACAATGAGCTCACACAGCCAGTTGCCATTCAGATATGGGCTCTTAAGCAGACAAGTCCTTTGGTTTAGCTTCTCTACAGGAATCTGAGTAGCCTTTCTTGATTTTCCAGTTTAAGTAAATAGAAGTCCAACCTACAATCCTTGAGACCTGTCAACCATAACAACTGAAAAAGATGAAATGCAACACAGTCTTTTCACCCCATAACAAGAGAAGGACAGGACCCCCTGAAGTCTGTTAAGAGTTTTAGTATGGATAGGGATTTGATGCAGAAGCTACACAGAAGCCTCAGCTGTGGGTCCTAAATCAAAAAAGCACAATGGAAATATAAAGGATTTCATGCCAAGTAGCCATCAAGCTGAGCTATTTTCTTGTACTGCAACTCAGGTAACCAGGCAGTTGGATGATGCAGCTGGAAAATTTTTTTGTAGGGTGCTTTGCTTTCAGCTTGATCAGGTTCCTGACATGAAATGGCAGTCTATCAACACCAGTGTAGAGCAACGAGCCCTAAATCTGTATTTAACTTTTTAAACAACAAAAGGAACACCTGTATCAGTCCTCTGCAGCGAAAGTGGACTTGTCCAGTCCAGACTAGAATGAAGACTCTTCCTCCCCAATTACATCTATGCTCCTTCCCTGGCTGGTCACACTGCTCCTTACTGGCTCCTTGTTCTGCAGACTCTTCTGTTGGAGCGCTCATCCGTGGCATCCACTGTAAGAACAGGCATTTCAACTCAAGTATTGTACTGCCTCCTGTTGAAATTGGTCCCTTTGATACATGAGAAGTCTGAACCTGACTGGTACTGAACTCAGGTTACCACTGTGCACTGTCAACTGCTAAACATCAGTTAGTGTTTCTAAAAAGCTTTTCATAGTCCTGGTATCAGTAAAGACATCAGCTCAAGACAGTTTCTGAGATCGGAGTTTGTGACTCATTGATCACATTCTCAGTGAAGTATCTGCTGAAGTATTATTTTCCTGACTGATTCCACAAGTAATCGTTTATGAACAACACAGTCCCTAAAAGGACTGTTTTTCCTCAATAATTAAGCACCAAAAAGTGATAACATAGCTGAAAGGCACAGTAAGGCTAATGCTGTCCCCTACCCTCAAGGGCAAGCATCTCAGCAATTTCTCCACACACACACATACTGGCTCTTTAGCAACAAATATTCTGAACTCTTATTTGTATATGTAAAAAAGGCAATGGCTCTATTTCCAGTTACTAGTTTCCAATAAAAGGTCACTAACCCAAACGCAGAGTTGCAATGTTCTAGCATAATCATTCACTGCATGTGTAAGGGGATCAAAATTCCAAAACCTTGCCGAAGTACTCCAGCACAATAAAGGAACTGGTGTAGCTCTACCACCTCCTAATCATTACATTTGCTTCTTTAATAGTGGGTGTATTAAAAAGCAACATCTGCTCTTCTGGTGAACTCTACTTCATCACAATTAGCATTTTCAGGAAACTAAAAACCTCTAAGCTTCCCTTAAATAAAGGGGAAGGGCCTCAAAATGAAAGGAAAAAAAAAACAAACAACAAAAACACACTTTCTTATAATTTCTTTCAAGCAATAAATAAATAATGTATTAAAAGAAAGGTAACAAGACTTTATGCTTTCTCTGCAGCACATTCTGTGCAGAAAGAACCTTGCTTTGTACCACATTCTATCTAGCAGCCTCCAGGATAATGCTAATAAATGAGTGCACTAATGGCATTCAATTATTATTACATTTATTTAACTCTCACATGAACCTGTGAGCTTGTTTCCTGGAAAACAACATGTAGTTTGTGCAGAAGATGACTAATTCAAGTGTTTAAGAAATGTATTAAAATAGTTTATTAACACCAAGACAAGACACACAAAAATTACCAGCTTTTACAGAAAAAAAAGCATAATACAGTAGTAGGTCTTGCTTGTTTTGCAGAAGCTATCACCATAACTGAGGCTACACACACGATGGTAGTCGTTTCCACAAGAATTACCTTAAACTCCCACAAAGTTATCTGACTCTGATGTTTAACATCCTATGTCAAACTCCTAAATGTTTCTATTAGAAACCTTGCCTTAAGGCAGATGGATATTATCCAGATACACTCTCATGCTTTCTCAAACAACACAGCAGTGCAGATTTTCTTCACCAACCTAGGCAATTCTGCTCAGGTACTTCAGGTCCACTAGCTAAAGTGTACTTATGAAAAGACATTGTCTTTCTACCTAGGTCTTTTTGTCCAGATTATACGACAGCAAGAAGTCTCAAATCTTCCAAATATGAAAATGTTCATTAACATGGGAGAAAACTGAGCATCTCAGGTGATTAATTACTTCTTTTTCTTTTTTTTCTTTTCATCTGCTGCCATTTTTAACTTGACTTCTTCCACATGAAGTGCTCCTAATTTCTTCTTCTTTGCATTCTTTACTTTTTCCTTGATGGCTTCAACATCAATTTTTTTCTCAGTGGAGGCTATATAATAAAAACCATGAAGATAACAGACATGAATTTTACTTCTACTAAATGTTAACAGTCTACAAGATAACTTCATATATACACACAGTACACTGCATCCTGTGGCACTAGTTAGGACTCAAATGTTCCCTGATGATTTTATAAACAATTCTAATAATCATTTATATTGAAACTAGTTATTGCCCATGGAACTCTTACAGCAGAATTCAAAGAACATTCATGTATGAAATCCTATACAACTGCATTTGAACACAGATGTCATGTTCTGCACACATACAAACTACAATCACCCACTGATCAGACAACAGATGTACTCCTGTGAAATTAATGCTTACATTCTGTCTTGGACATAGGTCTACTGGCTCTGTTGGTCTCACATAAGCAGAGAAACAACTGGTTATTGAGTTCTTATACCTGGAGAAGCTTTCATGGTATTCTGCCTTTCTGTATGTAACTAAGGTGGTAAAATCCCAAACATGCCTGTCCCATCCTTACACTAACTCCATGGCCATCCATTAATGGCCACTGTCGGAAACAGCAGAGACGGGCGGGCTGGGGGAACACAGATCTTTGACCCCTGATGAAGACCTTTGTAAGAGACTTTTAAAGGGAGCACCTGAAGTTAAGTTAAACACTTGATGCTGAGGAACATGAATAACCTAGTCTTACATTCATCTAAGTGATGGTATTTTCTCTTTTGGGCATGAGTCACAAGTTTGGATCTAACTCTCCTATCTCACACAATTAATTCCTACACCTACGAGTGAGCACTAGTTGTCTTCCCTGGATCTCAGCTCTCTACGTACAAACTACTGCTCTAATTTTTCTTGGCAGACTGAAAGATTTCAGGTCAAAACACAGGAGCTAGAAAAGCTCAGTACTTGACATCCATAACAGGCAATAAAAAGATGATTGACATTTTACTGCCATCACAAAGTACTGTATCAATGCTGCAGAAGAGATGATTTTCAAGAAACACCAACTTTTCAGTTTGTAAGAAACTGTGTCACATAGTGTAATAATACGCAGACAGAATTGCTCATACAAAACATACATAGTCTACCTAATACAATTAATTTTAACTTTAATACAGTATAATCAATGAACCCAGAAAACTGAAGAGTTTTTTCTCTACTGCTCACAAGACAATGTGAGAACACAAGTTCTTACCCTGCATATAGTGTGGTTTTTACTTCAACTTGTGGCATAAGTTTACAAGTAAGTATTGCTTTTGGCTTTCTCGAGAGAAAAGCCATTTGAATGCAAAAGTTACAGCATCTTTGCTACAAGACTGAAAGCCAAAAATTGAGGTAGGCCAAACAACAAATTGAGATGGCTGTCCCAGGATGTCCATCAGGAAAGTGTTTTACAGAGAAGTGTCATTATATAGGTATATAGATATGGGCTGGCATGATATTTCTACTGTCTCAGACAACTCCAGGCACAGATCTAACCAGCATGGGATTTTTGTATGACCTTTCTTATTTCCTACAGCTGTATCTCTGCAAAATAACTCAGCCTAGGAATCAACAGCAGAAGGGTTTAGAATAGGAAAAAAAACAAATGGTTACCTTTCTTCGATTTCTCAACTGGTTTTTCCTTTGGTGGGATAAAAGCTTTATTTCTTTCTTCCTGTCTTTTCTTGACTGCATCTGCTTGCTTTGCCTAAAGTTACCAAAAAAAAAAACAACAAAGTCAAGTATAGTAGAGCTGGGCTAACGGGACAAAAAAAAAAATAAATCATTCCCAGTCAGGAGTCAAACACTTTTTAAATTAGCAAAGGTTGGAACAACTTTACCTTTATCTCTTGCATTCGCTTTTGCTTCTTCTGTCTTTCCTTCAAGAAGTATTCACCACTTGCCAATTCTTTATCAATCTGAACAAAAAGTACCGAGAACCTTTAAATAATTCTGCATTATAAGCCAGGCAATATAGCATCAGCAAATCAGAACTTGACAGAAAGGTCTCCCAACCTCTTGTTAGGAAGAACACAATTTCAAATCATGCCATAGTCCTGCGAAATCAAATAAAAGTTTGAGCTGACCTGACTTTCTGGCTGTGGAGGTGGGAATGGCGTGTACTCCTTCTTAGTATTTTTCTTTTTTGGCTCCTTGCGTTTTTTCAAGTTCTTCCGCTTGAACTTAGGCAGAAACCTTTCCCAACTCTGTGACCTCAGTTCAGGATCTTTTGACAATTCCCTTTTGATCATCAAAGTCTTCAGTATTTTTAGAACATCACACAGAAGTAATTAAAAAATAGTATTACAGTAGTAGCCAAGACCTCCAAACTACAAGTTTTACTAAACATTCTTACTGTGAATATGCTACATCTGAACCTCCCACGTCTCACTTCAGTAAGAGCAGAGGGGTTTACATACAAACAGCAGAACCAGATAGATATGTCTCAAAACAAGGACAGAATGCACCACAGAAGGTGCCTCAGTTTAAATAAGCAAGTAACGGAGGAAAGTTCATACACACTTTTCCTTTGATGTTTTGTCAGATAGTTTTAATGATACTATGGCACTAAATCCTAGTAAAATGGAGGATATGAAAATCAGGGGTTTTTTTAAAGAAGCACGTTACAAAAATTCTCAAAAACAGTTTACCACACAGAAACATGTCAAATATTAACATACAACTCTCTGAGAATAAATAGTATTTTCTTGTAAATAAAGATGCAGAGTGGACCATGCTAACCTTAATGTTATATATGGGATGTATATTCTTCATTGTGTCCAGAACAACTTTTCTAACCTGTTGTCAATTAAGAAAGAAAAAGATATAAAACTCAGCAAGTACTTAACATTCTAATATATTAAAACACCAGCTATACT
Organism: Chaetura pelagica; assembly: GCF_000747805.2. Lineage (NCBI taxonomy): Eukaryota > Metazoa > Chordata > Aves > Apodiformes > Apodidae > Chaetura > Chaetura pelagica. The sequence continues at coordinate 1,468,455 of NW_009954190.1, read as the reverse complement.
ACCACTCTTCCTCTCTCCCCACCCCCAAAACGGCGTAGATTTAAAACACTTAACATACATGGCTAACTAGAAGGGACTTCAGAAGCATTAATAACATTATCTAATTCAGAAATACCAAACAGGTTTCTAACACAGCCCATCATGCCCTATAAACATTACTTTCATGTTACTGTGGATTTTATGGTGTCATGAGAAACTTTTGCTTTTGACAAGCACTCTTCTTCTATGCAGTTACTAAAAACACTAGATGACCCTTAAGATTATATATCATTACCTCTGCAGTACTTTCACAAACACTTAACATACATGGCTAACTAGAAGGCACTTCAGAAGCATGAATAACTTTCACCATTACACCTCTCATGTAAAACTACAAAAATTCTTGCTAGAAAAAAGGGAGTAGAGTATTTCACAAATACTTTTTTACTTCCAAAACAGAAACACCTGAGAATCTACACAAAATTCAGCAACTGAAACTATGGACATTTGTGTAAATGTAGCTTACTGACATACAGATGAAAAGTCAGTGAGATACTCCTGAGGTTGCCAGATTCTGCCTCTCATCTGCCCTTGAGCTGGCACAGATGTCTACATGAACTGCTCATCTGCCTTCACTTACTTCTTTTAGCCCACTAAAAGGTCCAAGAGCTGAAACAGTGTTGCCTTGCACCATAATGTAACAGTTCGTTAGCAGTTCCAGCGCCTACACCAAAAAAAGAAATGAAGTGTAAACTGAACACTGGACACAAACTGTGTCTAAGAAGTTTCTGGTTACTACACCTATCAAAAATACCTTCAGAGTGGATCCTTTTGGTCCCAGAAGTCGTCCTCTTCTTTTTATAAAAGTATCTCTCTTTCTCACCAGAGAGCCTATTTTAATGATGTCGCATGCAACATCGTCCTGCAGGATACGAACAGCCTAAAGAGACAAGCAGGCAGTATCACCTGAATGCAAACATGCAGTTTATTCTTCTCATTTCACTTTCAGATATATTTACTTTAATATCTACTTTATTTTACTTGACTCATTTGAAAATCCCACATTTTCAAAATGCATTATTTCATAAGCATTGTGACTGAATGTGATACAAACTTGTAGGATGTAATACAGACCTGCTCAAATGGAACACTTCTTGCCAGAAGCTTTATTAGATCTCTAGCCCTGATGATCACATATGGATCAAAAGTCTTCTTAGTGGTAGTGACAGTCATGCTTCCTTCAATTAGATCCAGTGTTGCATTCACGTACTGCAATATTGGAAAAGGTAAATCAACCTCTAACTTAAAATTAATCTTGGGCAGTAAGGAGATATCAAACAGAGCACTATGTTCTGAATGCGTACCTACTTTCCAAATTTCCTAAAGTGACTTTCAGCTTAAGGGAATTCATATGGAGACACACACATAAAAGGCTGAACATATGTGTCAGGAGGCCTGAAATACCAGCTCCCTCCTCTCCTTGAGTTAAGGAGCAAGAAATCACAACATGGTGTGGGCTGGGAGGGACCTCATCGATCCTCTAGATCCAACCCTCCTTCTTGGGCAGGGACACCTCCCACTGGGTTGTTCAGAACCCCATCCAACCTGGCCTTCAACCAGGGATGGGGCTTCCACAACTTCCCTGGTGTCTGAATGAGGAGATACTTGCTGGCAACATGTGCAAAGAAATGCAAGTCTGGCTCCACAGACCTTCACCCATTTCAATAACAATTAAAAAAAATTACACTACCAATTCTAAACACAAGCACAGTAGAAACACACAGCATCAAAAAAAGTAACCTGCACTATTTTTATAACCTTAAGAAACACATGTGTCTCCCAAAAGACAAAGCATAGTGTTCACAATCAAGAAGTAGCATACATGCTCACTCAAGGCTTTCTGGACAAGTGGCCAGCACTCTTTCAGGTAAGCTTCTCTGTACTTGGGGAACAGCGTCGCAAAACTGCTCTCCTCAAGCAGCCCTTTGGGATTATCTTCTCTTGTAAATGCTGGCTCTTTCCATCCATCTGGCACAGTGAGAAGTTCAGAGTCATCTGTCGTGCACATAAGCAAGAAAAAAAATAAATTATTTTGTCCTCCTCTTTCACCAGTGACTGTTACTTCTCCACACTTAACTATGCAACCTACAGTAACTGAGAGCAGGGACCCCAGGTTTTGCTTAACACTCTGCTGAATGTTTCGCTTCTCTTCTAACCGTAAGAAGCGACTGCTTCGAGCTATTTAATAACAAATTCCACAGCCGAGACGGGCGCTGTGGACAGGCTGTTAGGGAAGCTCCAGCACACCCCACGCTGCCCCTCCGCCTGCACG
>NW_009954190.1:1464448-1465607 GCF_000747805.2 Chaetura pelagica | reverse complement strand
GAGGCCTCGCACCCCCTGGGTGGCTCGGGAGCCCCTTCCCTGCTCTGTGCCACGGATCGCACGTACGGGCTCCGAGAGGTTTAAAGCCGCGGTTACCTGAGGCGCGGGGCACATGCCGAGCATCCTCTGCCCTTCTTTCATGTGAAACAGCTTCTCTAGCCACACTCTCCAGCTTTGAGTTTTCTGCCACTGTTACGAAACGTAAAGGAAAAAAGCACCGACATCATCAAAATGTACACTCAAGTACATCGATAAATACTCAAAAGTACTTAAGCACTTGCAGCTAAAGAAAATATGTTCCTGATGAGACCTATTTATTCAGTTGAATAACATAATTTAAGGTTCTTTAGGGGATGCTTTGCATCCTCCTCCCGTCCTGCACCTCTAATTGAGCATTTTCTATAGTAAAAAAAAAGCAAAAACCTGCCTCCTTCGCTGTCTTTTATGTGGACCATTAAAAGCCACTGGAGTGAAGAACGGGAAGAGCCCTGTAAGAGCAGGAACACCTGCACTTCTGAGGCAGGGTGCTCTTGTCCTCGGCGGGAGTTTGTCAGAGCTGCTCAGTAAAGCCTGCACTCTGCGGTGTTGAACTGCTGTCATGATGAGAAAGATACTCCTGTCACCTGCTCCACAAATACACGAAATACTAATTTAAAACCCCGTTTTGACCCTAAAACCCCTTTCATTTGAACCTGACTGCTGTCTTTCCTCTCCTGCTCCACCTCCCAGCCATGGCCCTGACCCACCTCCCGCAGTGAACGGGACACCAGGATCCCTTGCACCTGCAAGTTTGGCTTTGAGTTGGCGTGTGGTTTTAGCAATTTATTTTAATTTCTCTTTGCCCATGTATTTCAAACAGGGAGGCGTGTGAAGGGCAGCGCATCCCCTTGCAGGGCTGTGCGGGGCTTGCTGGGCCATCGCGGCCTCCACTCGAAAACAGTCACTTTCTGGTCTGAGGGGAAAAAGGAAACACAAAGTAGAGGGGGCAGCCGGCGAGGCAGGGGGTGCTGGGGGGCCCTCCGGCCGCTGGACACGGCTGGTTCTCCATCCCCGTCTCACTAGATGGCGGTGGCTCCACGCCCAGCGCGGCATCCAGAGGGGCCTCGGTCTGCCCTGCTTCCTGCGGGAGGCACGGCGGGGAGAGGGAGGCGGTGGGGAG
>NW_009954190.1:1462472-1464189 GCF_000747805.2 Chaetura pelagica | reverse complement strand
GCTCCGGCCCCTCCCTCGCCTGCCCCCGGCCTCGGGACGCCGTGTGCCGGTGACAGAAAAGGTGCGGTGCTCCTGGGCCAGCACAGGGAGGCAAGTCGGCTTCTCTCCGCTCTTGGGCGCGCAGGTGTCCTGGGGCTGCTCCCTGGGCGGGTGTCCCGCAGCCCCGCGCAGCCTGCGAGCGCAGCGCGGGGTCCTGCTCGGGTGTCCGCCGTGCAAAGGCAGGGCTGGGGGGCCCTGGGGAGCCGGTTCAGGTGCGCGTCTCACCTGAGAACTGCCAAGTGTTGTGGAAACACAGCAAAGCAGATTTGGGAAGAGTTTGGGGGAGAATAGTTCGTTTAGTTCAGCACTTGTTTATAGCATGACTCTGCCTGTGCACAGGGTGCGACCCACTAAAAAATCCCCGGAGTGGGCTGCGGAAGGGGCGTGCTGGCAGTGCTCGACAGTGGGAATCAGTTTCCTGACCGGGGTGAGAGGGGAGAGGCAGAGAGGAGGGCAGGTGTCACGGCCACAGCAGTGGGTGAGGCAGAAAATCTTTGAAGCAGCGCTGTCTGGCCTTGAGCAGCTTTGAAGGTCAGAGAAAAGGTCTCCGGTGAGATACACATATTTATTTTTTTTTCCATCAGCCTGCAGAGCTCCTGGGCAGTGTGCCTGCTCTGGGCATGGAGCTCACACCTCCGCAGTGGCAGCGACAGCCCACTCGCGTGCCTGCTCTTCCCCTGCATCCCACCCCTGTGCCAGCTGCTGCTGCGTGGGGGTCACCAAGTCCCCCCAAGCCTCTGTGCCAGGGAAGGAGAGAGGTGCATGTGGTATAGGGGCAAGGGTCTGGGGGCCTTACGGCACCCAACTTCCCTGAGTCAAAGGAGGGACAACCCTCTTTGATGTAGCACCGCACTGTGGTTTGTCTTTGCCCAACCGAGACAGGGCCACTAAAAATAACAGAGAACAGAGGAAGTTGTGCTAACAGGCTTGGAAGCTGTGATTCAGAAAGGTCCCCCATGTCCCTTTCCATCTGATTCTTTGAAGGAGACTGTAATTTCCCATCTTTCCTCTTACCTCAGTATCTGTGGCCCGGCTGGATATGGGAAAGCCACTTCCCTAAATCCTGGTGGGGACAGGATGCTCCCACAGACCAACTCCATTCCCCCGGGGCAGCCTTCTTAGGCTCCAGGGAACAGCATGTTTATATCATTCTTATTAGTCACTGCTCAAACGCAATAACCGGCCACCACTTGCCTGGCAGGGTTAGGAGGATGAGGAGAGCTAGCTGGGGGGCCAGTGGCTGCCAGAGGGACATGGGAGTGCAGGCTGCTGCCCAGGTGACTCCAGCTGGGCTGTGCCACGGTGGGGATGCTGTGGCCCCATGGGAGCAGGGTCCCCCACATGCTGGCTTGGCAGCTGAGCTCCCAGGCAAAGGGGCAGCGTGAGTGCCAGCGCGGTGGCAGGGCACAGCTACTGCAGGGCCGTTGGGACACAGCACTGCTGCAGTTCCCTGCCCTCAGCCACCCCGGCCCCCTGGGGTCTGCACATCCTTTCAGCTCTGTCATCACCAAGGAGAATCGTGTTTTCTCAAAGTGGCTTTCTCTGGCAGAGTGTACTGTGTTCAGCGCTGTAACCGTGTGGCACAGAGATACCCAGATGCTAAGGTGCTAATGTGTCCTCTGGAGACATTAGTCTGAATAATACAGATTGCAGCCCATCAGGACCCCTACACCTGCTG
>NW_009954190.1:1442392-1462453 GCF_000747805.2 Chaetura pelagica | reverse complement strand
TGCTGAACCCATCACTTGGGGAAGGACCTGGGTCAGTTCTGTTTGTGTGGGTATGTGCAAGTGTTTTTTCCTCTTAAAAACAAGGGAAAGGAATGAAACGGCACAGCCACACAGCATCCCTTGCATGTATTTCAGGCTAGATGATGGAAAGGGCAGAGCACTGCTCTGAGAATGAAGGTGCCTCTTTATTATGCGGCGAAGTAATTATTTCCCAGTCAGTAGATAGGACTCCAGCCACTTGGCACTTTCTTACATGCTATTTTCTGATCCAAAAGAGCAACTTGGGATTTTGTGATAATTCAAGCAATCAGATGAGCTCATGCACATGGCATTCATTCACTAGAAATGCCACACAGATCCCATTCAGCCTCAGCACTCGTAAATCCATGTGACACTTTTATCTATTTATAAACTTTTAACAACAGGTTATGATTGTTATGCAAGCCATTTTCCAGGGATTAATAAGCAGCTTGTGTTGATGGCAGCGAGAAGGGCCATTAACTGCTCTGGGACAGTCATTAATCTGTAGTAAATGGTCAGCATCTGGATAATTTCTACGTAATTAAATAATCAATACTGCCTTTTGATTCAAATAACTGGAGAATTGTGTTTCAAATTTATCTTAGCTTAGGGTGTTCTTAATTCTTTTAGTTTACAACAGGGCAGGAAACAGGCACATAGGAAAGTGAGAACTTACCTTGGCGTGATACAAAACATTTCAAGTGATCAAAATATAGTTCAAACTGCCCACCAAAAACTAGTAATTGGACTGGTCTCCATTTCCCTCTCTGAGCAGTAGTGTAACTCACTTCTCTGGTTCTGGTTTGTTCTGATCTTTGCTATTGAATCCAGTGGTCTGTAGGGGTGCTGACAGATGCAGGTAATGGTGCCCATTACAAACCCAAGCAAGAACCACACCACGGTGGTGCTGCTGCCTTCTCTGGGGAACCCTGCAGAAATGCCCAGGCAGGCAGAGTTCATCATAGGTGAGAACAAGTAAGTGGGAGTAAACAATATTAATTTCAAAGGAAAGAAAAAACTTACTGTATTTGTTCAGAACCATATTATAATTCCTACACTTTTTGAGCTGTCTTTTCACCAGATAACAAAACTGTACCTCACGACAAAGACTTGATGGACAAATTACAGCTCACCTTCACTATTAGTGGGGTTAAAACCTAGAAAAAAGGCGAACACCCCCATAGTCAGGTATCTATTCATATTTTGAGGCTGGAAGGGCAGAAGGAAGATTTTGCAAGAAATAGAGAGGCATGTCACTAACCTGATAGCAAAGCTTTCACATGAAGACACTTATGAAGTTAGGCATGAAAAGATAAAGAAAAGGGAATGGTGGCCATCATAAATTCAGCTCAGCTAAGGGATAGCTGCATTTGTGAGAGCAAGGGCTTCCCTTTGAAAGAGAGCAGAGAGGAAAGCATGTGGTGAAGCTGAGAGGAACAATGAGCTGGAAAATGAGAGGACTACAAAGGATAAAACCATTTGAAAGGGCTATCTGGAAAAGCAAAGCAAAGATACTTTATGGCAGAAAGAAAAACCCAGGATAAGAAGGAAGAACCAATGGATAAAAAAAGGCAATATCTTTGTCTGGAGGAAGATTTGCTACAATAAAAATGGCTGTCAATCTGGGGACAAGAAAGAGACAAGAGCCAAACTGGGAGACGAATTTAGTATGATCATAAAATCAAAGCAGCAGGTTTAGACCAAAAGGTCTTAGGAGCAGAGGATGTGCCTAGTCATGCATTCATACTGTGACTGACAGAATGAGGCTTTTGTCTTGACTTGAACCCCTGGGAGTTGTCAGAAAACAAATACCATACCATGGCAAGCTGTGCCAGGACCACTAAGATATACATTGGAGAATAAAAATAGGAGGGTGAAGGCACGTGGCAGTCAGGGGTAAGTGTATCAGAAGCTGGGGAGGAGGAAGGCAGGAGGCTAAGGAAACCGGTGGGAGGAAACACCTAAAGCAGAATATTGGTCCAAAGCCTCAGAGGGGAGGAGAGTCAAGCTGGGATAAGAAATCAGTCACCCTCCTCTGCTTTCGAAAGTCTCCCCCATAGTGCAGAGAGCAATCACACATTCCCAAAGGTCCAGCAAGGACAGCTAACAGAGATTTGTCCAGCTGTGGCAGTATCCATCCTATTTAGGTAATGCCTAATGTGGGCTGTGCCTACCAAGGCAGAGCTGGCCTAATGGCTGTTGGCCCTCCAGAGGAGGAGGTATCCCTCGTCACCCAGAGGCACGGGTCTGTCCTGGGCCTGGGGCAGCACCCAGGGTTCCCTCTGCTGACACTACTCCTGGCATCTTCATAGTGGTGCCTGGGGAGCCAGGAGGAAAGGAGAAGGGGCAGATTCTCTTCTGCTGCAGAGCAAAGCAGCAGAAGGAGACCTGCTGTGCTGCTCCTTGTAAACCTGCAAAGATTAGACCCTTTCTCAAAGGCATACAATGCCACAGAGCTGTGCATTGAAGCTGGAATTTCCAAAATAATTTTGTTAAAATAATTTTAAAGTCATACCTGAGCAACCAGATTTTGAACCTGCCTTTCTTTAGAAATGTGTAACAATGCTTGTGTGCATTATTCTGAAACACACAGAGGAAACACTTCCTCGATATATCTTTCTCATGTACTAGAATCCATGCATTATTATGCAGATTTCCACTATAGCAAAATTAAGGCAGAATAAATAGCTCTGCTATACACGAAGGGGAATCCTATTACATCTTCAGTAACTCTCAGTAAGCATCATCGCTATTATGCCAATTGAAGAGACAGAAAACAATTTTTAATTAAAAATATTTATAGCATGCATAATACCAACTGCCAGTTTCACTATCCAATGAATGCATTTTGCAGCTGGTACTAATTCTCTCTTATTTCCATGAGGTTAGCCAATATCAGCTGTTCATTTAGCAGAGGACATTTCAGGAGTATCCATATTATAAGATGTAACTAACTGGGAAGTTCTTCTTTTGATAGATTTTAGGAAATCAAGATTGCTTTGCTATGTTATTCTGGGACTTTATAATAGAGAGGTCATTTCCCAGTCATCTGAGTGGGCTGCATCATCAGTTTTATTCAAATCAATCCTACAAACTGCTTTCCAGCAGATAAGAACATTTTAATTAGCAATATATCTTTTGTCTTTTATCTCCAGTGGAGTAGAGGGTGAGAAATTGGTTTCAGCACACCCTTTATTTCATGAGCGTAGGAGCATAATCAGAAGGTGTCAGCAGAACCACAGGCAAATTAATTTTGAGACACAGAGCTCCATACAGCCAACTGCACGTCTGCTCCTTGCACTGAGTCCAGCTGGACTGTGCAGATGAGCTTCCTGCTACTGGTGGCACTGGGCACTTCAGGGACAATGTCTGATAAGGCTCCCTTGGGTGAAGGGCAAGCTCACCCTGAAACACTCTCACACTTGCTGTGCCCAAGAACGTGTAAGACTTGAGTTCTTGTCCTGGTTAGATGTATATATCCATAAATGTGATTATGTGTAGGTGTAGGTGATGGCCAGCTGGCCCTAAGAGGGGTAAGAGCAGCTGCAAGCCTGTAGCTTCTGCTGTAGCTGTAACTCAGGCTCAGAGAAAACCAGCAGGCACAGAGAACCATGCAGCACAGAGAAGCCCTATTCCAGCATATCTCCCTTCCTCCGACCTCTGTGCCAGAGGATGCGTGTCTGAAATGCAGAGCTGGAACGGTGTCTCTCCCAGTTGTGTGCCCACAAGGAGCTCTCTCCCTGTAAATGCAGGGAGTCAGCAGAGACCCTTTGTCCTCAGTTCACATTCATGTGGCTCAGAGGGGAATCGGCATGCTGAAGGCATAAAACCTAAGACAAAACTTCTTGTTCACTGTTTTCACCCTGGGATATCCAGCAGCCCAGCCAGTGAGGAAATCCCCTATGATCTATCAAAGCAGCAGCTGGGAACTGACAAACCAAGTGGCTCATCATAACCTAGCTTGTGACTTGCTAAATTCCATATGGTTATTGTTTTTCTCTTTAAAATATTAGCAGTAGGTTTCAAAACCCTGAACTTAGCAAGCTGTGTTTCATAATTGGAAAAATCAAACCCCATTTGAATCTGTGAAGTTATTTACAGTGTGCATACCCTTCCACCCACAATAGTTTTTACAGCAATTTTCCCTGGCCCAGATCCTCAGAGGCAGCAGAAGAGCCCAGGGCACCCAGCTGGAAGGGCAAGCAATGTGAAATGGTGGAGAGAGGCACCCGCGAGGGGAGCAGAGGCTGTGTCAGGAGGGGATTCATAATATGAGTTTAATGTAGGCAGGTGCTCTGAGTTGGTCCTACAGGAGCTTGCCTTCACCTCCTGCCTGCAGACTGACCTCTGAAGAGCAGCAGCTGTCGCTTAATGAGCCTTTATGAATATTCTCTTTTAATCCATCTTTAAAGCTTGTGAAAGCCTAGCATGTCCATGTGCTGATCTTGCTCTAGGCAAGCACTGAACCAGTCATCAACAACTTCAAGAAGCCAAGCGACACCAGCTCCATATAGTCCAAGCTGTTAGATCCGTTTTCTTTTACCTACAGGGAAATAAGTCTTTTAGTCAACCAAAGAGTGAACCCTTCTTGCACAGATGACAAGAACAGCTTCCAGAGCACTTTGGAAGAAGCATATGGAGTACAGTCACCACAGCAGTCCCAAATCTAACTTTGTCAGTAGTCATGATGTCCTATGCTAGCTCTGATTTTAGCTGTTCCCCTCGGTATTTTGTATAGATGTGCAGCGAGCATTTGAGTGATGTTCTGTTTATTTCTGAATGGTAAAAAGCAAAGTTGCAGTGAAAAACATAACACCAGTCCACCCTCTGGAAAGGTGGTCTCTGAACAAGTGGAGCCACAGAGTGTGAAGCATTCCTTCTTCTGCTACTCATCTTTTTGGTCAGCTGTTCATGAAATGGCATATGGAAAAGCAAACAGCTGTTTCCCCCTAATGTTTTGTCTGAGTTTAAGTAGAGTTCATAGGTTGAATAATAGTGGGTTTGCATCAGCCCTGGCAAAGGGGAGTCAGACAGCATAGTCAACTCTACAGTGAGCTCAAGTATGAGGGTATCCATTAACAGAGCTGCTAATAAGATTGACCAAAAAAACACTTTCCTTGCCTGAAATATGCATTTTCAAGGGCAGAAGCTTTCTCTAAGTATGTGTTTGTACAGGAGGGCAATTTGAGATGCTCTTGTGCAAGGTACAGTGGCAATGCAGACTTGTGGCTGTTGAACACTGAATGTCTGAGTGCCGCTGTACCCCACGCGGAAGGAAATACAAGGGAGCTTGTGGGTGGTAAAGTAGCTTTTAAAACAACCATTTCAGATAAAATGTCACAGACTGAAGTTTGATGGATAAAATTTTACTTTTGCATACCACTGGGAGGAAGAAAAGAGCCCATCTGCTCTCCAAGCATTGCACATTGTTAAGCAAACCACTCACAGCTTGGCAGATCTGAACATTAGAAGAAGGGAGGGGGGAAGCCAACCATAGATGAGCATGAATACAAGATGAGTCATTGAAGTTTACCCAAAAGCAACATAAAAATTATGGTTCTTGCCAGGAAGTTATGCCAGGGTATTCTCATGGGCTTGGCTTGCCAGGATGGGCAGGGAGAGAGAAAGCAGTGGGGAATAGGGGTGCATTCTTCGGCCGCCACGGCTGGCGAGGGCCGCTTGGCTGCTCGCTGTGGGGAGAATGTGTGTGTTTGTCCAAGCAGACAAGGGGCACCATTATCACATACTTCAGCAGGGTTGTAGATGTCAACCAAATAATTGGTTTTATTTAGAATACGATGTCCAAATGGTGAATGAAGCATTTTGGGTGTCCTGGAAAGATTTTATATACAAACCAGCTGGAATCCCATTGACAGGAACAGCCTCTTCCTTTCCCTCACCCCCCTCCCCATTGTTTTCAGTCAGACAGAGCTGGAAGTGGCTGAGAGGAGCTCCAAGAAGCCTGTGCCTTTGAGCAGTAAAGTCTACTGGTGCTAAACATCTGACACTTGTTCATTAAGAGAGACCTGGGCAAGCATTTAATCATTCAGATGAGTATTTAATACATGAATGGGTAGTGAAAAAACATATTTTTGGCCATTTCAAAAGGCTGTCATGCAAGGAGACTCCAAGTCTGAGCAGGTTGGAAAAGCTACAGGGTGCTTTGGAAGTCTTTCAAATGAACTCACACTTGTAAAGCACAAAGTTGCTCTTGAAGCTTCCAAAGAAAAGTGAGGAGTAAGTGGGCAGGCACGGGACAGGCAGTGAGTGCTGGGCTCCAGCTTTCCTTTAGCACAACTGCTAGGTTATAGGGAAGGGGGGGACCTTACAGAGCTTCCCATGCATCACAGCTGCACCCACCCCAAAAGAATACAACTTTAGTCCCCCCGCTCCATAGCTGCATGAGAGTTGTGCTAGGATTTTCCAGAAACTCAGAGGACAGTCCATTCTGGTATCTCTAGTCCATCTCATGGCCAATGCAGGGTAGTTGCATCTTACTGTAGGAATCTACCATTTGTTCAAGGAAAATTATTAAATGTAAATTTATTCAAAGCCAGAACTGAAAATGAGTGAGGACCTCCAATAGCTGGAAATAGAGGAATGTTTCCAATGAGACGAAAAAGGGCAGAAACCTTTGGTGAAGTGCTTTTTCTCTACTTTGGGAAGATGCAGGATGTTGGCTCCTTTAGCAGGGGCAGAGTGCATCTTGTGCAACCCAAGTGTCACGAAGAACTGACTGAGAAGGGAACGATTTTTCAGTAGCTTCTTGAGTACCAGGAGAATTACAGAAAGTTTAAAGCAAGATGTTGAAGTGCTAATTGAACAGGAGAAGTAGGAGTTCAATAGTTGAAAGGTACAAGCTGGCTGTCTGATTTCCAACCTAGGTGAAACTATGGAGAAGCTTGATGTGCAATTCGATGATCAAGAAGTTGTACATTTAATCACTGAAACCAATGTTTTGTAAGAACAAACTGGCATCATTTACCATATCTTTCACTTTCCTAGTTGACAGGTTTGGCTGATAAAAGACAATTGTGGACACATGACAGACTTTTAACCCATACTTGTAACAGGCTAGCTGGGTGTTATCTCAAAAACACCCCACCAACCCCAACAAAAAATCACCACTGCGTAATACAGGACAGTTGTGAAATGAGCTGCTCAATTTATTACTCACTCAGTGGAGGACCAAGGCAGTGTTTTTGCTAAGCACCTGGAAGTGATTACAAGACCACTGCGAAGCTAATGAGTGGAAGAAGCCCAGGTTGCAAAGGAAATACCCAATGATGCAGCAGTCCTGTGGGGTGAGCTGGGACGCTTGCTCAGCTTGAGTCACACAGACAAAAAGTTATCTTAACACAAGGCAATGCAAAACCACACATCTAGGAACAAGGAGTACTGTCTGAACTGGCATAGTGGGAAATAGGACCCTGGAAAGAAACAGCTCTGTGAAGTTTTTGGGAATTAAATAGAACAAGCAATACAACTGAAGGGCTCAGAACAACAACAAAAATTATTAATTATGTATATACAGGACAAAAAAAACCCCAACACAAACAAAAAAACCCCCAAAACACGAAACAAAACACTGTGACCAAAAATATATATGTGACATAAAAAAAAAAAAAAAGGATGTATGAGTATATGGACAAGAAAATAGTGAGCAGTACAGTGACACAAATGCTTATATGCAACATTTGTGAAGTGATCCTGGAAACCTGTGACAAGTTAACAACTACACTTCTTGCAGAATTAAATTAACTTGCAGAAGTGACCCAACAAATAATCGGAAGACAGGAAAATTGCCAAAAGCTCCAAGAAAAGTGTCATTTGCTTTTCAAAATCTGGAGAGGTTACTTCTGTAGGGTTTCAAAATGCCTAGTATTAAGAATATATGAATTCAGATAAAGGTTTTGATTGTGATATTCAAATTATCTATAGATATTAATTATCAGTTTTAGGTAGCAGTAATAAGAAACACAGTTTTTACACACACAAAAAAATAATTGTGTTGTTTTTAGGGTTTTTTTAAGTAATTATTATTAAAGGGTTGAGATATAAGTAATTTTTCCACTTCTTGATGGCATCAGCTGATTTGGTGCCTCTCTGGATAATATGCTGTAGTCTAACACAAGTTATTTGGTTCAATATGCGGACACTCAAACAAAATGTAATGGTCTGTCCCCTGCAGACAACTGTGCTCCATCTGAGGGTCCTTTCTTGCCCTCATTTCTGCGATCCCCACAGTTCTCTCCCTACTTTGCTTTGCACATTAAGGCTTGCACGGTGGAAACCATAAATAGAGTAGAAAATATCCTTGTAAACCACTGTGGTTAAGCAGTATTTTTTATTTAGGATCTAAGACCATTTTCAAATCAGAAGAGTGAAAACAAAGTGAGCAAGAAAGGCAAGACATGCCAGTAGCAATAGTAAGCACTGGAATTATTAGAGCTGTGGGCACCCAGCAAACTCGTCAGGACTGAAGGACACTGCCAATCTCATGGGTCAAATGACCCCATTTCAGCATGTGCTGGACTGAGACATCCTGCCTAAGTGGTCTAAAAGCCTTTTACTGTAGGTTTGGGCTGTGTGCTGATCCCGTTATCGGGTTTGAGAGCAGGAACTGTGGTCCTGCCAAACTTAGATAAGGGTTAAAAAAAAAAAAGGGCACCAGCAGGCACTGCTATCAAACAGAGTGTTTGATTGTGCTCTTACACTGTTGGAAATCATCAGCAAATTAGGTATAAAAGGAACAGGCAGGCAATGTGTTCCCAGCTGAACTGCTATAAATGTCACAGCATTTGTGGTGACGCCACAGGCTGCTTCATCACAAGAAAATAAAAAAACAGACCACCAAACAAACAAACAAACAAAAATAGGAAAAAAAATAATATAATATTGCAAAGAGGTTTGTTTTTCACATGAGAAAAGTCAAATGTACTCAACAAAATCTACCCTGTGGGAATTTAATAATCAGACTATATAGTTGGGTGATGGACAAAAGATGGTAGGAGCTGAATGGCTAAAGATTAACTCAACATCACTGAAAAAAATGCTTAAAACATAAAGTGTCTCATAACAAAGAGTAAATAAGAATGTGATAAAGATGTGAAAGAGTTTGAGCTGTTCATTTATATTAGAGAATCCTTAGAACTGAATGACGGATGGGAAAAACATTTTAAAATGTTGTGCTGAGAAAAGCACTGTGTTGCTTTAGGGTTGATGCTCTTCCATTATCTTAAGAGTCTCTTTATTCACTGCTAGCAAACAAGCAACATTTCCATGAAGTCACAAAACCCAGCAGTTTCTCTCTTGCTGCTTCCTCAGTATCTGAAGGAGCAGTTCACCAGGAACTGTAAGTGATGGCTGTTTCAGTTCATCAACTTTAAAAGAAAAATTAAGTTTTAAAAATTGTCCTTCACTAGTCTGGCTGAAACATGGCTTTCTACAGACAGCCTTATCCAAAATGTCCACAAGAGCCTGCTGCTTCCCAAACCAAGGCAAAATTCTCCTGTTTTCGGATGTGATTAATTCAGCAGTCGTCACAGGTTTGCAAAGATGTCAATGCCCCAGGTAAAACTCCAGGAGAGCATTGTGTTTCATGACAACACTGGGTGAAGCACCAAGACCCAGAAGTCACTGAGGCTGCAGGGTCAAAGGGACAAACACCATGGGAAATACCAGCAGCTCAGGTGAAATAAGCATTTTGCAAAGTATTCTGAGACAGAATACTTGAGAGTCAGCAGTATTCTGAAATTACTGGAAGTCTCCAGAGTACTTTGGCATCTCTTAGTGTTTTGGTGAACAAAGAAGCAGGATGGGGTTGGTTTCTGCATACAGCAATACAAGTCAGAAAAGGGACCCCAAGATGCAAAAGGGATTTTGTAAGATCTCAGCAAGGCAACATTTACCCATTCAACAAAGCTCTTTATTGTTAGAAAGACTCCTATGATACTGCAATTTGCCATTTATTCCTCCTTATACAGTAGGAAACTTCTTTCTTTCTAATCTCTGAGGGTACATTTGGTAACAAGCAGGCTATGACATCTCTATGGACGATGAGGAACCTCAGCAGATACCACCTCATGATTAATTCCCATAGCACATGAGAAGGAGCAGCAGGGACATTTCATGTACCCATTCAACCATTTCTTCCAGTGGGACTACAGCTCTCCTCTCTACCTCTGAGAAGTAAAGACAGATCATGCATTTCAATGGGACAGTATTTTGGTGCAGGCACATTTTCATACCAGGTCCTTCAGCCAGAAGAAGAGAGTGTGTCTCTACCTGCTCTCTCCAACAGCAAGAACATTCATTTCCTCTCCTAAAGCCCAGTTTGGCTGCCCTGCCCAGCCAGCGGGTGATGCTCCAAATTTGATCTTCTAATTTATTCTACTTGCATCAGAGGGCTCAAGGGCAGTAGCTTCTTCCTTAGAGTTTTCATCCACTCAGATCTGTGACTTCTAGCTGTGGGAGACAGTGAGAGGCATCTTCAGAGGGCAGGACCTCTGAATAGGCTTGTTTCAGCCAAAGTGGTTATAATCAGTGGTTTTAATCACAAATAAATGAACAGCAAGACACCTTCCTTAAAATAATTTATTTGAATCTCCTGCATTTCTTCTCTTTGATTCTTTTGCAAGGGAGAGGTAGACCTCACTGACTGCTAGCCACAAAAGTGTGTTGATTTGGAGTTGGATATGGTCTTTGCACAGACTTTGGCATTTATTTTTGCTGACCAGGAGGACACACGGTGAACATATTTAGAGCCATTACACAACTTAACACAGCTGGCTTAGGTTCTTCATTTTGTGTAATCAAGAACAGCAAATGACAACTGAAAAAGACAACTCATTTTTGTGTCCTGCTGCCTCTGGATGGAAAGTGGGATTTAATAAAAGGGCTGAAATCTAAAACAATGGTGAATTTCTTTCATATATATCACTTACTGTTCTCAAACTACATTTTGCACTGGAAATGATTGGCTTGGCTTCTGAAAGCCTTATCCGTAGTCAACTAAGCAAACAACTAAACCAAAGCAAAGCAGATACTCCTTCCATACCTGGAGA
This sequence comes from Chaetura pelagica, assembly GCF_000747805.2. Taxonomy (NCBI): domain Eukaryota; kingdom Metazoa; phylum Chordata; class Aves; order Apodiformes; family Apodidae; genus Chaetura; species Chaetura pelagica. Next base: position 1,451,366 of record NW_009954190.1, on the reverse strand, counting down.
AGAGGCTGCTGCTGCCAAAGCTGGCATTATCTTCTCAGTACAACTCTGGTTCAAGGTGGTCAGCTGTGACTCTCCTTCTATCTCCGTTTTAAGAAGTTTGAGAGCAAACTCTGATATTTTAATACACTATGATAACCTTACAATAGGTCTTCATGATTATGAATTGAATCGCAAATCTATACTTACTTTAAGAAAAGTGAAGTTAAAAATAATATGTGGATTTTCAAATATGTAAATTGAAATTTGTATTTAGTAATACTTGGTAATCAATATGTCACATTTGTTTAAATCATATTTAATTTTACTTATTATCCCTTCATGGTAGTTGTTACAGTGCTGTGTACCTCTGCTGCCTCTGCCTGAGGCCATGTAATGAAATCCATGATCCAGGGCGCTCAGGGAACAGAGGACAGGGCTTAGCTAACAGACATTTGGATCTGCAGTTACAGCAGACAGCAGGCGCTACGTGCAGGATGCTGAATGAGCAGGACACAGGTATTTGTCATTCTGTGGGAGGCAGCAGCTTTCTCCACTGCCCCACATATGGAGCTGGACACTTTGCAGGGGGAATGGGGCACTTTGAGGCAGCCAACGCCCCTCCCTGCAAGGTGCTGGGGCACTTCAGGGGGTCTTACCTGCATCCAAGGCTGCTGCTACTTACTGGGAAGCCTGATGGCCTTAGGGTTGCTCTGAATTAGCATGCCAGAAGATACCAATTCATATGGTTATGGAATCCAGAGCAGATTCACAGCTGTAGTACTGAGAAATCATATTATACTGCCATATTATATTGTCAAGACCCTTTTGGTCTTGACATTTGCAGTCCTCTTTCACCAGGACTTTAGGTTATAACTGTGGTGTAACTCCATAAGGGATCATGTAAACAACATGCCATAACAGCATTTTATTCTGATAGTCATTGACTTTCAGCTGCAGCCACAGCTATGAGCAGGAGCTAGACCTATGGAGGAGGATGTTTTTCTTTCAAGCAATCTCTGAGAAAACACTCAGAATGAGCCTGCACACTTTGCACACACAATTAATCTATTTAATTTCTGCTTAAAAAGCAACGGCAGCAGAAGCCATTTTTTCCTTGTAAGCTTGAAATCCAAATACAAGAGTAAAATAATAGCACATGAAGAGATGAAAGCCCCATCCAGGACAGTTTATATGCATTGCTGTTCCAGTTGAGGTTTTTAGGGGTGTCTGCTTCTAAGCTGTCAGTTAGCTTTACTGCTGCATGCACTTAACCTTCCCCCAAACACCAGCTTCAAAAGCCTCAGTGCTTGCCAGGTGCCATCAGTCTTTCAGACACAAAAAAATATTGCTTCTTACTAAAAGATGCGCTTTGTTCCTTTTGTTGCGTAAGCAGAAAGCCCTGGCAGCCTCAGCACTTCATCATTAACTGTAGAACATAGTCCACACACAGCTTAGGAGAGAACTGGAGCAAAAAGAAAAATGGTCTTGCCTCCCTGCCCCTCACCCCGTGCCACCATGTTATTTTTCACAAGATCACTAAGACGTTCACGAACATAAATCAGTATCATTTGAAAACCAAGCGTCACGGGGCAGCAAAGGACACAATAAAAATCCCAGGGTTTATGAATGAAGGGGATTGTCCTGTGTTGCCAAGCTTGGATCAATGCAAAGCTGGCAGGGGACACCACCACGATGCAATAAATGCTGCCATCTGTTACGTCCAAGCTCCTGGAGCATGTAAAAGGCACCAGTGAAAATCAGCCCTGCCCCGACACAAGGTGCTTGGGTGGCTCCTTGCCCCTCAGGAGGGCAGTGGCCTGTTGGTGGGGCTTCACCTCAGTGGAGCCACCCAAGGGAGACCTGGACTGTTGTGGAGCATCCTCCTGGTGGAAAGCCTGCATGAGCTTTCCAACGTTGTGATTGTCTGATGTTCACTCAGCCCTCAGTACCAGCACAGGCCTGTGAACATTCAGTGCCTTGGTGACATCTAGGCCCTCCTTCTCTGCCCGGGGAGGTCCAATGCCCAGCAGACTAGGAAGCAATTTGCATATTTTTATATAAATAAAGCCACCACCTTCCATGCAGCAGCTCACCCCAGGCCTGAGGCTGGTTCAGGAGAGCATGCCAGGCAAGAGGACTGCTTCCCTTCTCCCCAGCCTCCCTGCAATTGCTGACCTAGCTCCCAAAGCATGACAGGTGTTTCCTGGGGCACTGGGGAAGCTGGTTGTGTAGGGTCCTGCAGCCCTTCCATAAGCATCTCACCCCTGTTCCCTCTCCCTGTGTGGTGGGGGGTGGTGCTGCCTGCCAGCAATCACCCCATGGGAAAAAACAGATTCCCACATCACCGCAATGCTGACTGCTCAGCTTAGGGGCATTGGCATTGGTTCTGCAGGCTTGGACACGGTGAGTTTGGAATAATTTATACCTAAGAAACCTGCAGCTGAAGTCCTAAACAGGTAGGCACTCTGACAGATAACAGGCTGTTGTTCTCGGCTGTGCAGAAAAATCCATGGAGGCTAATCACAGAAATAGGAAGAGGAGACACCCACCTGTGAATGCAGTCTGCTCAAAAACTACCCTGTTATTTTTAGAGTGGGGTACTACTCATGTTTGCAGGCATATTTTTTTCCACCCTGGGTCCATGCAGAGTGGGGAATAAATCTCCACAATAGCTCATCATTTCCCTTTTCTTTACATACATAGAACGTGTTTCCAGGTTGAACGAGTAGGTGAACTGAACTGGCTACATGTGCAACACTGTTGGAATCAGGACTTGTATGCTTATCTTTGAAAATCTGTCCCCTGGGGGATGTGATAATTTCTTTCATTATTTCAGCTGATCCTGTCAAATGCCTTTTCCCTCCCTGGCACGTGGTGGATTGGAGCTGCAGCCACGTCCCTCACAAACATGTCAGGAGCTGCTGACCATACCAACAGTTCACTGGGGAGCTGCAGGAGGGACCAACTGTGCCTAATTATGGACTGCAAAACACCAATCCCACAGCAGGGACAAGCATGCAGATGAACCTCTCAAAAGATTTAATTGCATAGAAGTGATTTCTCTTTTGAAATCCCATAGGATTTCTATTTCAAAAATTAACTACTAGAAAAAGTGCTTTTTCTGCCTACTTGTGTCAAAATATTTGTGTTCCTCTCACCCTCTCCCCTAGTTCACTTTATATTTATGGGAAACAGTGCATGCATCATGACACTGTATGCATTTTGAGCAGCCTTTCTTCTCTAAACTAGACTCAGTGATCATGATTAAACTGAGATGTGCCTGAGATTCTGCTGAATGTGAATAAAAGGCAGTTAGGTTCTTACCTTTGAGCTCATCAAACAGAAGTGATTAAAAATACACAGCTGGCTAGAAAAAGGCAAGATATAAACCTGTGATGCTAAATACAGCAGCCTTATAAGCTGATTTTTAGCTTAACTGATTTTCATCTACCAAGAACTTCACCAGGAGGAAAATAAGCCTAATAAGATAAGCAAAAAAAAAGCAGTTCACATTAAAAACCCAATTTTTTACACAATTGGGTCTTAAAACACTATTATCAGTGACTGGCAGGTGTCTGGAAGTCAGCTACCTTTGCTGAACAACTGCTTATACAGTGCTGTGGCCCAGCAATTATTTACTGCATTAGCAGATAAACATGTTTGAACAGAGCTATTAACTAATTTAGATAATTCATGTGCCCTTGTTGCTCTATATGAAAGAATTAACAGATTTACAGTGTCTTTGTTCGACTGAGGACACTGCAGTTCAAAAGCCCAGTGTGAAATACAGAGGTTGTAGACACACCATGCAGGCAAACATTTTTAGATCCCTTTTTTCACCCTGCCAAACTGTGGCTGAGGTGATCACCAAGAGGATATCATTAAAATACAGGTGAAAAACTTCCCATATTGAAAACTAATGGGCTTCAGGAGGACATGTCACCTATGGGCACAGGGGAACCAAAACCTGCCAGGCACCCTGCAGGTGATGTTTCCTTTTCCAACATGGTCTCATGAGGAGGTGGGTTGGTTTGGGTAAAGAAAGACAAGCTGCTGACCAAAGCCCTCCCCAGCCAACACATGCCTGCTGGGCTGCTGTGGGCTGGTAACTGGGAGGAGGGAGATGGGTGGTGAGCTGCCTACAGCTCATGTTGCTGTTGGGAATGTGTCTGGGCCAGGGAGGCTGAGGAAGAGCAGATGGCCCTGACACCTCCTGGCACGGGTGGTGGTGGCATGGGTGATGGTGGCACAGGCTCGTGCATCCCACTGGGGACTGTGGTGTTTGTCACACCCTGTAATGGTCATGGCAAAGCCTTTGGCTGTTCAGGGTAAATGTGGCCTTGCCTGGCTTGGGAAAGTCATCATGGATCAACATGCATGTTGATCATGCAGTAGAGCCAGCCCCTGGGAAATGCCCAAAGCCTGCCACTGGATTGAGGCACAAGTCAGGGTTGGACTGCTCCTTCTATTTCCTTTCTTTCCCTTTACTTTCTCATTCCCTCTCCCCTTCCCCTTGCCTGTACCAAAGCACCCAATGATCAGTGTGGGGCTGCAGTCTCCCTGAGTCATGGTAAGTCCTCCAGAGACTGTCCCAAAAAGGGGCTTTAAAGGTCAGCATCACTGCTTCATGCTGTCTAAAAGTCACTAGCAAAGGAAAATAAGATTTTTCATTCCCTTCCCAACACAGCAGCCGCTGGATGTAGATGCTGACTCTTCCTGCAGGAGGACTTCTGCGGGCTCTAGGTTCTGCCATATCAGCGGGGACATCTGTTTCCACAGTGAATACCATGCTGGAGACAAAGCACACCAGCAGCTGAGGGGCATGAGGTGACTGTCAGGGGGAACAACTGCACAAGTCCTGAGATGGGCAGTCAGAGTCAGAGCTGGGAGGTTGGACCAGATGACCTTTCACGGTCCACTCCAACTCCTAACATTCTGTGATTCTGTGATTCAATCTCCTAGCTGCAAAGCTGCTGGCAGATTTTGAGGCTGGGGGAATGGCTCACAGGATGCACCAGCCCATCTGTGCAAAAAGGTCTATCCTCGTACTTCTGGGGCAGGAGTAGAGAAGAGGAACCAGCAGCTGTGAGGAAAGCACGTGTCTGCGTGCACCTCCCCAAGCCCCTTTTAGTCGCTTGTTCACTGGAAAAACACTAGTGTGTTTTTGAACTGCAACCACTGGAAGCAGTACTCAGGTGGAGCTTCTCAGCTTGTTTTACTTGAGCATGGGTGAATGACTGATGGATTTGAGTCGCACCTGAAGTGGGTGTCCTGCTGGGTGCTCCTCTGATCCCAAACCCTGAGAGGGAAAGGGCCAACCTCTCCCACTCGCTCTCCCTCTCCGTCTCCCTCTTTCCCCCTCCCTCTCACTCTCCTCTTCCTCCTTTTTTGTAAGGGCTGAGTTTCTTCAACACCATGTGCTTTTCATGTCTCCTCATTTTGCCTGTCTGGTTTCCCGTGTTACTTTTAGCAGGTAAAAAGGAATGAATACAAGTGAAATGACTGTGCAGGACAGGTGATGAGTGCTTGGCTCAGACAGATGGTGGATCCTGCCAGAGCCGGCAGCGCAGCTTCCCAGCCACTACAAAGGGAGCAGTGAGATGCCGCTGGACCCCAGGCTGGCTGGGAGCTCCACTGTGATCCCAAGGACACTACTCACAGTGACATTACCACAGCATTATTCTGGTCAGGAGGGGATGGCCACAAAGGTTTGTGTCTTGGGCAGCAAGGCGTGCCAGGCAGCAGCACAGAGGACAGATACCCCAGGGACTGCCAGCTCAGCTTCCCTAAACACCACTTGCCGTGGTTCCTGAGGTTTCTTAGGTCAATCCTGCCTCTCAGCTTTGGCAGCACATAGCAAGTCTGGATCTCTGGTGTAAAAATCCACCAGAAAACGCATGCTTGGATAATTTCCCTAATCTAAAATGCTCTTTTTGTTCACATCCAGAAGAGGTATAAGAGGGGGGCAGATTTTTAAATCACAGAATGATAAAGAAATGCAAATGTGTGACAAAAAGCCTAGGCTGGAAAGAGACTAGAGAACCAAATACCTGACTCAAGCGCGTGGGTGTGAGGGTTTGTGGTCCTGGTGCAGGTTAGAGGCTGCCAGGGTAACCCAGGCAGGAAGGGAGCTCAGCAGGTCATTGCTGTAGCTCAGCCTCCCGCTCGGAGCAGGATCAGCCGGTTCACCATCTGCCTTTGCCTCTCCCTCATTCTGCTCCCTCACAGCTCACCCTGAGGAGCAGATTGTCTCGCAGCAGCCGCAGCCGGGTCCCTGCAGCAGCACATCCCTGTTGGTGCAGCTGCTCTGTTCTCCAGCGAGGACCAGCACCAGGCTGCTGGGCACGTTGTGCAGGGCGGTAAAGGACACACACCTTCAGCAGCTCCCTGGAGTGGTTTTACCACCAGCATGACCTGAAACTGCTTTGCAAAACCCCTGCAGTTTTCAGCACCAGGGGTCAAATGGTCTTAAAAACGGAGAAGGTTGGTTGGTTTTTTTTTACTAAATATACTGAATAGGACATGATCGAGAATCCTTATTGATTCAATTTGAATATATAAATACATTTACATACAGCAGGCTGCATGTTTGTAGAAATACCGTTTTCCTAAGGCTGCCCGCAGCGGTCAGTAGAGGGAACAAGAGATCAGACAAGCAAGAGGACAGCCAAAAGCAGTCCTTTATTTGGATGTGGGGCTGACAGAGGGCTTGACTCTGCGTTAGTAACGGTGAGCTGCCCCGACAGGAACCTGTTTTGTTACTGAGACACGTTACAAGTCAGTAGACAGCCGCATTTTTTCTACATCATCAGCTGATACCAATTAATGACTTGGGAGCACACCAAAAATTCCCATTGGGCTTCTTTCCTTGAAAGGCTGTGGTTGTCTTTCTCCCCCTCCCCCGGCTTTAGGAAAAAAATAAAAATATCACATAGACAGAGCTATATATTTTAAATATGAGAAATGTCAAAAATAGCTCACCTCACATGCCTTGTAGAGCAGTGCCCTGCCTGCAGCAGGGACCAGTCCCAGCTCTCCATGAAATAAAAGGCATAGAAACTCCAGAGCCCAGGATGCAAACCTAATAAGGAACATAAAAGATATGACTGATCATTCTTTGTTCTCTCTTTCTTATGAGAATCAGCTTTGTGTATGACCAAAACTGCCCATAATAAAACAAATGCCTATCCCTGTCGGCTGCTGCCCCTGCCAACCAGACCAGCAATTCTGAGCAGCAGGATTTAGAGTATTAACATACAAAATGTCTTCGTTTCTCTCAAACAAAGGAATGAGGCAACTCCACTGAACTAGCAACTGTGTCTTCCTTCAAAGAGTGCAGCCACAGTCTCCCCAGTATCTGGCCACTTTGGCTTATGCCACATCTGCATCCTCACCAGGGCCAGCATCTGTTAAATCCCAGTCTCTGAGAGTCAAGTTTCCAGGCTGACTCCCAAAACCTGTATTTCTCTGTCCTAGCAAACAGAACCACTGGTCCTATGTTTTTCAAGGATCCTTTGTCCCTTACTGTATTGTCCATCTTCTCATTTAAATAATCTGTATTGATATTAAACCAAATTTTCCCAGATTCCCTGTAAATATTAATCCTCAGAGGACCATAGGCTAAATGTAAATAATTTCCTTTATATAATTTTGTTTGGTCAGAACAACTGCCATCAAGATATTGTGCAGTCTCCAGGGTATCATGAATAGTTCTTTCATACTTTTCTGTCACTGGGGTGTAAATAATTTTTTTTTTAATTTATTTCTCTTGTGTCGTTACTGAATAAAGAAAACTTCCTTGTGAATTATCTCAGCCTCCTTTGACATGAACAGGATCACAGAGCAAGGCCATAGTTTTGAGTTCTGTCTGTTTTTAACAGATATAACCCTCTTAGTACCAGCTTAACCATGTCTTTACAGACACAGAGGCTCAACCACATCTTTACTTTGGTTCTCTTACTCCTACACTGATGGGTGAAGTATCAAGGAGCATGAAATGCAGTTTCCATGATTCATAGAGAACATTTTAGCAAGTGGTAATCCTGAGAAAATTATCTCACCTTCATCATTTATGCATTTAAGTCCAAATGAAATATTAACAAGTCTTAGGAAGATACAGCTGAATAACAGGAGTGAAACACTTAGCTTCCACAGATACCCTCACAGTAAATGACAGCATCTCCAGAGGAAAGTTTGATAAGAGCAACTTCAGTGACTTGCATGTGTACAGAACAAAGTCTTCTGCAAAGTTGTACCTCAAAAAAAGATTCAATAATATTCTTAAATTTTTATCTGTAGGGGTTTTTCAAAATGAACTATCATGGGATGACATTTTTATTTGCTCCTGCTGTTCTTCCTGCTGTCCAATTTCAGTGGCTGGAGCATATAAAAACCAGTTACAGACATGGCCTGTCCCACCATTTATTTCTTCCCCTGAAAGAAAGGGGCCAAATGGTGTGTTTGCTGTGGACTAACAACTCGTGGTTGGTGTAAAGGCTCCTGCCCTGACAGGGACACTGAAGGGCCTGCTCACTGCTCAGGACCAGAGGCAGGGGGGCCAGTTGGCAGGCTGGCTGAGAACAAAGTTTCATATTCAGAAATAGGAAAAGCTTCTTGTGCAGACCTTGCAATTTGAAAATTGATACATTGCAGAGCAAACACAGGCAGCTACTTATCCCTTATCCTTTTTATTTCTTTGGTGCACCCCTGCTCATTCAGAGCTTAGTGTTAATTTAGTCTCAAAAATTAAAAACCATTTAAATGGTTAGACCTAGAAAAAGTTTACTAGTAAATTGGGACATAATTGTCTTATTTATTTCATTTAAATTTCCCATTGAGTCAGTCATATGCAAGGAAAGAGCATTTGATGACAAACTCCAAATCATTATCTGCCTTCCTCACAGGACAGCAGTGGCTGTTCCTCTTTCTCATTGCCGACCTGTAGTGGGGAGTGTTGCTTTGAAATACCACTCTGAACATGAGACACCTTTTATGA
>NW_009954190.1:1439780-1441702 GCF_000747805.2 Chaetura pelagica | reverse complement strand
GGTGGGGGGGGGGGGGGGGTGGAAGAAAGAAACAAAAGCAAGGAAACAGAGCAACACCAAAACCACATCTACCTTTGTATGACAGGACTGAGGAACCCAAACTGGACTGGCTACTGACCTAATGAAACCAAGCTGATTTATCTTTTTCTGGCAGAAGACTCAGTCTCAGCCCCACATGTCTACAGACCAAATTTGCCTCAAAATCTTATTTTAGATTGTGTGTGTTTTGGACCCTCAAAGTTTTAGACTTCTCAGAGGAACAGAAATGCAAGTCTGAGCCAAGGCTTTGGGATGATTTCTAGAATAAATAGGGAAATTCTGGTTTCTCACTAGAATTTGTCTGTGCTTACTGGTGCCTTAAATTATTGTTATTTAAACACAAATGGTTTGTATTAACTGCATGTTATGTACAGTAAATCTGAAAACAAAATTTGTCTTTAATAGTGGAGCCAATTACACTGAAACATGGAATCTAAAACTCTGTATCAAAATCCAGGTGGTAATCCATGCAGTTTGCATTGGCTTTTCCACTCGACTTCCTTCATTTGGGTTGGGGGGGAAAAAAAAAGTTACCTGGTCAAACAGGTGTGCCTGCCGCATTCAAATTCATGGAGAAAATATGTTCATTTGAGCTCACTACCCCAATCCATCAGCCTGATCTGGGTTATCAATCTGTGTCTTGGACATACTGTTTAAAAATGGAAACTAGAAGAGCTTCTGACTGCTCTGCATCAGGAACAGAAAAGTGAGTTATATAAGTCGTTCAAAGAGATGTCTTAAACCAACCCATCAACTTGAATTAACCCTAATAAAAATCCTATTTCCTCAAATTTTACATGCAGCATTTGGCAACATTATGTCCTTAAACACAGCTGATTTCTTGTTATTGTTTTAGCATATGCATATGGTCAGTTCATAAATTAATGGTGATGTAAATGCTACGTACTATGTGTCCACGTGCCATGGCCTTGTAAATTCTTTGTGTAATACCACAACAATAAGTATTAAAATATCATTGTAAGAAAATGGTGACAGTAATATACTAAAACCAGCAAAATTATCTAGCCCAGATAACCATCAAAAAAGGAAATTTTAGTTATATCTTAAAACACAAGGCATAGACAGGATGTGACAAGCAGTAGAGTGAGCTCAGATACTTGTTCTGCTCTTCCTCCCCCAGAAAACATATGTGAAATATTCATCCTATAGTTCAGTAGCTTTTAACAGCCACCTGGCATGGACTTTGCAGCTAAGGAAAACCAGATTAGAGAGATGCATCTGAGCAACCATAGCATTTAAACAAGGCGTCACAGCACATACAAAAAACGCTACTAGGCCTTGATTCCATGTGAGCAAGAAGAATTCTGCTGTGAGGTAGCTCTGCCATGTGCCATGTAGGGCTTAACCCATTGGTTTTTTACCACCACCCCATCCCCCCCCCGCATACACACCCCTCCTCCCCTGCCTTTGCAAGCCCTTGGCAAAAAGCCTGACTTTTTTTTTTAAAAAAAGGTGGGATTTGGGCTGAAATTCCCTCAGGACACAGAAGCAGATCCATAACCTAATCATTTATTTTCATAATTGCCTGCTATGTTACAGAGTGCTCCTATGAAGCTTTGCATATTGCAGCCCGATTGTGAAACAAGCCCTGACCCATTATCTGCCAGCAATGTTTATGCACACAGAGCTAGAGATCAGCCAAAATTTCATTACAGGAAATTGAAAACACTGGAAGATGAATGTAAAAAGCATTTGGTAGAAATTAAAGACACCAAAACAAAACCTTTTCCCTATTTTGAATTAGGAACAAATATGTTACAAGATTCAAAGACACAGCTAGAAGAAATGACTGAGATAATTGCATTTGACATTTTGCAGATCACAGATATCAGACTCCCATGTGAACCCCCAGAGCACCTTTT
>NW_009954190.1:1425749-1439752 GCF_000747805.2 Chaetura pelagica | reverse complement strand
TACTGTAGTTATTGATGTGGTTAATTGTTATTTATTCTTTATTGTTGGACACTTGGACACTATTTGTAATCTAAACTGTTCCTGTTGTGTCTAATTCTTCTTGACAGTCTGTTAGACTGAAGAATTACCAGTTAATATTTTTTTTTCCCTCTGTTGATTTTCACAGGCTACACAAGCCTTGTTTTTGATAAGATAAACTGACTCCTCTCTTTCAGGCTTCTTCATGTTTTCCTTTCATTTTTTTGTCACCCTGGTAGTTCTTACTTGAATCCCTTCCGATTTTTCAGTATCTTCTTTGAATTGCTGACACCAGAAGCAGACTCATTTGGCCAGTGTGCTGCTGCCAAACATGGAGGTAATATATCCTACTTACTCCCACTCAATATTCCCCTGCCTTTAATCACTGGACAGAAGAGCTGGGTTAGCAGCTCATGTTCAGCGTGGCCTCCAGCTCTTTTCCAGGCTGCCCAGTTTCCTGGGAGGAAGCGCTGCCCTTCCCCAGGAGGATGCCCCGCACCCTGTCTCCTTGGGTGTCTGGATTTGAGCTTGACTGCAGTAAATTAATGCTTTTTAACAGCAACCAGATTATCAGGTGATGCACACTGCTGTGTGCCACTGCCCTCTTGGTGCCTCATTTACTATTGTCTTCACTGTACATCACTGGCAACCTTCAGGAAGACGACAAAGCTTTAAGATCTATTTCATGATCCTTCAAATAAAAGGATCATATTTCTGTCCCAGGCAGAAGCACAGACTCTGTGTTCAGGGAACCTCCTCTCCCAGTTTCTCTTCTGTCTAACTGCAGGTCCATTGCCACTGTACTGCATGCTATCACCAAATGGTAAGAGGCAAACACAGCATGTTATGCACAGTTTAAGTTTAGTTCTGCAGAGGATCAATTCTAGTTACTGAGGATGCTTAATCACATGGAGTGTCTAGTCCTCACTGGCTAGGAAGTTAAAGCATTGCTTTGCTCCTTAGGGGATGTTGACCATTTATTGACACTTCAGAGTAAAGTGCTGTTAAAATCTACACACTGTGAATGCAGCAAATGAGACTGTATATGCATATTAATAATTCTTTTCTTCTAGTTACTTCTTATGCTTCTGGCACTCTTCTATAGGCTTTACAATTTTGGCTTTCCAAACTGCAAAGAGTGGCTTAAAACTTGTAATTTGCTTCTAGATGCTGTAATTGCACTTGGGTACTCCTGCGTGTGCTCAGCTCACTGCAGACTTGCCAACTATCTCCATGTTGGCACCAAAATGCAATAACCTGCCAAATCCTTCCGGAGATCCCCCCTTTAGCCTGGTATCAGCCTGCATCTGACGTACTGCCTGTCATGGCACTATCCAGCAGGCATAGCCAAAACCCAAGTGGGGATTGTCACCTCTTCCAGCTGGGACCCACAGCTGGCCTCACACTGTGCCACCAAGGTGCCATGCTGCTGTCCCAGAATCACAGAATCTTAGGGGTTGGAAGGGACCTTGAAAGATCATCTAGTCCACCCCCCCTGCCAGAGCAGGATCACCCAGGAACTTGTCCAGGTGGGTTTTGAATGTCTCCAGCGAAGGAGACTCCACAGTCTCCCTTGACCGACTAACCACACCCTTTCTAATGCACCCCAGGATGCCATTGGCCTTCTTGGCTACAAGGGCACATTGCTGGCTCATGGTCATCCTTCTGTCCACTAGGTCCCTTTCTCCTACACTGCTCTCCAGCAGGTCAGCCCCCAACCTGTACTGGTACATGGGGTTGTTCTTCCCCAGATGCAAGACTCCACACTTGCCCTTGTTGAATTTCATCAAGTTTCTCCCTGCCCAACTCTCCAGCCTGTCCAGGTCTCACTGAATGGTAGCACAGCCTTCTGGTGTGTCAGCCACTCCTCCCAGTTTAGTGTCATCAGCAAACTTGCTGAGGGTACATTCTGTTCCCTCATCCAGGTTGTTGATGAAAATACTGAACAGTACCAGTCCCAGCACTGACCCCTGAGGGACTCCACTAGTCACCGACCTCCAACTAGATTCTGTCACTTCAGCCCTGTGTTGGTTCCCAAAAACTGGGATGCCTGGAGACTGGTGGCCTGCTGCCCCATCAGCTGGAAGCAAAAGAAGTCTTCTGGAGCTAGATGAACACCATGAGCTGAAGCTCTCAGTACAGTTAGTGAATAAAATAACTCAATAACAGTGATAGGAAAAATGCAATTAACTGTGGCATGCCAAAAGGGAGTCTCTGCTGAAGCTTGCCTGATGCTTACAGACGGGAGACAGAACCCACAGCAGTGTTGTCAGGAAAGATAAGCCAGCAGGACCACACTCCTGAGGGTCTGCATTGGGAATGCATGAGGGGGTTCCCTGCATGCTGCCAATGGCCACGAGCAGGGTGGAGAGCAGCTCCATCAGCCTACCCAGCCGCTGTGCCCAGATTAAATTATCTTTTTCCGTTTGGCTGATTAACAGTGAGCAGAATAGAAAGGCTGTTTAGTGTTGGGGCAATTTGTATCATGTATTAAGGCAGCTATGGTGCACGACATCACTGTGAGCTGCAGTGGTGCCTTTGGTCTCCCCCTCCTACCTCCTGGGCACAGACATGCACAGCTTCTGACTTCGCTCCAGCCAGACACTGTACAGCAAGATTTTTCCAGCTGGTGCAGGTTTAAAAGCTTTAACTGATCCTATTAACTATCTCTGGAGAAACCCACCTTGAAACTCTGATGAGATCACTACATCCTCGGTGCCTCTGGAGGCCAGACATTTCATTATTGGATGACTAATGGAGTGAAAAGCTTTTCTTCCTCACATGTGCAGACAAAATCCACATCCCTGGAGACTACCCTTCCTGCCCCACCCCCGCACATCATTTTATCCTGGGTTTTAAACTCCTGATTCTTTGGGAAAAAAACAGGTCTGGTTTCAAGCTCCAGAGGAAACCCCTGGCAGGGATGCCAATATGAAGTGCTGGACCACTGAGGGCACCCACACTGAGCATGATATAGGAGCAGGGTCCAGAAGTGGACCCAAAGTTCTGCAGCCACAGCAGCAAAGCAGCCATGCAGCCTAAGGAAGTAGGGCAGGAGGCAGTTGCTGGGCTATTGTTGCAACCTGGCAATAGAAGAAGGCACATAAATCCATCTCAAGCCTGGTAGCAGGTTTATGTAGCCCACATGGCTCTGCACAGGCTGCCCAGGGTTGTGTCTCACACCAGGACAGAGAGGGCTGCTCTGTGGGGAGCTGCATGGCACAGCACCTCCCCAGTAGTGGCTGAATACAGGCAGTCCAGCAGGCTGTTTCACTGGCAGCACGAGGATTAAGGCCATCTCCAGCTGATCCCAAGATGAGGAGGCTGAAGCAGCATAAATGCAACTTATAGTCTTCTCCATGTACACCTGCACCTAAGCAGGGCTTGGCTGAGATTCAGCAGCCTACAGCTACAGCAGTGGATGGCACTGAGGTTCATCTGCAGGGACTTTCAGAAGCCAGGACATCTGCATCTTCCTCACATTTCTGGTCTGCTTGATCTGTGTCCATAGAGTGAAGCAGATGGGCCACAATCCTCAAACCAGGATTCACAGCAACATGCATTAGATCCCATGAAAAAAAGAAGAAAAAAGAAAGGAAAAGCTGAACTTAACAGAGCACAGGATGCCTGAAGTCCCTTTTGTAAAACCGGGCTGAACAAAGTTCTTCAGCACACATTGCTGGCAGCAGCCCAGGTGAGGATCGAGACCAGTGCATCAGCTGAGCCCTTCTTTAACTTACAAGCATCACCTCTAATGCTTCATACCCCCCAGACAGCTAAGCTAGTATGTACATAAGCTCTTCCAATCTTTTTGCCAACCCTATTTTATACACAAACAGTTCCAAGTCTAATACTTTTTTCTGCAATCCCTGGGAATCCAACAACAAAATTATTAATATTTAAAGCAACATCTATTCTTAAGGAGCTGCAAAACTGCATTACAAAACAACTTCATTCTTATTCAAGTGATATTGGTGCAATGCTACCAGCCTCACAGAATCACAGAATCCTAGGGGTTGGAAGGGACCTCTAAATATCATCTAGTCCACCCCCCCTGCCAGAGCAGGATCACCAAGAGCACATCACACAGGAACGTGTCCAGGCAGGTTTTGAATGTCTCCAGTGAAGGAGACTCCACAACCTCTCTGGGCAGCCTGTTCCAGTGCTCTGCCACTCTCACAGTAAAGAAGTTTTTTTCTGATGTTTACATGGAAACATCATAACCTCTGAGATCAGTGGATGCCAGAAAGCCACTAGTTATAGTTCACCCTCACAAGGTGAATGCATTGCTCTGTACCTACAGTTTTTAACTGCTGGCCTTTGGGGCTACTAAAGAATCACAGACACTCCTGATAAGCCTCTGTTCAAAACCTGAAAAGGCCAGGAAGTGTTCTAATGGACTTACTCTCAGCTTTTATAAAAGCACACGAAGAAACCAGGCTGCTTGCTGCCATTCCCTCCTTCCATCTCTATTCAGCTAATTTCCTTGGCTAGAAAGAGGTTTAACACCCCTCTATCTTAATTGGGAGAGGTTGAACAGTAGGTTGAGCCACATGAAAAAAACTGAGATACTACTAGATATTCAGCAATTCTCCTTTTTTTTTTTTTTTTTTCTTTTTCCTTTTGCATTCTTTCTTCTTTGCCACCATCCTTTATCAAAAACCTGTATTGATTTTTGTTATGTGTTCCCCTGCCTGCTCGCCCTCTGGTTGCTCAGATGCTTCCAGGAATTTAAATGAACTTTCAGAAATGGCTGTCTCAGCCCTGAAGGTTGTTTAAAAGGACACTGCCAAGACATTTCCTCCATGTCTATTTTAAAAGCTTTCTGTGAATACTTGTTTGGAAATTGTACCATGTAACAAAACCCAATTGCCAACTACCATATCATTCTTCACTGTATAGTATGAAAGTTGTTCTCAGGGAAAAAGAAAATTAAAAAATCAAGTATTCTCTTTGACACAGCCATGCTGAGTAATATATCTCTCTCCTTTCTCGCTTGTTTTTGTTTTGTTACCAGGGAAATCTTGCCCACAAACAATGGTTCTTGACCAAGAGAAGCTTATGGTAACGAGATAAGAGGCAACAATGGCTGCAGCACAGTAGAAGGAAATTTAGGAGAAGATAACAAGATGAATAGGTTTTGCACAACCAAATGATGTGTGGAGGAAATGAAATTGAACTACAAAGCTTTCAGTATGTGACCCCATTATTCAAGTTTATCTACAACCCACAATACAAATTTCCTTCTTCTCCATACTCATTGTGTATCTACAGCATCTTATTTATTTCCTCGGTGATCCAGTTGCTACTGCACATCTCAGCTCTTCTGCTGGGTCCTAAAACAACCCACAAAATAACTGTAGCATAATTTCTTCTTTTTCATCTCCTCCTTTTCCTTTTTGAATCTTTTCTCTCCAACATTTCCTAAGTATGCTCACCAACTTGTCTCAACAGCATGTAACAGAGATTTTAATATTCTAGCCATGGATATTTTCTCCCTTGTCCTGTGCTCCATGACCACTGTGCTGCTGTGGGTTGGGAAGCAATGTCAGGCACTAGTGATATGTTTGGGAAGGATTGAATCCCCTTACCAATGCCATTTCTACGATGGTGGAGTAGTAAGAGAGGAAGAAATGAGCTTGTGTGTGCTGCAGAGCTGACTTGAACCCACACCACAATGTTGGCCATTCCACAGGGGCTCTGGCCCAGCTGTGCAGCCCAGCCATATGCCAATGATGGTGTGGGATCATGAGGGGCACACAGCTACCAACACCATGATCCTCAGGGTGCCAGTGAGGACAGTGGTCCCCAGTACTCCTCCTCCACTCCTGGTGCAACATAGGAACAGCCAGGGTTCCTCCCAAAGACAATAAAGCAGACAAACTGTAGGGGTCTCCAGTGCCTCCTAATTCTGCTGACCCCCAAGACAGGAAAAGAGAGAGGAAATAACATTATCTGAGAATCCCTAAGCTGCTTCCTCTTCCAGCCTTATGCTGAGAGGTTTGGAGTGCAAGGGAGCATTGGCACACACTGTGCTTGATCCTATTCAAAGTAGTTAAAATATCTTATTAAGGTAGCAATGGGTTTGTACAGAGTCCTACCCTCCTTTCAGCAGAGGGAAGAAAGGCAGCACAAGTATCACAAACATAGGCTTAAGCAAAGCACATGACAATGGGTTTGAAGCTAGCCTGTACTTCTCTTTGTAACTCAAAAGACCTAAACAACAAACGACATGTAAGCACCAGAGACCCACTGACAGTGGGACACCAATCAAGCTCCACAAAAAGAAGGGTTGTCCTTGCAGATTGCTGATAAGGAATTGCTACTAGAGAAAAACTGGTAACAAAGAAGGTTTGAAGTGTTTGTGCTCTGGTCATCAAGCCAATTCATTACGAAGCTGTTATTAGTTACACACAGTCACTCTTCTAAAAACAGAAAATCCTTCAAAAGCAGCTGCTCGGCAGAAGCAGCGAAATGACACACACGCGATTGTCAAAGGGTAGCTTCTCTGGGCAGAAAAATGCCCTGAGCAGAGAAACCCCACTTTTGCTGCAACTGCAGCATGTCTCTGTGCCTTTGAACAAGCAAGTGCTCCCTCCACCATCAAAATAAGTGAATTTAAAGTGCTCGCTGCTCTAAATCATGCAGGGATTGTCCTGAAGAACTTGTGCTGATTTGTAATTTTCAGGTATGAAATGTTTTCCTTATGCAGAAGCAGAAAGCAAAAGAGACTCTAACCTAATAGGGCTGCAAAGAAACCCAGGGGGCATTTTGGACGAAGCCACAATTTTGGTCTTGGCTGAGAATAACAAACATGAAATATATAGCAAGTAGTCATGGACCCACACAGTTGTCCTAGAAAAAGAGATTGTAGTCAGCTCAGTAAAAGAAACTGGTTGAGAAAAAGGAAGGAGAACCATAATGACTTTAATGAGCACCTGTCAATGGGTTCGTTTGCTAGTGGGATGATTCGAAGAGCCACTGAGTGTCCACCTCTGCATTTCTCCCTCCCGCCAATGGGCTTATTTAAGGTTTTGTGGTTTTTATGCCTGCTACTAAGTCTTAAGGCACAAGAACACCATTAGGATAGTATTTGAGGACCATGATCAACTAAACTGGTGGTTTGTTTTTTGAAGGATTTCACCTAGGCATTGGGGGGGGAGCTTTCATACAAATACTGCTTGTGCATGTAGAAATCTTATGTCCTTGCTGCTGCAGTTTGACATTGAAGCACTGTCATCTAAGGGAACATCTCTGCAGTTCTCTTTTTAGAGGGAACTGATGGGGAAGACTAGACAAAATCTGTTCTGCAGGGAAATCAACATGACTGCTCCAGCTCTTGTTTCTATAGAGCCAAATTATTTTCCTTTTGAGCCTAGATCTTTTGAAGTTCACTTCAGTAACAGGTCTTCTTGCCTCATAGTTTGAAGTAAGCACAAAGATAATCTTTAAAATCACTTCTATGTAGCTGAAACACTAAATTTCCTTCTACTAGCTCGAATAACTTTATTCTAAATGCCATTAAATTAAAACTGATCCAGTGTCTCAACAGTGGTGTTTTACTAGCAGCATGTTCTTATCTCAAGCACCCAAGAACAACAACAATCTTATAATGACAAAAGTATTGTTAAGGCAAATTGAACATTTTATAGAATTTCACATATATGTTCCTTTTCATATTTTAGCAAGGTAAAATCTAGCAGACCTGTGGAGATGAGAGATGTTCAGGACAGTAAGGTTCAAGAGAACTGGGCTGCCTCCAGGTCTGATAAAGGTTTTCTGCTTAAAATGCTCTCATATGATTTAGTGTAATTTTCCCACTTGTGAAGAGGAGACAACAGTAACTCCTTTCCTTGTCCCAGTTCCAAAGACTTTATAACCTTTACTCTTACACTATGTGCAATGCCAAGAACCAGGGGATCTTCCAATACTGGAAACCTGCAGACCATGAACTAATGTAAATAAAAGTTTATCACTGCAATTACTAACTTGCTATTATTTCAGATGAAAGATTACTCAGACTGGTATAAACAGCTTTTCTGTTGGCTCTTCTGAAGTATTATCATAGAATCATAGAATCATCCTGGTTGGAAGGGACCTTGAAGATCATCAAGTCCAACCATAACCCAAATCCCCCTACAATAACCTAATTTATCCATTCAGTGCTTAAATCATGTCACTAAGCACTATATCTAAAGTTTTTTTAAATCCTCCCAGGGATGGTGCCCCCATCCCCTCCCGGGCCAGCCTGTTCCACTGTCCAACCACTCTTTTGGTAAAGAAATTCTTTCCAGTCTTAACCCCTCCTGGCGCAGTTTCAGGCCATTTCCTCTTGTCCTGTCATTATTCACTTAAGAGAAGAGGCCAGCTCCCACCTCCCTACAACCTCCTTTCAGGTAGTTCTAGGAAGCAATGAGGTCTCTTCTCAGCTTCCTCTTCTCTTAACTAAACAATCCTAGTTCCCTCAGCCTCTCCTCATAGGCCTTACTCTCCAGACCTTTCACCAGCTTGGTAGCTCCTCTGAACACGCTCTGGCAACTCGACATCCTTCTTGAAGTGAGGGGCCCAGAACTGCACACAATACTCAAGGTGTGGCCTCACCTGTGCCAAGTACAGGGGCATGATCACGTGTCTACTCCAGCTGGCCACACTATTCCTGATGCAGGCCAGGATACTGTTGGCCTTCTTGGCCAATTAAATGTTGTTTAGACGTTAAGGGTAACAATTGTCCTAGTACACAGCATGCTCGAGTGGCACAAGTGTTACTCATTTCAATTCTTATTAAGCAGCTTCAAGCCAGTTGAGCAAACCTTTCCACATTTTCTCCCTTAATTTTGAGAGGTCTTTACCTGGAAATAGCTCCAAATTGAGCGAACGAGGTGTTTACAAGTGAAAAGATACCACCAAGTGTTGATAGCTTCTAATATACCACGTCTTCCAGAAATCGCTTGGAGTTTCATTTTCACCTTAGACAGAGCTGAGCAGCCCTGCCAGGATTTTAGCCAAACCCAGGGTGGGTCAGAGACAGATGGAAAATTATAGATTGGTTAAAAGGAAACAAAAGCAACATGCAAAATCTTGAGGTGCCTTAGAAACATAAATGCTGACATAACCACTGCACAGCTAGCACTGAAAAGCAGCTTCCTTCAGCAACGACAAAAAAACATCCATTTACTCCTGTCAGGGAGTGTCAAGTAATTAGATGTTTTTCTCACGCTTGCAAGACATCATCTTTTGTTTTTTGAACTGCAGGAATACATCAAGATGAGAAGATAATATGTATTTTTTGCAGTATTGAAAAAAAACAACAAACCAAACAAAACATTAGGAGCTCTCTTAAGGGGCACCACTTCCTTCTGGTTTCAGTCAGCTCCAGTGAAGACTGAGGAGAAAGAATTTTCTGCACCCCATTTTTGTTCTCCAATGTGAAGCAATGCAGGCAGATGATACACCCAGAAATGTGCACAGTTACAATTTTAGATCCATTTGTCATCTTCCTGCTAGGCCATTCATTCCAGGCCTGCACCCATTTCGGTAAAGGGAGGTGTGTGCAGTAGCTGGCTGCTGTAAGCAGAGCAGAAGGGGTGTAGGGGCCAAGCTGGGACTTTGGGGACATTTCTCGTGGGTTACTTCAAATAGGATTTTTTACTACTCTTTTTCTGCTAAAGGAAATATTTTCACAGCAAGGATTTGAGTGCCAGCCTATGATCACCCATGCTCTCTAAGAGAAAATGACGAGATCATCCTCATCAACTGGCTTTTGTGAATACTCTGCTGATACTACATTTGCTGCCAGGGTCACTTTTATGAAAAAGATGGGACAGAAGCAACTGCAGCTCCGATCCTGCTCGCTGTACATTTTTAGCTGCCAGTAAACCTGACACAAATGCTTCTCCATGTGCTTGGGGAGAGAAAGATCCTCACAGGCATGGGAGGCTGCAGAAGTGGGATCCAGCCTGTCCAGCTCATGGCACAGCTGGCCACAGCACGTTTGTCAGAGCATCCTTAGGCATGGGCTCAAGGAGCAAGGAAGAAACCAGACATTTTTCTCTAGTAGAAATCTGCATGTGTTTCACCAGGAATTATGTTTCCAGGAAGAAATTTTTATTTCCACAAAACATAATAATAAAAAAAGCTTTTTCAAAGCCTCTTGAGTAGTTTTAACATGTCTGAATGGAATCTGAAATGCAAGGCTTTTCCTTCTGGTAAGCAGATATTGTTTTGGCTAGCTCAGGAGACTGTTCTGTAACTTCATCTTCACTACCGAACTAGATATTCCCTGAGTGGGAGGAACTGATATCTGAATTTCAAAGCAGTTAATAGTCTTACTTGCACTTCTGCAATATTTGGAAAATTGTAATTAACCAGCTTAGCTAATTTACGTTTTTAATATTTAAATGTTTCTTGTCACACAGAAGCTGATTGCTGTAGTATCTTCATTCTGAAAGCTCATTAGAACTGCTAAAAGGTTTAAATACACACAGCTGAAGAAATACATGCATTTTTATAAGGCAGGTATTATGCCAATACTTTGAATTTCATTGGCCTGAACAGATACACCAGCCTTCTGTGGGGTTTTTAATCAAGCTCATTTATATTTGCTTGGAAAGGTACATTGCTATTTTCTGAGCTAAATACTTAAATTACATTAGCTAGCGGGATTTTTAGGGTTTTTGCTGTCATTAACCTTCTATTATGACAGAGCCAAGGAAAATCAGACAGGGGTCCTTTTGTGCTGTTTGATTCATGCAGGATGTAGATAACATACAGACAGGAGGAGCAAGACTAACATCTGAAATTTTCTTTTAAAAGGTACCGATATTATTTAAGTACATTATCTGTTTACTTAAGGATGTATGCTTCTTTTCCTGACCTGGGATTAAAGGAATTTCTGTGGGATGAGAAAACCAAGTATTACCTTCTCATTGAAGAAGGTCATGCAGATGAAAAGGTAAGAAGGGGCAACCAGAGAGGAAGGATGTGGCAGGGACATGCTGCTTCTGCAGGGGGTTGTGATGTGACCTGACATGAAGCACACGGACAAGACAGAGATCTGGGACAAAACAGCCTCTTGCTATTTTCAGTCTTCCAGCCCCATCCCAGCTGAACCAGATGGTCAGATCATGCTGGTAGTGGGGATACTTTGCTTTTTAAACTCTTTTTACCAGCATGTGTGATAAAGCTATTAGCTACTGTGGTAATACAGTTCACATTTTCCTTCTATTTTTCCTCTTTTGTCATGTTTTCCCCTTTTGTGGTTATTCTTCCAGCTCCAGTAACTCCCTTTTCCCAAAACCTGACAGATTCCTGCCCATAAATATCACACGAATGTCATAGTGCTGGACTATGATTAGAAAATCATCAGTGGGTACATCTGAATGTGCAGATACCCCTTTGTTGTTAGAGGTTTTCTGTCTGTTCAGCTATTTGGGAAAAACACCCCAGAAGCCAAAAGCTATAAATATATTTTTGTATATATATACATACATGCAGAATCCTTCAGTCAGCAGATCTTGTACATGAACTTGCATTACCACACCAGTGTAAATCGTGGCTTGCTTAGTTCAGCACTGGAGCACAGGGAAAGTCTAGCCCTCCTGGGCTCCTCACCCCTCCCCTGCTTTCCTTGGCACTGCCAAACTCCCACTGCTGTCCCCCTCATCCCTTCTCCACCTCTCCCCAGGAGACTTTGCCTCCAATCTTTTGCCCTCTTCCCCCTTACATCTGGAACTTCTCTGGAGGCCCTGGTGCAGAGCCCCAGCCAATCCTGTAGACAAGGGTGGGATGCACCCTGCTAATAACTACACACCTCAGGACTTGCAAGTACTGGTCATAGGGTCCTTCAAGTGGTACAACGTAGGGGTGAAAGAAAGAGATCTGCTACTTACTGCATCCCCCAGTTCCATGTCCAGCAGAAACAAAAGGGATAGGACATGCTCTGCAGGTGCCACGTCCTCTGCCCCTTTGCTGCCTTTTTGTCTCGTACTAAAACTGTGATATTTTGTCATCTGATCTTTTTAGAGACTAGTAGACTTCATAACTGGAAATCATCAGCTGCATTTTCAGAAGAAATCCCAGAGCAATAGAAGATGTTACTGAAAGTTTTAGCCACAACAAAGATCCCAAAATGATGGCTCCTCTTTCTAGGTTCAAGAGAGGTAGCCAGCTGTACCACAGTCCTGTCCAACAGCATCTTCAAGAGAAGGCAGATGCAATTGTTTCTTCCTTTTTCCTAATTTATCATAAGAACCAAGTAGCTGCTGAGAGCAGGAAGAATTTTGGAGGAAAAATCAAGTGCAGAAGCTCTGGTCAGGAGAGAACTGTGATATTGCATGAGGTGGTGCTATAGACCCCAGAAAAAAAAGTGGAAAATCCCAAATGGGATAGAAACAGCCAGGGCCAAGATTAGCAGGTTGTCCATCTCAGGAACATTGTACTGAAAAGAAAATAAGATTTTGCAGAAGGTCTAACAAGGACTATCCTCCCTGTTGTGAGGGGATTTAGATGAGCTCACTGTTGCGCCGAGCCTTGTCCACTGTAGGTGTGCCCACTGCTCACTGTGAGCCTTACTGGAAGGGGGCTTGAAAATAGGATGCTGAAAGACAGGAGATGAGAATGAAGGGAGGTAAAAGAAACCCAAGCCACAGATCTTGCAGGCAGGTGCTCTCTTCTGGCTGTTCTATTTGAGAGTTTGGCTTCCCTCAGTTCAATGTGGAGGAGACAGCCCACCATCAGACCTTCCCCAGAGCTAGAAAGCAGCTGGCCTCTCTTACCTTCCAGTCCCCCAATAAGAAGGACAGACCCTCCAGGGGTCAAGCAGCTATAACATACCATTGCTGTTTGACTTTCCCATCTGGAAGTCTCCAGTTTCACCACTCCTTTGGATGAGAAGGAAGCAAAAGCATTTGGTCCCTGCAGTGCAGCTAAAAGACCTGTTTCTCAGGCTCCTCATACCTTCTTTCCTCTGCCTAGCTGGGAAGAAATGAAAAAGACAGCTCTCCCTTTCCTGTAAAACTCAGGGAGTCTCGACACTGCTCTACAGCTTGTACCCTGGGTAGCCAAGTGAAGCCGGATTAGCTGAAGGTACAACTGCTGCATCCTAGCCCTGGATGGCAGCCTGCTTGTGGCAGGTGGGTGGGCTGTGACCCCAAGGTCTCCCCAGGCCTCCCACGTTCCTCCAGGTGCCCAGCTGTGTAAGACCATTGCAGAGGGCCAGCTTCTGACCAGGACCCATCTGACAAGGCATCCAAAAAGAAAGAAAGTTACCATTCATTTGTCTAAATTGCTTGTCACAGCTACAGCAACGCTGCTGCCAGGTTTTAGCAAGATGTCCATCACCCATATGGATTGTAAAGCTGAAATGAGGTCAGAAGAAAGCAGCTCAGATGAGTTTTCTCTTTCCCAGCATGCTCCCAAGGATGCTGTTCAGAGCAGGGATGGAATACCCAGCTCCTGCTTGCTGACAATGGCACTGCTCAAACAAACTCCTGGCCACCTGGGGACCCTCACAAGCAATTCTGCATGTGTGCATACAAAGCAGACACTTTCCTTCTCACAGTGCTCAAGTAGCATGTAATAACCACTTAAGCCAGTGGCACTTACTCACAGTCCTAATGATCCCCTTCCTCCTCTCTTGCTCTGGTGCAAAGAAGATCAAGTTACTCATCAGGGGCTCTCAGTACTTCCCATTCTGAAACCTTTCCCACCAAACAGCTCTCACATCTAGCCACAGGCATGCTCATACCTTCCTCCTTGTAAGTTTTGGGGGGAATCAGGCAAGGGATGAAGCCTCTCAATGGGCTGCTTGGGTGACAGTAGTTCTACTGCAATAGAAATAGGTACCATGGGATCAAAGAGGCACAAACCTTCATCAAATAAGAGCAACACCCTAAGAAGCACTGTTGAAAAACCCAGAGCTGCCAACAGCCAATGTCATACTGTCTGATAGCCAAAAAGTTCTAAGCAGAAAGCCTTAGTCCTGCTGA
>NW_009954190.1:1408527-1425734 GCF_000747805.2 Chaetura pelagica | reverse complement strand
CGAAGATGCCAAGATTTCAATAAAGTTGGGATTTTTGATGCTTACTTACCCAAATTCAGTTTCTAAATATTCTGGAGGCACTCACAGAAGTACAAGCCAAACATGAGGAAATCTGTCTCTGCCCCCAGTTCGTGACAAAGCATTACAGGAAAAGGGGCCTTCATGTTAAGTAATGGAAAAAGTATAATAAAAAGGGGGAACTTCACCAAAAGCTGCACAGTAGTGTGACTACAGCCTAAAGTATGTGAAAATACCAGAATGCAGTAATCAAACCCATAGACGTCTGGGGGAAAATCTTTTTCAGAGCCTCAGTAACTGAATAAAGAAGAGAATTTAAAAACAGTATTCACTGCATCTGTTCTCTGTCACATAGCCTTCACACACAGCCTTTTACCAAATTACAGGCATAGTTAATCTATTAAGCATAACAAGAATGAAACAGTAATAGCATCATATTTTCCCTTCTAGGAAACTAACTGCCTGTCATTTTTTTTCTCATTATAAAGGTCATTTTATTCTTTGTCTTGATGCTATTGGGAGGGTCAAGGGGGGAATCCCAAGCCAGAGGCAAGCAGAAAGCTCTGCTTTGAGTTTTGCAGAGAGGTACTGACATCTTCTACAGGAGGGAGGGTGTGTGTGTGTGTGTCTGGAGAACATCAGCGCTCACATGCAATCTGGTGCATCTTGGCAAGCTGTGAACGCGGTGCCCACGCTGCTTCTGTGCAAATGGTGTTAATTCCTGTGGACATCCCTCACCACTAAAAGTGTGGCAGCTGATAAGCAGCAACGTTTATATGAGATAACTCGCAGCAATGCTTTCAAAATAAACTCTAGAAATCTGGATCAGCACCAAGAGCAGAGCGATCCTGTGCTTAGAGGTGGAAAGGAAAGGTCTAACCCTACAGAAGTCATTACTTGCATGGCTGTTGAATCACATGACTGATTTTATTGCTTTTGTGTGTCTTTTTTGGTCTATGGGTTATACAGCTGAAAATACAGTCCTGCAACATGAAGCAGAGGAAATAGCAGTTGCAGCTAGCGTCCAACTCAGCTACCTGCCAACTGCTTTGGCAGGGGTTGTGATATTTTTTTCTGCTGCTTTAATTTTGATCATCACCATTGACGAAGTATGTTTGGTTAGGAGAGTAGTTTGGCAGGAAAAAAAAAAAGAGAGAAGGTGAAAGGCAGGTGACATGAAGGTAGGAAGAAACAGTCTGGAGTGATGCTGAGGTGAGAGGAAGGGAGGGAGAGGCTGTTAGCCAAAAGATGTGCAACCCTGAGGATGCTTCCCACCTCCACAACGAAAGCGGGGCCAGCTTGATTGCAAGGATATCACTGAGAGGAGGGATCTGGGAACATAATCTGAGTCCGGCTGCTAGAGATTCCTCTTTGTCATTTGCTCCTCAGTGTGTTGTGCATACCAAACACTTCCCACACAAAAGCGGATGAAGTGCTTTAATGCTACGGAGATCAAGATACTGCACCTCCTGCTTCATCTCTGCTGCTTCAAAAAGTACTTGGGAACTGCTTATGTAGCATTTTAACTTGTCATCTATATTTTTAAAAACTGTCTGAGCAAACAGTCACGTTAAATAAGGTAGGAGGGCTTAAATATCAGAGGGCTTAAAGAGTGTATGATTGCTTCTTCTCACCATACCATGTAACATTACAGTTTCATCAGCTGTAACTACACAAGTCTAAGGTATAATTTTACATCTCTAAACAATTTTTCATACAACATGATAGTTATAGTAAATTAATAAGTTATTAAATAAATATTTTAATTGATGTTTAATTAACCTGCTGTGGAATGCAAGTATGCTAATAGCTGCTGCTAGGAGCTCATTTCTAAACAGTATATTAAAGAAATCAGGTACATAATAGTAGTGCAATTACACTTCTAGCTGCAATGTGCACAGCTTTTGATCTTGTAGGTTAATTCTGTTGGGCTGAACTCCAGAATTTAGCAGTAGCAGGCAATGAGCAACAGTATCTCCCTGAGACAGTGGCTCCCTCTTGCCTCTATGCGGACTCCTCCAGCCAAGGGCACGTGCAGCAGAACACAGGCACACCTGAAGGAACGATCTTGAGTTGCTCAGAGGATGCAACTGCATGACAGCAACTGACAGCCCTAGTCATGGCACTTGGCTGAGGGCTGCAAGGAGATTGCAGGTACAGAAGTCCAAACATGCAATGCTAGAGTGCAGCTGCTGCCTGGCACTGGTAGTGCCAGCATCCCCAGTCACGTGGCTTTTTCTCTTTAAAAAGGAAAGTCCCAGGAACTGCTCCTGCACCAGAAACCACCAGAACTGGATGGTACAGGGCAGCCTGCCTCCTTCCTGAAACAGGTAGGTTGATCTCTCTCCTCTCTCTTGTGAGCATCAAAACTTCCTCTTGCTTCCCAGGCAACTCCCTGGATCTCTGTGTTGCCGAAGGTATGAAAACTCCAGTCTTTTCCATGAAAGCAGGTTGCCTGTGGAGGAAGGAGTGATTTGGGACTCAGGACACAGCACAGTTTGAGTACAGCCTGGGTTGGGGACTCAGCAGTGGGTGAGTTGTGGGCAGGAAGTTCCCTAGTGCCAGTTCAGCCAGATAAAGAGAAGGAGGACCAGAAAAGGTGGAAGTTCTTCTTTCTTTGATTCACTTACACATGGCTTATCTGCAGATCTGATGTTTTCTGCACTCAGCATTGTGCAGAATTAGTGGTGAGTGACAACAAATAATGAATAAAGCATGTGAAAGGAAGAGGGAGAGGAGGGGAAGCTGCTCCCTTTGAAGAGACAGAGGATGAAAGCAGAGCATGTTCCTCCAAGAGGAGTCAGTCCTCAGACAACAGAAAGCTCTTATAAAGCTTGATAGTCCTTCTCCAGCTTCAGTATTTATTATGGAACAACATGCCTTGCCCTAACTCATATTATCTTGGGATGGCCAATTAAATACTGTAATAAAGACAATTCCCATTTGTTCTATATAACAAGAATGTACATCTGTGTTGTGAACTCAGTAATAACCTCACAAAAGCTGCATGCCTGAGCAGTGAAGATCATTTCACATTGCTTGGCTTGGAGAAAATCATGTAGGACTCTGATTTTCGAAGGCAAGATTTTTTAAATATTTTATCATACTTCAGGTAAGCATAAACTGGGGAAGAAAGCAGGTGCACAACTGTACTCAAAATGTCACTGTTTACTTTTTTCTCTGTATTGTTTCTGGACATATTAAATATTTGCTGTTGGACTTCAAAAGCTGTGGTTTTTCTTCATTAAAATAATCCTATCTCAGTAGTGACCTGTAACACAGCTGTCTGCCAGGTCCCCACAGTCCCAAACTGTCTCCAGCTATGAATTCCCAGATGTATTATCCACGAACCTGAAAACCCAGAGTTATGGCCTTTTGGGATTCCACAGCCATGAAAGTGGATATTGCACATCCTGCTGCCTATTGTGTTCCGCAGCAAGGAAATGAAGGAAAACAAAATAAAACAAAACAAACAAACAAAAAAACCCAAACAGAAAAGAAACCTAATTTGCTCCATTAATGTTGAAACTAGTGTTTCAAACAGGAAACAACAAAATCTAATTGAACATGTTGACTTGTCTCCTCTGATGGCTCCTGGACACCTGAGTGTCTGGCATTCAAATACATGTACAAGCAACAAAGGACATGGAGTCATAGAATCATAGAACCATTCATGTTGGAAGAGACCCTTGGGATCACCGAGTCCAGCCATCATCCCTACTCTACAAAGTTCTCCCCTAAACCATATCCACCAACACCACATCCAAACGACCCTTAAACACATCCAGGGGTGGTGACTCAACCGCCTCCCAGGGCAGCCTGTTTCAGTGTCTGACCACTCTTTCTGTGAAAACTTTTTTCCTAATGTCCAGTCTAAACCTCCCCTGTTGCAGCTTGAGTCTGCACGGTGTAAAATAGGTTAAATTGCACAGGGTGGCAAGGAGCAGTTATGATGGCAATATCCATGCATCGCAAGTTGGGTATCAGCTGGTACCACATCCATTCAGAAGGGTGCAGTACCTCTGCTGTGACAGAGCATGGAGATGGGGCTCAAACAGCAGGCCTGCAGGGACTTCAGACATTATTTGGATTTGTGCCCATCCTGTGAACCGAGGCCAGACATCCCTTCCCTGGCTGCAGGGTGATTTGTAGCTCTGACAGAGCTCAGCTCCTGTGATGAAACAATCAGAGTGGAAGGACATTCAGCACCAACAGTAACACAATTCAGTCCAAATAAGGGATTTTCTGCTCCTCTGTTCCATGCAGGGCACAGCCTGGCTCCTTCCAAATAAGCCCTGCAAGGGCATTGGGCAGTTGCAGAAAACAGGACTTCCCTTCCATGTGCATGGACCTCCAAGTGAGACTTAGCAGCTTTTGGGTCACAAAGCCCTCAGAGGCTGGTGAGCCCTTGTGGGGTGGAAGTACCACACAGAAAGATGCCATCAGGGGCTCCCAGGAATGTCCCTCCCCACCACAGTGGGTGCTGCTGGTTGTGCCACGTTAGACAAAACAGCACCAGCAGAGCCACTGAGCCAACAACAGGTCCACCATGAGCTGCTCTGCAGGACTAATCTGGAAGTAGAGACAAGACAACCAGCCTTAAATAACAGCCCAAAGAAGCAGCAGCTCCATTTACTCCTGTGTGTTCAACATGGGGCTGAATTTCACCCATTGTCCACCATGCTTGAGATACAAACAGACTTTTCTTGAACGTCCATGATTTCTTATACCACTGCATTACAAGTATGTTTATTGTGGGCAATGGTAAGAAAACAAGTCCCCATTTATAATCAGATTTCCTCCTATACCCTCTACTGTAACAACCTAAGGTATTCATGGGCTGGGGCATGTACAGTGCTTGCTTACATCTTTATCCCCTCAAGGCAGCAGGGCCACACTACAGCTGGTAGGACTCGTGCTATGTTGTGCCAGTAATTGTGTTTCCCAGGAAAAGCCTCTCTCACTGTTCACCAGCAACTGAAAGGCCCAAGTACAACAATTGCTTATCATTTACTTTTCTGTTAGAAAGTATTTTAAACAAGAAGCTCCTCTCCTCTATTGGAAGGGGGAGGAAAGGCATGATATATATTTTTAAACAGAGGGGCTGTATATACATGTGGTCAAGATAGAGATATTGAAAAACTGGAAAAGCATAACTGTGCTCAGGACTGGAAGAAAAAATAAAATATTATAGGGGGAACAGGAAGAAGTCTTAAAGTGCTTCAATTTATGGAAAGACATGGCGATTGTCAAGAGAGAAGAGAAATGAAATTTAATCACTGAAATGCTTTGTCCTTGTGGACAAGAAAAGGATGCTTTTTAGCTTTGGATGTATTAGTTTACTTGGTAATTGCATTTTTTAACCTACCCAGAGAATATAAAACCTGAAATTTAAAGCGAATCACCCAATTCTTTCTGAAAGGCAGCAGGCAATATTTTAACCTTCTCTTTGTCAATTTTCTGCTGTGTGTAGCTCTAATTAGATTCATAGCTCACATTAATATTGTGGTACCAACTGCTCAGCAGCCACATCAATATTTCTCAAACTTTCCAGTTGAGAACTATTCATAATTCATTGTTACATATTGATTTTTAAGATTGATGACATTTGTGCTGCTGAGAAAATGGATGGGGTTCGTTTGGGGTCACATCCTTAATCCCTGCTTGTAATTGATACCTGGCTTCTGTAGCTCCTTCCCTTGACCCAGAGATACACAATGTCACTGAGAACTACCTACTTGCTACTGCAGACCAGGAAGCCGTAGAAATAGCACATATGTCTCCACTGAGGAATTCTTACACATGCATGGTCTCCAAAATGTCAACTTGCATATGTTGCATTGGGAAAACATAGTAGGTAGGTGGGGAAAGTTTTGGAGGCATGAAGTTTGCTTGCTGAACTGGGAAAGGTTGCTTGCTGTAAACCCTTGCTCCACACTGCCTACACTCAAGAAAGGTAGAGACAGAGCCATGGATAAGTGTGACCTCCTCTTGCTTCCCAAGCCACTCCATCGCCATTAGCCAGCCTTGCATGAAAAAAACAGCAAGAGAAGAGAAGCTCCCTGCTCTCAGGCACTGTTCTCCACTCAGAGGGAGGACAGCAAGGATTTTATCTCTAACATTTCAACTTGATGCTGTGGATGGCCAAAAAAAAAAAAAAAAAAAAAAAAAAGATGTTTAAACAATTGCAAATTTAAAAAAAAATGCTACACTTCTGATATATGAGGCTTACCTTTTGTTGAGTTTCTGGAAATAGCTGCATAAACCACAGTTGGGGAAGAGTGGAAAATATTTTTAAGTCATGGAGCCTCAGTTCAGTTCCCTAAATCATATCTATAAGCCCAAAGTTGATTTGCAGAGATGTTGAGGCCTGCCTAATATTGCCTAAATTTAATCTGAGTGGCAGGTAACTGGCAGCCTTGAAGACCACACACTTACTTAGGTTCTTAATGTAGTTTTCCAAAGATGTCATTCTCCTTGAATGATATGAAAGAGCTCCACTGAATCTCATCTTAACAAATTGCAATTGTGCTCATTGATTCGGGGCTGCCTGTCTTGAGCTTACTCTTCCCAGGGGCCAGCTGCTTCTCCAAGGTTACTGGAAAGACTTTCCTCAGCAGAGGAATGCCAGGCAAAGAAGACTAAATACACTCCTTTCCTGAAAGGCCCTTTTCTTGATGATCAACCCAGCTAGAGAAAGCCAAAATCTTCTACTTCTTGCCAAAGTTACCTTTCAGAGGGAAATAGTTTCCTAGCACTCTTAATCTCTTGACAGGGCTTGTTCTTTAAATATTTGTACTACCATAGTCATAAAGACCCAAATTATGTCAGGAGCAATGTGCTAGAGGCATTAGGTGTTAAATGTAGTTGTAGTCACCAGCCTACAAGATGACAATTTTAGATTAAGCTGAGAAATAAGAGATGGGAAAACATGACCAACACAAAAGACGAAGCAGAGTGAGGCTGGCATGGATTCTGTGGGCTGGCTGTGTACACGGTTTTAGATATGTTTATAAGTATCTAAACAAATACTTAATAGCACATTTCCTCCGTTCAACAGGAAGGGTGAGAAATCAGATTTAACTGTGTAAATACTCAGTCAGGTACTGTGTCTAGAGAAGAAAGTGGTTTCTCATGCAAGGATTCACACGCAGTTTTGAGTAATGACTGATTTGCATTTTATGTAAATCTGATCCTCTGAGTATTATTCTCTGGATAAGACGTGAGATTAAATTTAATGTAAAAACTTAACTGTATCCTCAAAGCTTCTGGTTAGATAGCTGCTTACATGGCAATTTATTATGCTCATGAAGGCATGAGTACTGCTGTTCTGCTGGTTGCTTTCAGTGTTCTGGCTACAGAGAAAATGAGCATTTCTGCATTGCTAAAATGTTTTATAATTCATATGTCCAGGGAGTAGCAAGGGGATTAAAAAATAATAATGATAATAAAAAAAAAAAAATAAATGTAGTAGACTCATGCTAATAAACAACAAACCAGCTTTCATCTCTTGAATTTTGTCTCATGGTATTTACAAATTGTTCTAAACGAGGTAACGGGATCTCCCTGTGCTGGTCTTCTGCACCCTGCTGCGAGGACCTTGGTGATCTGGACAAACAAACCCTGTGATATTGGGAAGTCTGCATCCAGTGTCCTGTCAGAACAGCTAAGCTGTTCATTTTTTCAGGAAGTTCATTTTACCAAACTATGTTGCAGATCTTGCAGGTTTTACATATGTGGCAGAGGTGAGTAAATGCATCACTTCTAGCAAAACTGGTGACACTGTGAAATCAGAAGGTTAGGAGGGCAGAGCTGAGAGACCTATGTCTCTGCAACAGTAAATGAATGTTCAAAGCATTTGTTATGGCGAAGAGTATAAAAAGGTTTTAAAAATAGCACGAAACTTGGAACACAAAAGGCAAAACTCCAACAAACACGAGGTGTATTAGGAAATTATGTCAAGTGCAGTCATGACCATCCTCAGCATATCTGGCATGGCTACTTGTGAACAGGAAAGCAAGTGGGTACATCTCAGTCTTACAGTTTAGCATAAGAAACCAGGATGATCCCTAGCTTTGAAAACAAACAATCAGAATGTTGTCCTGGAAGTATTCATCAGGAAACATGCAACTCCATTGGACGTATTTACGTGGTCAAAATACTCTTCAAAAGGAAGCTTTCTGAACAACAAACAACTTCTGTGAAGGAGAGGAGCTGCTTCTGCATCCCGCTGTTACTCCTGATGCCACCTGAGTCTCACAAATCCCTCTCAGCAGTGTGACAGTGCAGCATGACCTCTGTGCACTCAGTCCTTCACACAGGGAGGTGCTTTGAGTTCTGCAAGTTTTGCACTTCCTAAGTTTTTTAACAAATAAAATGTTCCTGCAATATCAAATCAAAGTCAAATCAGTTGATGCTCTTCTAATACCAGAAATTACGTTCAGGGCATTTCAAGGCCCTGGGCTGATGCGCATTATTAAGGTATATTCCCTCCAGCCTCGTTGTAGGTTTGAATTATGCATTAAAACATACCTTTCTACATCTGCAGATATGGGAGATGACACATTTTCAAATGAAAAGTTTGCTTTGTAAAGCAAACACAGTTTGTGGCAGAGAGAATGCATAAGCAGTCATGGTGCTGGTTGTCACAGGTAACAAAATCTGTTCCAGAGATTGTGGCTGGCCTGATAGAGAGATTTTACATGTCAGGTTAGAAGAGCTTTAGAAAAGCCATGAAAAATGGGAAAGGTTTAGTAGACTTGGCCTAAACTGTTGCTGGCTCATCACTCAAGGTAAGTTATTTAATTATTTCTATGAGCAGTAAAGTATGAAGCAGTAGTACAGGTATTGGTCTGTGCTAGTAGAACTTCTGTTTAGCTTCTCAAGTGGATGTATCTGGGATCAGTACTGTATTTTAAAACACAGATGATAGAACTCAAGTTTTAAACAGAGAACGCTGGGGTGTCTAGCCTATAGTCCCCTTCTTTACATCCCATCCAGGAGCCAGCGAGGCCACAGCTGTCCAGATTTTGAGCTCTGGAAATTCTCATTTCAGGTCCCCCTGGGCTGAGGGTTACCTAGACATCAGAGTCTCTGCCCTCAGAGACTGCAACCTGCTCTGCAATACATCAATACCCCAGTTGCACCCAGTTAAACATATGGTTAGGATCAGACCTACTGGGCTTCTCCAGGAACTCTGTGGACAGCAGGCAGGCATCCCTCCTCAAAGGTTCTGGGATGATGTTATGGTTTGGGAGACCCCAGCACGGTGTTGGACACTGACAAGGAATTAAAAATACAGGACCCAATTGGCTCAAAAAGATTTAATAATGAAAACTCCCAGTCCAATTAAAGAGGCTCTGGAATATAAAGACCCGGGTAGGTATCTATAGAGAGAGAGGGTCCTTAGGACTCTGAAAGACTGGAAGGCACAGTGTTCCCACCACTTCCTGTCACAATCTATAAAACCCAGGAGAGCCAAAAGCTGGTCCCTTCTCCCTTCCTGCTCCTTTCTCCCTGCCGGGACTGCTGCTGGTTCCTTTGGCTTCCCACGTGCTGGCTTCAGAATCCAACATCATCGGTGCTGTGAGGAGCTGTGGAGCTCTTCCCCGGAGCAGCCCTGTGTGTCCCATATCCCTGCCATCAACAAGATCTGTTTTGTATATTTGTATATAAATATTTACCTGTTCTTCCCCCACATTTTACCCTTTTTCCTTGTGTTATAGGTTAGGAGGGCAGAGCTGAGAGACCTATGTCTCTGCAACAGTAAATGAATGTTCAAAGCATTTGTTATGGCGAAGAGTATAAAAAGGTTTTAAAAATAGCACGAAACTTGGAACACAAAAGGCAAAACTCCAACAAACACGAGGTGTATTAGGAAATTATGTCAAGTGCAGTCATGACCATCCTCAGCATATCTGGCATGGCTACTTGTGAACAGGAAAGCAAGTGGGTACATCTCAGTCTTACAGTTTAGCATAAGAAACCAGGATGATCCCTAGCTTTGAAAACAAACAATCAGAATGTTGTCCTGGAAGTATTCATCAGGAAACATGCAACTCCATTGGACGTATTTACGTGGTCAAAATACTCTTCAAAAGGAAGCTTTCTGAACAACAAACAACTTCTGTGAAGGAGAGGAGCTGCTTCTGCATCCCGCTGTTACTCCTGATGCCACCTGAGTCTCACAAATCCCTCTCAGCAGTGTGACAGTGCAGCATGACCTCTGTGCACTCAGTCCTTCACACAGGGAGGTGCTTTGAGTTCTGCAAGTTTTGCACTTCCTAAGTTTTTTAACAAATAAAATGTTCCTGCAATATCAAATCAAAGTCAAATCAGTTGATGCTCTTCTAATACCAGAAATTACGTTCAGGGCATTTCAAGGCCCTGGGCTGATGCGCATTATTAAGGTATATTCCCTCCAGCCTCGTTGTAGGTTTGAATTATGCATTAAAACATACCTTTCTACATCTGCAGATATGGGAGATGACACATTTTCAAATGAAAAGTTTGCTTTGTAAAGCAAACACAGTTTGTGGCAGAGAGAATGCATAAGCAGTCATGGTGCTGGTTGTCACAGGTAACAAAATCTGTTCCAGAGATTGTGGCTGGCCTGATAGAGAGATTTTACATGTCAGGTTAGAAGAGCTTTAGAAAAGCCATGAAAAATGGGAAAGGTTTAGTAGACTTGGCCTAAACTGTTGCTGGCTCATCACTCAAGGTAAGTTATTTAATTATTTCTATGAGCAGTAAAGTATGAAGCAGTAGTACAGGTATTGGTCTGTGCTAGTAGAACTTCTGTTTAGCTTCTCAAGTGGATGTATCTGGGATCAGTACTGTATTTTAAAACACAGATGATAGAACTCAAGTTTTAAACAGAGAACGCTGGGGTGTCTAGCCTATAGTCCCCTTCTTTACATCCCATCCAGGAGCCAGCGAGGCCACAGCTGTCCAGATTTTGAGCTCTGGAAATTCTCATTTCAGGTCCCCCTGGGCTGAGGGTTACCTAGACATCAGAGTCTCTGCCCTCAGAGACTGCAACCTGCTCTGCAATACATCAATACCCCAGTTGCACCCAGTTAAACATATGGTTAGGATCAGACCTACTGGGCTTCTCCAGGAACTCTGTGGACAGCAGGCAGGCATCCCTCCTCAAAGGTTCTGGGATGATGTTATGGTTTGGGAGACCCCAGCACGGTGTTGGACACTGACAAGGAATTAAAAATACAGGACCCAATTGGCTCAAAAAGATTTAATAATGAAAACTCCCAGTCCAATTAAAGAGGCTCTGGAATATAAAGACCCGGGTAGGTATCTATAGAGAGAGAGGGTCCTTAGGACTCTGAAAGACTGGAAGGCACAGTGTTCCCACCACTTCCTGTCACAATCTATAAAACCCAGGAGAGCCAAAAGCTGGTCCCTTCTCCCTTCCTGCTCCTTTCTCCCTGCCGGGACTGCTGCTGGTTCCTTTGGCTTCCCACGTGCTGGCTTCAGAATCCAACATCATCGGTGCTGTGAGGAGCTGTGGAGCTCTTCCCCGGAGCAGCCCTGTGTGTCCCATATCCCTGCCATCAACAAGATCTGTTTTGTATATTTGTATATAAATATTTACCTGTTCTTCCCCCACATTTTACCCTTTTTCCTTGTGTTATAGTAAATTTGTTTCTAGTTTCAGTTTCCAATGTTAAAGCCTCTCTTCCTTATTCCCCTTCTATCTTCCCTTGGGAGGGGGAGGGAGATAATAGAGAGCAATTCTGTTCTCTGTTTTTTCGGGATTCACCTTTTTAATATTTAAACCAGAACAGGGTGCCAGTTCCATCCCCATCTCCGTGCCAGTCTCAGGTGTGCCTGACAGTTTGTAATGCAGTCTAGGCAGAGCACATGGGCATAGGGAGGGAAAACGAGAAACAAAACCAGGACCACTCAGCTGGAGCCCGCCGGTGAAGGAAGGATGGCCTGTTGGAGTTAGATCCAGTGATTAGAAAAGGGTAGTCAACTTCAGGCACTGCCAGGCACGCCACGCTGATGTGAACTCATCTGAAAACAGTGAGTTTATATATTCCGTTCAGTTTTGCACACATATATAAACACATATCAATGTAATTAAAAGCTGTGTTAAGAATATGTTTACCAGGGCAAACGTAGCATTGGTCTGTTTGGGGGGGTCTGGGCCCCTCAGGCAGCTCTTCAAATGACCTCCAATCTGCAAAACAATAGGAAGCCATGTGTGGTGCACCCCCAACAGGACATATGAAGGTTGAAGAAGTTGCAAAGCCACACTGAAGTTACAGTGGTTGTAATTGGTGGAGTCTGGTGGAACACTGGGCATCATTCAGCTCTGCCATAGCTGAATGTGAGCCTGGTGACATTAACTCAGCATGAAGGTCCTGGTGTACAACCTCATGGACACAGCACTTAATCTCCCATAGTAACATTCCTGCCTCACTTCAGCCTTCTACCCCTCTGACTTTACTGCATTTTAAACAACTTGAGGCCAAAGATGCATAAATTACCACCAATTGGACATGTATTTCAGACTCTATCGGTTTGAAAACGTTTTTTTGTTCTCTTTCAGTGCCTCTCTGTGTCTTATTAAACATAGTGAGGGGGGTTGCTCTCTCACTCAGGAATCTGCCTGTGCATGGAGAGCAAACTGTACCTTAACGTGTTAGAAAATCCGTATTTCTGCAGTGGAGAGACCACTGCCTTCATAAAATATTAATTTACCAGGCTTTGAAATCATGCTTTCCCCCAGCTTTCCCAGAGCTGCCCTGCAGAACCCCTCTGCCTTCTGTCTTCTTTAGCTCAGGCACCCACCCTTCCTGAACCCTCTAGGCTCCCTGTCTCTCCCTGTCTCTCTCCTCTCTTACACACATGCACGCTGAAAAATAATAAGTTGAAAGAAACCATACAAAGGCACTACAGATGATTTATGTGAGGCTGGGCGCATCAGAGGAGCTCACTGGAGCGAAAAGGCTCTGGATGGGGAAGAGGTCAGCCCATTATTTCAAGTGCTGTCATTGCTCCTAGGGACACATTATGGCTGGTGACACCACTGAAGTGCACTCATGCGTGTGCCATTTTATGCAACAGAACCAGAGGCAGCAAGGCCCCTAATTCCACCTAAGCTGTGATGGGATTTGGGCACCTAACCCTCTTAAATCCTGTTGTAAACCCCCATGTAAATGTCTTTGATGCAAACTAAGAAAAATCTCACCTGTCAATAGAGCACATCTGTACTGGTTCTTAAACTGTGCCAATACTGTGAAACCTAACACTTCTAATTAGCACTGAATGCTTTCTCCCTCAGACCCCAGAGTGCTGTATGCTTGTCTCTGTGTATGTGAGAGAAAGGAAGGCTGAGTGAAAGCACATCTTGAATTGCATCCAGTAAGTACAAAAAATAAAATTAAAAAAAAAAAAAAGAGAGAGAATTTTTTCATTGTAGCATTTAGAAACCTGCTATAAAAAATAGAGCACAGAACTGAGGGTGTACTAGGTCCAACACAGTAAGGTATTTGTGCTGGTGGATGCACCATTCACCTCCTCCTTTCATTATCTTTAGCTGTATATATGACACAGAGACAATATTACTTTATACTTCTGGAATAAGTTTATGGACCCAAAGCAATTTTACCAGTATTAGTCTGACAGCAGCTCTGGATACAGGGCAATGATCAAGCAGGGAACTGGTGACAGAGATGAGAAAAAACTCCTTTTTTCCCTAGTAGGACTGCCCTTGAACATCACAAGCCTTTTCCCACATCTCCAAAATGAGGTTTTCCACAGTTTGAGCTCCTACACTTTATTAGATTACCCTGGAAGAATACAGACCAATTCGAATTTAGAGTTTTATTTTGTTCTGCTCCATCATAAGGCACAATGACCATCTAGAAGAGCCAGAAAATTATCTTGATAGAACAAAGGAAAAAAAGCAAATACTTCTCTCAGTGACCCCAAAGGCAGCAGCTGATGAGCTGTGAGCCCCAAAGCAGATGAATAAGGACCAAAGCAGCAGTACTCTTATAGGTGCCTTGATCTGCCTAAGCTACAGGAGTCACCATTAGCAACCACTGTGGTGAAGGCTGTGTATCACTGGTGACAGAGGGAAATGGGGGGGAATGCTTGCTGATTTGAAGTAGAGACAGAGGAATGTAGAACACTGCACTGCAGATGGTTGCGATTCTTCAACTTCTTTTAATATAGATACTCATATTAATAGTTTATGACTGCTAGAAAATAGGAGCTAATGCATTGTTTGCACTGGAAAAAAGAGGATTTTCAGCTCTTGCCCAGTAGCATAAAGGCTGTGTGTTCCTAACCCTAACAGCTTGCAGCACAGCTGACCTCCGACCCATCACTGCACTGTCCTGCCCTTCTGGGAACAAATCCGGCATTTGTTTTGCAGAGCCAACATGGCAAGGGG
The DNA here is from genome assembly GCF_000747805.2 of Chaetura pelagica. Lineage (NCBI taxonomy): Eukaryota > Metazoa > Chordata > Aves > Apodiformes > Apodidae > Chaetura > Chaetura pelagica. Next base: position 1,411,291 of record NW_009954190.1, on the reverse strand, counting down.
TTTGACAGAACCAGCAGGAGCTCTCAGCCCCCAGCATAAATCAAACTTCTGGAGGAGAGAGGCCGTTGGTTTAGCTCAACTCTTCTTCTCTGGCTTTACTTTTCTTTATAAATGGTGCATTTATGCCCCTGACAACAAGCCTTGGTACCAGTGAAGTGATGAACTTCCTTATGTGCAGCAGCAACAGCCACAGCTCTAGTCAAGAAAGTTGATATAATTGTGGAGTCTGGAAAATATTTCTTCCACAGATTCTCATCCCTTTTCCCAGATCTAGGAGAGCCTGATATATATTCAGACTTCTGGATGTTTATATTGACTAACAAAAGCTATTAGCTAGCTTCATGTTCACATGTACATTTTAATTTTTTCTTTTATTCTAAAAGTTATAATGCCAATGCCAGAGGGTAGAATATTCCTCTAATAGACTATATTATATTCATGTAGAATATAAAAATTTTCCTCCTAATGACCCTTAGAAAATTTCACATTTTTGTGGAGATACACCAGACATAGTATACCTTTAAAGTATACACTTCTTTTTCTTTCTCAGTAGACAACAGTGTTTAGCTTTGAGAAAAAACTAGATATTAATTGGATTTTAATTCAAAGCTTTACTAAATGTTCAAGCTGGTCAATTGTGAAATTTGGAAATTAACTCAGGACAAGAGCCAGTAGGGGCCCTAGATTGTCTTTTCTGGTTATTCACACTTTATTCTTCATAGTACCAGATTAATTTCAACTGTGAATCTGCCTTAGCTTATTCTACTAGTAATTTAATATTTTTTTCTTATCTTCCTATTATTCTGAGGTTAAAGATGCTCTTCTTTTTCAGGACTCCCCACTTTTATTTTATATAAATACCAGCAGCACTGGTGGCAGTAGCAGATTCTGTGCTCTGCCCCATGTTCAGCTGTTCAGATGTCTGTACATGTGATGCTCTGCATAACCTTGGAGATCACTATGTGACTGCATCCTCAAAACCCTGGCCCATTTACTGGAAATTATATTACCTGCATAAAATGGATGTTTAGATTAAAATATTTAAGCCCTTATTTTGTTGCTTTAAAAAATACCACACTAGGTATCCCTTCCCCCTTTCTCCTTCGTCCTTCCCTCCTCTCTTTCTAAAACTGAGCTGTACTTATTGTAAAGACCTTGGCAATTTCTTCTGCAAATCAAATAACCAGTTTGTGTAGCAGGTGGAGGGAACCACAGCACACATACATGCAAACTGAACAGGGCAATAGCTGATGCTGCTCAGTGTTTTCCAGCTGGGTAAGAAGAAATTACATTTTTGGTGTATATGCTACCACTGCCCATTCACTAACAGGCACCGAAAGTGGAACCAGTCCCTGTTCTCTCCTGGGGTGAAAAAGAAGTAAAAAAGTCAAAACCCTTGAAACTTTCTTTTTTTTTTTACCCAAAATCATTGCCAAGTCATTTAAGTCAATAGTATTTGAGTATGTGAAAGCCACTTCTTCTTCGGTTCAAAATACCTAGTGACATGGTAGCCCAGATTGGCTTCATGGACAAGGTTTAATGCCAGTTAGACTGTGCTGAAAAACAACTTCAAGGACCTGCTCCTTGTTCCAGCAACACGCTGGATTTGGACTATGGTTATGGCCTGAATAAGGTCTGCAAATAAACTCTGCAAAAGAGGCATGTTGGTCTTGTATCTGATCTGTATGATTTTTGCAGTAAGTGCTTTCTGCCCTCACATTTTCTAAGCATGCTCTCAGAGCCTGGAATTTTTTGTTATCTTTTGAAAGAAACAAGACATGCAGAGATGTGTATGCTTTTTCCCTTTATCAGTGGACATTTTTTTAATGGACTGTGCTCCCAGCCGAGCAGATTCCAAAATTACAGAAACTATAAAAGAGCAGCATGATAACAAGAAGATAAGGACAGAAATCATTCATTACAAAGTGAAATATTCTGGGGCTGGTGCCAAAAGATGCTTGTGGTAAACAGGTAGAATGACAGAATGGTTGAGGTTGTGAGTGGCCTCTGGAAATCATCTGGTCCAGTCCCCTCTGCTCAGGCAGGAACAGCTAGAGCAGATTGCTCAGGGACATGTGCACTTGGGTTTTGAATTTCTCCAAGAATAAAGACTCCACAACCTCTGTGTGCAGCTTGTGCCAGAGTTTCACCACCCTCACAGCAAAAAAGTGTTTTCTTGTGTTCAGGTGGAATTTCACATGTAATTTGTGCCCATTGCCTCTTACCCATTCACTGGGAACTGCTGAGAAGAGTCTGGCTCCCTCATCTTCATTCTTTCTCATCAGGTATTTATACATACTGACAAGATCTCCTCTCTCCATTTTCCTCTCCAGGCTGAGCAGTCCCAGCTCTCACAGCCTCTCCTCATACAAGAGATGTTTCACTCTGTTAATTATCTTTGTGGTGCTTCTCTGCACTCAATTCGTATGTCCACGTTGCTTTTGTACCAGGGAGCCCAGAATTGGATGCAGGACTCCAGGTGTGGTCTCAACAGTATTAAGCAAAGAAGGATCATCATCCCCAACCTGCTGGCAATGCTTTTCCTAATGTAGCCCAGGTTACCACTGGTGTTTTCTGCTATGAGGACAGGTTGATGGTTCATATTGTCCACAAGGACCCAAAGGTGCTTCTTGGAAAACATGCTTTCTAACTGATCAGCCCCCAAAATATACTGGTCCATAAGGTTGTTCCTGCCCAGGTGCAGGACTTGGCATTTTCTCTTTGAAGAAGTAACTTTTACATGCAGCCCGCCCCGCCCCCCCCC
>NW_009954190.1:1393131-1394604 GCF_000747805.2 Chaetura pelagica | reverse complement strand
CCCCCCCCGATGTTTACCAATATGCACAAGACTTTAGTTGTCTTTCTAGAGTATTTTTCATATACTGGTGTCATCAGCAAAGTGTCATTTACCCTGGCAAAAACATGAATCATGTGTTGGGCTGGAATTATTTTTGCCACTCCCAAGCCTGCATTTGGCTCTGCATAGCTCCCCCTCATGATGAATGTGAACAACACATAACCCTGTGTTGACAATAGCTGCCTTGTTAAAAGGGTGATAAATAATATCATTATATCCCCAAAGGAAGATTACAAACAAAATAAGGAGATTAGAAAACAGCTGTTGGGAGAGTGGTGATGATGGGGGAGAAAGAGGACACTCCCAAGGCAAATATCCTTCTGCATCACAGTACAAATCAAAATAAACCAAACTAAATATAGAAGAAACTAAAGGGATAGTCACTGGATATAAAATGTGAGTCAGATTGTACTGAAGAAAGGGATAGGTGGTGCAATACATTGGACAGAAGCTGTTCAGCTTGCATGGTGAGGAGCTGTGAGGGCTCAGATGGGCCCCAGATCTCTCTTAGATTCTTGGAAAGCATCTTCACCCGTCACCGGGTCGGGAGGCAAGTTTTCCAACTCCACTCACATTTTTCTCCCCTCTGGAAGCTGCTCTCTCCAGATCACAGTCTCCAGAAACACCTGCAATATGAACACTCCCCATGCTCTTCTTTTGATCTGCTACCCCGTCATGCCAACCAACCTCTTCCTCCACACCTCTGCCCTGCTTTTTTGGGGAGCCGCTGCCAGGCCACTCCCAGCCACAGGGCAGTGGGCAGAGCCAGGTGAGCAAGAGAGGCCACCGCCAGCAGCAGGAAGTCACACTCGTCCTAGCTTGGTCACTGTGGTACTCAGCAAGCCAGGAAATCTATGCTTTTGGCTACAGATGAGGTGAGGAGAGAGATTAATTACTGGAATGAGTGACATCTAAGAAGAACCTATGACCAGGCGTGACTTGCAAGTCATAGCAGAGAGCACTGAAAATAGGAAGCAAGTCTAAAAATGACCGTAGTGAAACTGGAATTGACCCGTGTAAAAGCAAAGGTGAAGAAGAAGTTGTCTCAATTGCTAATACCATCAATCAACACCATCTGCAGCTGAGCACCCTTCCCTTCCCTAGGCTGAAGAAATGAATGACCTCGTCCTCTGGTGTAGCCAGTTCACCGAGGAACAAACCTTAGCAGACCCAGTCTCCCAGTCCCAGTCAGCAACCAGTGACTGCACAGGAGAGCTCATGGCTCCCAAGTCTCTGAGCAGGAGGCACACAGGTTTATCACTTTGCTTATGCTTAATGAAGAGACACCTTCATTAAGTGCACATGTGGGCATATATTACATGAGGTTAGGTTCCCAGAAATGCACACAAAGATGCCATCAAGCTAACCTTTAGCTTCTGGATTAAAAAGTAACATTATTCAAAAGCTACTACAAACATTCATTGATTTCCTGCT
>NW_009954190.1:1386690-1392733 GCF_000747805.2 Chaetura pelagica | reverse complement strand
TGAGAAAGCTTGCATTTTTTAATGGAGAGGGAAGAGTGTAACAGAGGCTGTTAAAGTGGAATTGCTGACTGTACAAAGCAACCCTGGATCGTCACAAACTAGGCACCCTCCCTCCACCACCGTCTGAGGAAACTGATGCTAATGCTGAGTTGCTCCAGGCCAATGGTTCTTCTCTGTGAGAGGGCTCAGGGCACACACCATATGGTTCACTGCTGCTGGTGGGTTTGCACTGAAGGGAAGTTGGGTCCGTCTTGAGCCTTCTGAAGAAAAACTAATGCAACCCCATTGCTTCTAGTTTTAACTTCATTATTTGATTTCATTACATGATTGATTAATTTACTGGCTGGACAATTTGAACCCATTGATTTATAGATTCTAGCTTAATTATAACCTTAATGTTTTCATTGCATTGTTCCATTTTTAATTGGTTCAGTAAGACCTGCAATAAGTGAGCCTAACAGTCAGGTTTATGTGTTTGCCTGTTTGCACCTAGTAAAAAATGCAGAAAAAGAGGTGTGATAATACTTAGAATCCCAAACACTAGGAAGGAAAACCATAACAGATGCTAGATGTGTTTGGCTGTTTTCCCCTAAGTAACTCACACAAGGCATAAGATACCATCTCTTCCACACAGATAATGAGCCATTCTGTCCAAGGGTTCAAATGATAACTTACTGACAAGTCACTGCAACGTCATACTTTATCAGAAGGGCATTGATTTTCCTAGCTTAAGAAGCAAAACAAAAAATGAGGAATATGAAGAAGAATCATAAAGAGAAAATATTTTCAAGCAATAAATGCAGAAATCACTGTGCTTGCAGAGAAGTACTATTAGGAAAAAAAAAAAAAGGACAACAGTTATTGAGACTTTTCAGGGATTGTTTTTTGTTTCAGGTCTTGACAAAGGAAGGGAGGATCCGGACACAGAAAGGGAGAGGGGCACAAGGTAAGGGACTGCAGTAAAACTATTTCAGACATGCAGCTGGGTTGTAAGAGGGCCCTGCAGGGTGCTCAGCACTCTCCCCCACTGGGGAGAGCATTCCCATTTCCTGATGATGCACAGGCCATCTCTGCCGACCTCATGCCTCTGTCATTTATTGCTAGCTGCTTTTGTTTATTACAGTGCCAGTGACAAGTGCTTGAGCTTACTCTACTGCTGCTCGTGCAGGTCTCAGAGAAGGCTGGTGGCCTCCTCCACTTGTTGTCACAGGAATGAAATATTGGAAAATGAAAGCTCCATATGTTGCACAAACTGAGGAAGTTCACAGTGCTGCTTTCATCTTTTCATTATTCCAGAGTCATTGCCTCACTGTTCAACTCTTATTTGACAGCTTGGGCCATTAGAAAGAGGCCATTAATGCATTTAATGTATATACACGATGAGAATGCTGACTGTTGACAAGGTCAAAGAAAAATAATGAAGTGTCATAATTAAAAAAATATACTGGCCATTAAAATATGATGCTTCATTCTCTTGACAGACACACTAACAAGAAAAAATGACCTTATTAAAAGTCTTCATGTTCCTGTAAATCAGTGACACAGTTTTTACAGTGCTACTGGCCACAGGTTCTAACCAGCAAAGCTGTAGGAGATGCTCCCTGCAGAGCTCTGCAGCCCTATGAAGCACTGACAATTATGTCATGCTGAATCAGAGCTGGGGACATCTCTGAAAGGTCTCTTCTAGCAGTCATCCTTTTTTAAAATCTGCACCAATCCTCAGCCCTCTGAACTAAAGTCCTGCAGCATGGCTAAAATGAGTGCTGCATGTGCATCACAACAATGAACCATGGTAGGAACTCAATGTACCTGATGCAAAAGATGCATCAGGTTAAGGTAACAAATAATAAACAGCATTATCTAGCAGTATTCTAGGGCAAAAGGTTTCGATTTCTCTGTCTTAATTTATGACAGCCTGTCTCCAGTCTTAATCCTGCCATTATTCATTCTTCCTAAGAACAGAAGAGAGAATTCACTAATTTGAATTCTGGAGAGGGGTGATGCTATGCAATTTGTTATTCTTATTGGCAGTTGGTGGCTTCTGGTATTTTGGCCTAAAAACTGAAATCCCATTAGCGGGTGTATCAACACCACAGATACAAATACATTTTTAAGGTTTGAAAAATATTTCTTCAGTTGGAGCAAAAAAATGAACTGCTGTAACATTAGGAGGAGGTTTAACTAATTGAAACTGCTTAATGTGTGTTCAGCAACAGCTGGAATAACAGAAAGCTGTGTCTGCCTAGGAACAGCAGATGTTATGAATTTCATCTGGTCAGATCTGATGGCTGATGGGGAGGTCTTGATCCACATCTGTGAGATAGTCACCAGGTTCCACATACCAGCTTTCTGAAGCAGACATTGTGGGGCATTTAGAAATAGAGGTCCACATTTTCTCCAGAACTGTTGGCAATTAAATATGCAGCTCTCAGGCAGCCTTCAGAGTAGGAAGAAAAAGCAGTGTGTAAATTCCAATGGTGAACACCAATATGTTAAAAATTGTGATTCCTTCTCCAAACATCACAACATGCCACTTGAAAGTCAGAGATTAGGCAATGTTAAAATTAGAAGCAAGTATGGGATCTTTATTACAGTAATTATGCCATTGCCATCGCCGGCATGAATGACATTAATTACACTCTATAAAAATGTCTTCTGTATCTTACATGCTCATAAAAGACAAAGCTAGGTGGGCATAAGCCCACCAATGTTACCAAAGCCATGCAAAGAATGACAGGATCCAAAAAGCACTTGAAGGTTAGGTGGCTTCCAGGTATCTGAGTGTTACAGTAGCCAGCAAACACCTCCCAACAAGTGTCCATGCCCAAGATGCCACAAGTGTTTCTGGTTTCCTCCAAGCAAGCAATGGGCAGAAGGACTCACGGTCAAGTTTTGCACACATCCTACCAGTGAGGGCATTTGGGCAAGCAGCAGAAAGTCCAAATTCAGGTTCTCCCATGGTAACTGATGTGCACCTCCCCAGCATGGAGGCCAGGTGTTTGTCCCCTCCAAACCCCAGCAGCTCTGGGCTGTCAAGCAGAAGAAACACAGATAGACAGGGGTGAGGGTGGGGGTGGAAGGGGGAGAAGGGGAGTCTTGCCACAATGGTCATGTGCTACAGAAGAGAAGGGGGAGAGGCCAAGCTCCAGGGGCTTTTTATGCATTTTATATGTAGGAGAGAAAGCTTTGTTCTTTATTTCTCTCCATTAACTGATTAAATTACCTTCCAAGCATTTTCATGGACTGTGACCAATCATATCCAGATGACATTCATCCATGACAGCTTGGATGGGGCTTCTGACAGACCTTCCCCCATGTACTTCCTGTCCTTTAAGCTTCAGAGAGGGTTTTGTTGCTGTGGGAGAAGCAGAAGGAGGGGGAGGAGGTGAGCGGGATGCAGCCTGGAGTGCAGAGCTGACGTAAGCCAGGCTTCTGCGATCTGGTCTGAGCAACAATAAGAGCTCTGCTCTTCCATTGTTCACCAGTTTGTTGCAATCATGTTCATTCATCCCTGCCTTCTGCTTTATTTCTGTGAGGACCATTGACTCCAGTTTTAGACCTAGTGGCACAAGACTACTGATCAGTCTTGTGATCTCTTCACACAGGGAAACTGTGAGGAAAGCTTCTTTGAAACAATTTTATAATGAAAAAGTAAATAAAATTTGTCAAGCCAGACTTTTTATCAATTTCTATGGAGTGAGAGACATATAGAAGAAGCAATTTTCTCATTCCCAAGTTGGTAAGAGTCAGAATTTTGTTTTTAACAGAGTATCTTTCATGTTTTCCATATGTTCTTCTTCTGTTCCCACTTTTCGGTCTTGCTGGCTGCACATAAGGAAGGAAACTGCACCTGTCAACAACCACAAAACCAGCTTCTTTCAGCAAGAATGTCATATTATACTAGGTTAAAATGCTCAGTGAATTTCAGCCTCAGTCACCCTAAGCAATAAAGCACCGTGTGGACATTTAAGATGAGCTACAGTTGGTGTTGGCAACAATAAACTTCTGGTTTTGTGGGTTTTCATGCCTTTTCCTCTGCTTTGGCTCCAGGACTGACTTGCTGCCATTAGTTTGCTGGGTCTCATGCACTTTTTCTCCTTCGTAATTGAAGCAAATCTGGTATATGGGTGTCAAAAATCCTTTAGGCTTGCAAAAAAATAAGCAAGTTTCTGATATTAGCACCAAAAAGAATCCCCAAACAAATACCAAACCTTTACCACACATTCCATGATACATGTGTGAAGCCTTCAGAGGCTTGAGTATACTCAAAGCCAGTGTTCTGCTGGCTCCACAACTCTCTTATTATCCCAGCTGGCTTGTATTTTAATACCATATTTCCTTCTTCCAGGCTGAGAAAACAGTGAAACATAACCAACTTGCTTAAATAAAGATGCTGACATATAATGAATAGTAGTAAGCAAGCCTCATATGCATGGCTTTGTGTTTCTCATTAAATAGTTGGGATTTTTTCAATATTTTTTTTTTCCCCTGGCTGTTTAATCAAGCTTTCCCCTCACAATCAAGAATGATTTGTCTACCCATCAGAAGATGCATTGCTGCAATCAGTTACCCTTCATGCATTTCTTATCCTGACTCTTCACTGCCTTTTTTTTTTTTTCTCCATGAGATCTGGCTGGACAAGCCTGTTTGTGCACCTGTTAGTACCTGGTCTTTTAGCATGAACTCAATCCTCTTTACTTCAAATGTTCAAGTCTCTGAAGTTTGAGTGCGTTACAATCACTTGGAAAAAGGAAAACGCACAAACCTTGCAGCTGGGGCTCCAGAGGAAAACAGAGAACAGGTTTGTGAGGTGCATGGCTGTCAAACACAGCCCTGCAAAGCGTCAGTCAAAATTCCATGGTAAATAAGTAGAAGCACATGAGAATTGTCCACAGACATTAAAGCAGCACATGGAACCATCCACTCGCTAAAGAAACACACTGCATACCACAAGTGGCTGGCATGTTTGCACCTGCTGAATATTTTTTGGCGCTTGTGCTGCCTGCTGGCTTGAAGTCAGTTTGACAAATGTGTTTATGGAGCCACATCTCTGCCTTTGACTCTGTAGATAATTTCTCATGCTCACGTTGTAATTACAGTGAAGCAGCAGAATTTTACAGGTTCATGGTTTGTTGACATAATGTGAAAAGAGCAGAAAACTTCCCTAGGAGAATGGAAATTGAGCACTGATCCTCCATGCCAATTAAATTAGTCCAACTCCAACACTCAAGGCACCCTGAGAAACAAACAGGTTGTTACTTTAGCTGAGAAGTTCTACAACTTCAGGTTGAGACCTAGCAGCTGTGTCTACCACATTGGCAGCCCTCAAGAAACCATTCTGGACCAACCAAAAGGGAATGTTTTGTCTGTCTGAATCCAGGCCTTTTATGAAATAGGAGGGAGGTGACAGCAGCACTTAAAGATGGAAAGACACAGGACATGAAGGATACAGTGGAACTCAGAATTGTCACAGTATGTAAGTGTCACGATCCGTGACCTATTATATCTCCTTTTTGGAGTGTATTAACTTATCAGGATTTGCTGAGAGATCCGCACGTGGGTATCGCCTCACACAGAGGAGACAGGGGCTTATGCCCTGACTTTTTCGAGTGAATAACTTGCTCAGTGCTTACTAATATTTCCAACGAAATGCACGGTTTATTGTGGGGAAAACAAAGCAATTTGGGGCAGGAGGTTCAAAAGGAGTGATTACAACACATTAAATATGTATGGGTACACCTTAGTTACACACCTTATTTACTTATTTACGTGAGGGAAGGAGGAGGAAATACGCCCGACACAGTTCCTGTATAGGGTCGCGATTTGTGTGCAGGTAAGGCAGGATTATACTTTCCCCTGTAAGCTGGGGTAGCTGGAATTGTCTCACCACGCGGCGGCGCAGATAGGACGAGCTGGGTAGCGAAGCGGCTGCAGGCAGGGCTCCAAGCGCAGGTCGCCCCCCCCCACAAAGAGAAGCGGCGCGCGGCTCCAGGACCGTAGCTGCAGCGCGGCTGTTTGCAGACCCTGGAAACGCGGCGGATTC
>NW_009954190.1:1385083-1386456 GCF_000747805.2 Chaetura pelagica | reverse complement strand
CTCCCCCACACAGAGGGTTCAGCGCCACGTGGAGACGCCATTTTAAGTCAGTTTTATCTGCTGACTCAAAGGACATTTCATGTTCGTGTAAGGAAATACCTGGTCCTTCACAGTAAGCTTCCTGCTTAGATTAGCTTCAGCTTCTGCTCTGCCTGATTAACAGCTGTCTTCAGCTAAAGAGAAGGCTCTGGGGAGACCTTATAGGAGCCTTCCAGTATCTGAAGGGTCCTTACGGGAAAGATGCGGAGGGACTTTTTACAAGGACATGTAGTGATAGGACAGGGGTAATGGGTTTAAATTGGAAGAGGGTAGTTTGAGGTTAGGTTAGGCATTAAGAAGAAATTCTTCACTATGAGGGTGGTAAGACACTGGAACAGGTTACCTAGGGAAGTTGTGAGTGCCACATTCCTGGAAGTGCTCAAGGCCAGGTTGGATGGGCGGGGCTTTGAGCAACCTGGTCTAGTGGAAGGTGTCCCTCTCCTTGCAGAGGCATTGGACCTACGTGATCTTTAAGGTCCCTTCATCATTCTATGATTCTGGGTGCTAAACACCTTCTAAATTTGCCACTAGATCCCAAATCAGCAAGGTTTGTGGAAACGCCAGCCTAAATGGCAACTACCAGCGAGAACACAGAGGACAGGATAAATGCAGGCTGAAGCAGCTCTGCATTAAGAGGCCTCAAGAAAAATCCAAAGCAAACTATCCATGCTTGGCAAAGTGCGAAACCAGAATAAAATCTACTTAGTGCAGTGCACAGAGTGAGCTCTGTGTGTGAACAAAAGGATGGTTGTCTGAGGGCTCACATGGACCAACCAGCATGGACTGACCAGGTACATATATACACATATACCAAAGGGGAAAGGACTGAGGTTGGTTGGAGTCTCCTGTTCTCACACCAGCCTTGCTACCTCAGCCTGCACAGCCCCCATTGGCTGCACACCGTAGTTGTGGCCACTCAGTTACACAACTCAGTTTCTCCCTTCCCCCTCTCTTCCATCCACCAGCATAACTGGATCTGTCCTCTGTGAGGAGAATCAGATTCTTCCCATCTGATACAGGTGTTTCATGTTGAACAACAAAAGTATTTTGTTATGCGAATAAAATACAGACAGTTTCACTGATGACCAAAATCTCCCTGTTGCTGTCAGGGCACTTGAAATTTTCTGTGCTGCAATGGGAAGATGCATTTTATTTAGACTGAATCCACAGCCTAAAGGAAACAGTAAACTTTTCAAATTAGTGCTGTTCTGTAAAAGCTTCTTTTTGGTAGTGTTAGAAAAATACTTCTTCCATAAAAGGAAATTTTCTAAATTAATTCTCCAGCTGGTAGTACTTCTCTGTCCTCATAAGGATGCTGCTTACATTGAGGAAAG
>NW_009954190.1:1378346-1385005 GCF_000747805.2 Chaetura pelagica | reverse complement strand
CAACCATCCCTCAGGCCCACCCTCAGCACTGCTTTATTTTGCTTGAAAAGATAATTAAATGATCATGGAGAAGTAGAGCCCCATGATGTAGAGGGGCTGCGCTGCCCACTGAGATCTCTACCAACAAGTCTCCAAGGTTGGAGCCTTGCACAGGGACAGCACAGGCAGCTGTTGAAACACTTGAGGTTAAATGCAAGCAGTGAGCTGGGAAGAATCACTCTTTCTGGCAATCAGGGAAGAATGTGGGAGTGGGAAGGACAGGGATCTAAGTTCTGGCAAAAAGATGGGAGCAACTAGGTAGAAGAGCTGCCATTGCTAATAAATTACCGGTTCCTGACAATTATTCCAGGCACTTGACCATGTGTGCCGGTTCACCATAAACTGGGTGAAAACACAGAGTCCTAGAAAATAAGGTGGAAAAGGCCTTTTTATTTAAAATTCCCAGTGATTAAAGCTCCTTACTCTCTTGAAGTAGTCTAGGGCTGTGCCACCCTTGCAGCCCAACACCTGTGCTGTATTTCCTTGACTGTAATCATGTCTTCCTGCACCTTGTTCATCTAAGGCAGAATACAGGTAAAAGAAGAAAAACAACTACCACTCTTGTTATGATGATCTTTTACATACTGAAGATTGCAGACTACCTTTCCTTCAGATTTTCCTCCACTGGACCATGCAGTGGCAGTTTTTTATAGGTTATATATTCTAGGGTATTTTTGTCACTTTCTTTTAGGCTCCCTCTTTCTCTCTTCTGCATACAACACAATTCTCTAGTGAAGTGGAACAACAATATTAGCTAGTTTGCATTAAAAACTTCCCATTTAATCATCTTCACTTGACAATTGCTTTTTTCTCATCAGTATAACACTTATTTCAGTTTGTGATATATTATCAAGCTCCTCACAAGTTTTTCAGCAGAATTAATGTCTTACTTATTCATTTCCTATCCTGCAACAGATTTTTCCTAAGCCTGTGTCTTCACTGAAGTCAATATTTAAGATTATTCCTCTAATTTGTCATAATTCCTTGAATTTGCCCTCATCTCACCAATGTGGTTACAATCCCTCCAGGCTCTCATCACCTGAAGACTGAATAAATATACAGCCTGTTCCATCATCCAGATCGCTAGGATGGACCCTTGACACATGTCTCTCCATCTAGTCCTCAGGTAGACATTAAACCAGTGGTGACAACCATCTGGCTTCCCCTTTCTAAGGTATTCCAGTGTCAGTCTTACCATAGCTTCTTGTGGACAATATTTCTCTGTCCTGTGATATAAGATGATGTTAAAAGTCTTACTAACACCAGAACACACAATTAAAATTTTGTGGCATTGCTGTTTGTGGACAGGACAAAAATATTTTCTTGGAAGCACCTGAATTTGATGCAAAGGCTACTAAAGGAACCAGGTGCTAACAGATGGCAGAGCAAGAGCATATTATGTCCTCTGAGAGTCCTCTAGTTACAGATCTTAATCCTACTGCAGTGAAAATGGAGACAAGACTGAGTCTCATTCTCACTTTAAATTTCTCCACTTAGAAATTAGGTACCTAATCTATGCTACTTAAGCAGGCTCTCCTCCCTGTCAATGGAGAGGCACAAATGCTGGTCTTCAACATTGGTCTAGAATTCAACTAAATCACCATCAAAAAATGCTATTTATTGACTAGTCAAACTCTTAGGAGGAAAGGTAATTCACTTCTCTGTAGGATTCCATTAATTCTCTGAAGAGTGTCATTAATATGAAATATTAATGTTCTCACTGACTGTCAGCTAGAAGCTCTTCACAAGAGAGAGGGGTTTCCACCAAGTACTTGTGCAGTGGCTCTTGTCAGCTGAGGTCTTTAAATATCACTGTAATATTAAGAATAGAGAAAAAGTGTTTGGTTTTGTTCTCCCTGATGCTTTACAATGATTTTAAATTTATTCTGTTCAAAAAGAATCAGGCCATTTCTTTTCTCTGGGCCCATCCCTCAAGGTCCAGGGAAAAGGCCCAACAAAAGCAAGCCTTGGATTGTAATTTTGAAGAATGAACTGGACATCTGTTATGTTTCTGTTTCATAAAAAAGGTTCATTCTAAAGCACAGAGAACTTCTTCAAAGCTTATTCATCAGACTCAGAGTTTAGGTCATAACCCAGCAGTCAGACTGACAGACATAAGGACAATTAGATCAAGGAAAAGAAAAGGAAAATAAATACATTTGCTAAAGTGGGTAAACTGGAGCACCCTCTTCCGTTTCTACAGAAGAATTTAATTCCTGGTTTCAGGTTGACCTACAAGCAGTGGCAGATGAAACAAGGACATCAAAAGTATCCCTGAAGGTTTCAGCAGAAGCAGATGAAAGGGATGTGAATCAGCTCCTGAGCAGCTGTGGCTTACAGTATGGCTTAACAGCGTGACCCCAGGTCAATGGTAGCTTCCCATAACATGCTGGGTTCTGGGCTCTGGGTGTTCAGGAGCTGACTCACCAGCCTTCCTGTCACCCCTGCTTTGGGGACATGAATCCCTGAAGAAAGATGGGGCAAATAGCTATGGAGATCAATCTTAACTTACCACCACGGTGTGTCAATAGCTCTGATTCATCCAGGATTAAATGACTCACTGCACTTGCACGCCCCAAACATTTCTGCATCAGGAGGATTACTTTATCCACCTGTTTGTCAGGGACAGGACACTCTGCACCCTTCAGGAGTCACCTGGCCACAGGGCAGAGACCCTCTTCTACGAGCCCTGCTCCAAGTTCTGGTGTGTATTTCTGGTGGGACAAGTGGTTGGGCTGGAGGGGGACTAGCCTCACTGTGGCAGCTGAGGTTGGCCGTTCTGCAGCCTTGGTGAAAAGCTGCCTGGGATCTCTCCTGAATTAGACAAAATTCTCCAGGAATTAATAAACTAATGCTCACACTGCCCAGCCACATGCATGATGAAATGAAGCATAAATATTGATGTTCAAGATTTTACTCTTTATTAAACAAGCAATGCTTACCTGTCCTGGGTCACCACTGCAGAAATAACACCTTCCAAATCTCCAAGCAGTGGAATGCCACGAACGTAAAAGCATAGTCCAGCATTCAACTAAAAAAAAGCCAAACATGTTTAGCTTCATTGGCTGTGAGTTTGAAGCCTAGAACTCTTTCTATAAATTGTCACAAAAGCACTGGTGCCTGCAGCCCTCTTCTCTGCTCCCCACCCCTTCCTTGCTTACTGCTGTGGTCACTTTTGCATGGTGGAAAGGGTTGACTGAAAAAAAATCACCCTGAGCTACTAAGTTCAGTCTGTTCTGAAAGGGTTCACAATGCAGGTATGGCTTCAAAAATGCATGGCAGTGCACAAAAAATGAGATTAAAAGGCCCAAACATCAGAGTTTCCCAAAAAGAGCAGGGGCAAGTAATGTTCCAGCTCCTGTGAGATTCATCCAGGAATTTCTCCCTGTATTGCCAGCTGAATACACTAACAAAAAACTACCAGGAAACTAGTGCCTTTAAAGGCAGTCACTTCTCATCTGAGCTCCTGCAGCACCCAATTACTCCAGCATGAGGGATGAGTGCCCAGCTATTTGCCACTTCCCTGTCTCAGACCTTTTATGTGAACAACTGTTTGCATCAAGCCAGTGCTACTAAGGCTTCCTCCTGCTGGGAGGACAGAGCAGGGTGGGAAAGGAAGAAAAGGAGGAAAAGCTATCAAAGTTTTACTGAGTCATCCTAGTTCCAGGTTGTGGTGGAAGGCTACCCTGAATATAGGGGAGGGCTAGAGTGAGAAAGATAATTCTTGATTTAACCAAATCATATTTGCATCCTTACCCTGTCCTTTGCCTTTTATTTTCAATTTATTTTTTCTTTTAAATTTATTTCTCTTTTTCTCTTTTTCTTTTGTCTTTCTATGTTTTATTTTTATTTTTCTTTTCCTTTTTTTTCACTTTCTCTTTCACTTCTTCTTCGTCTTCTTATTCTTATTCTTATTCTTATTCTTTTTCTTTTTCTTTTTCTTTTTCTTCTTCTTTTCTTTCTTATTTACCTTCCTTTTCTTCTGCTACTTCCTTTTCTTCTTTTCTTTAAATATCTCCATTAGAAGCAGGATTTTTTTCTTCTATTACTACTGTCCTTACTGTTATGCAGGATAATAAATTTTTACACAGTGCCATTTTTGCACAGTGCCAGGTGACAATGAAAGCCACATCTCTTCATATGTCTAAGACACTGATTTGGGTGCAAGTCTACAGAACAACGATGCTACAGAATTATGGTGGAGAGACAGTTCCACCTCCCTTATTTCTCACTCAGGATTGTATGAATCTGAATAATTGCATGTATTAAGAAGTATAGCTTTGCTATGGGAGAAAGGGTGGCTGTAAGCCTCCAGAATAGGTTTTGCACAACTTCCATGCATGGGGAGATTATGTGTGCTATATCCAGCCCAACCCAGCACTTAGCACAGGTCCAATTACAAACCTTCTGTGCTATCGTCTTACATTTGTGGGCTTTTGTGACATGAAATAATGAAGGAAAATCAGTCAAAAACTGAATAGCTACCTTCCTCTTTGCGTAAAAGCAAGTGGGAAAATGTATATCTGTTCTCTCACATAATATAACTTAACTAAGATTACAAATAAATGAAAAGGAATGTATCCAGTGTCCAGAGTCAGCCTTTTCAGGAGGACACTTTTCATTACTAAATCCATCTCCCCATACAAACCACCCTTCTTCTCCCATGCATGTTTTCTGGCTCCTCACACCTGTTATTTTCAAGGTTAGTATAATGTAGTGCACATCCCCAAGGAACCAGCAAAATGGGTATAGAACATTTTTCTTGCCAGAGAGAATGAACTCAGCTCAGGCGGATTGTTTACACAGACAGACCTCCCAAAACACTCGTAGTCTGCATTAGCTTTACTTGTAGTATACAGGTTTATCCAATCACACAAGTAATTTCATCAGCAGAACAGAATGCATCCTTTGCAGGATCCTTTGCAGGTGCATTCTGAGAGGAGAGACCAGTGCTCCACAAGTAACACCAGTAACAATGTCAGTGACGGTCAGCGAGGCTGGCATCTGCATTCTGCCCCAGTTTTAAGTAACAGAGGCTTATTTTCAAGTTGAGTCAAGTCTTCTTATGCCAAGAACAGTTGGCAGCAGTACTACTAAAGCATGTATGTTGCCACATTGTGTTCAGTCATTTTAGTTTTGCAATCGTAGAGCCAAACAGCAGGATGTGAGTTAATGCACCTTTGATTAAAGCTCAGGCTAGTTTTCACTATTAATGAGCATCAGAGCTTATTGGCTATCCAAGAATGCAGAGGTTTGGGAAGAGAGGTCAGACAATTTTAGTAAAAAATATCCAGCAAGAACATTAAGTCCTAGCAAATTTGTACAGAAATCAGTAGTGATGATGGTGCTAAAGCCTACTCACTTCCCTGAAACAACCACATACTTGCATTATACCTGATCACTGATGAAATATGTAAACTAAGGACAATACAGTATGGTTTTATTATAGCAGTATACACCAGCAGAAGGTTTTGGCAATGTTCATTTCCAAAAATCTCTCCAAATATTGGGCCCTGAACTGCCTCTTCACTGAGGCTGGGAGATTTGCTGGAAAAAGCAGTAAGGGAGGCTTCATGAGCTAAATTAACAATTAGGTTGCTCCTGGAACAAATGTGGTAGTTAAAAAATACATCCAGTTGCTTGTGCTTCTTCCTCGGTATCTGGATCTGGCCACTGTTAGAAGCAATCTGGGACTAGATGGACCCTTGGTAGGTACCTGTTGTTCCTTTTTATGGTAGAACTGGCTCCACAGTGGTCTCCCTCATGTCCCTCACTACTAAATCCTACTGCTAATCAGAATAGTTGATGATTATTGAATGAGAAAATGGTTGCTCTCAATAACAGGGATTTTTCTGGGCAGCCCAATACAATTGCACACATAGACATAAACCTGTACTTCTCAAGGGGCTGCTCCCTTTCTAGTCTGCCCACAGGGTCAGTTTGCCTGGCTGAAATCTTGCATATAAATCACTGGAACTGAGGCAGATTAGCTTCAGCAGAAAAAAAAAAAAAAATCACTTCTGTAAAGAAGCTGCAGCCAGTGCTTTGACACAGTCTGTCTTGCTTTCCTTTAATGAGCTAAATAAGTTTCCTGGATTTGACCTTGCTATGCTTTTAGGACTCTAGAATAAACAGTTTTGCTTCCCTATCTCAAAATGGCTTTGAGTCACAGTCTCAACCTTGCCTTGACACCAGTTCTATCTATGTACTTGCCTAAGTATAAGCAGAGTGGTCAGAAGTTGCTGTGATTCAGCTTTGGTTATTCCCTGCTATAAATCAGATGCTCAAGGCTCTGCTTGACATGAAGAGAAGGAGAGGACCTTCTGGCAGCATTTTGATTTGGGGAGAGCTTGGCTTTCTGGATATTTTTTTTTGCTGGTTTTGTGTTGTGTGTTGTTTTCTTGGTTTAGTCTTTGTTTTTTAATCCTGTTTACATTTCTTTCTCCTCCATTTTCCCCAGAATGACGCCACAGGGAAATGTTAGAGCTAGGCACCAGTTTGCCTTTAGTCAGCCAAAAAGGAAGAGAATTCTCTCTGATACAGGTGCTTTTCTCTCCAGGGAAATTCAAATGTTGCCTCTGCAGCAGTCCCAGCTAATGCCAACCTGACAGCAATAGTTG